>NW_022984959.1:92360-423922 GCF_010015565.1 Dissoconium aciculare CBS 342.82 | reverse complement strand
AGAAGAAGAAGAAGAAGAAGAAGAAGAAGAAGAAGAAGAAGAAGAAGAAGAAGAAGAAGAAGAAGAAGAAGAAGAAGAAGAAGAAGAAGAAGAAGCTGCAAACCAAATATACATCGGTGGAGAAGTTTTTAGAGATTGACGATCATCTTTATACTCAGCAACTTAGATATGTTGATACCTTGATAATTTGCTCGTTGCATTCGCTTTCCCAATTCGGCAGAATTGCTGACTCTTTTGGCGTGCTTATAATTCCGCGCTCTGTGCTGTATACAAGTTGTTCCACCAGTTACATAGGTATTGCCTAGGCGGTATGTCCAATGCTGTGATCCAAACCAAATACTATCTTGGAACCTGCAAAGAATCAAACACAACACACCCTACTGAAGAGATATGCTGCCTCCCGTAGAGTCAAGTGTATTGGCTTCTAATCCCAGCTTCGATGTGCTGTATCGCGACCTTTGCACGAACAAGCTCAATGTAGACGGGACTACCAGGACCGACGCGAAGCAATATAAAGAGCGCGAATCATTCAATGAAGTAACGAAGCTGCATTCCCGATGGCGACAAAATTTTGGCTGACGCTTCAGCAAAGGACCTACGCAGAGCTCGCATATTGGTTGCGAAGAAGAATCTGATCCAGACGTACCTGCCGGCGACGGCATCGAAGCAAAATGAGTATCCAGACGAGGTCCGCCCCCAATCTCATAGGCATAGCATTTTCGCAAGCAGCTTACCGTCCTGTCCTCATAGCTGCGAGAATTGATTACCGTGATCACTGCAATATTGAGCTCAAATATCACAGATGATGACGCCGATTTACTTCTAGACGACGTGGAAAAGTTCAAGGTGAGATACAAATCTGTGCTTCTAATTGTGCATATATGGACAATACATTAATGAAATACCGATTCAGGCGAACATCACCTTTCTGTCGGGCTCGCTATCAAGATCAATAGCTGATGATCTCAACCTCCTCGCACGCGTCGCTTTTCCAGAGGCCGATTCCGTAATGCGTCAACTCATCCCCTCAGTAGCGAAACTCCGACATGACACTGCAGACTCCAAGGCAAACCTCGCAGCCACTCGGCTCGAGCTAGCCCAGGAAGCGGCCGACGTGCATGCGATGCAGCGCAAAGTGATCGAGACCAGTATCCGCATCCTCGAACAGACCATTCACGGATCCGTCTCGCGCAATACCAAAGCGAAAGCCGATTATCTTGCGACTTTCGCCGAAGGCATGAACAAGAAGCTTCAACTGCAGCATAACCAGCTCTTGAACACCGCCTATGCACCGGAGATGCAGGAAGCGCTGGAGACACGCACCACACAGCTTGAGCGCGAGAAACTGATACTCCAGCGCAAGGTGCGGGAGGCGAACGAACGGCTTGCCGAATATACGCGATCGAAACCACTCTCCGAGCTGGGACGGGATTATGCTGACATTCGAGCGGAGATTGAGAAAGTTCGGCAGGATTTGACGAAGCTGGGCATATCGTGAAGGATGATTCCGAGCGAAGATTACTTCGTGCGGTGGAGTACCCTCGCGGCTCCAGCAGTCAACCTGAACTTTGCAATTTCCCGGCTCATTCAAAAATCGGTGACTCTTCCATTGTAGCTCCAATCGCCCTGCCAGCGCAGAGGATCATTCTTGGGCCCTCCAACCTCGCCCGTTTGAGGGTTCACCTCTCCCTCAAACTCTGGCGCCGCACCTCTGCGCACATTGGGATGCAGCTCTTCTCCATCTCCTTTTGCAACCACTCGCGCCTTCTCGCGCAACTGCTCCAGCATCTTCTCTGTCTCCGGCGATCTCGTGCTGTTCATTTGCGTCTCTGCTGTGTCGACGACCTCGACCTTAGCGGCTTCAGCAACCGGCTCGATCTGACGTGGCGTGCTGAAAGCACCAGTAGATGACTGTTGCAGCTTCTCGAAGATTTCCTGGTCTTCTTTGGGAAGGCGAGGTGGCGCAGGCCCGGTTGACCATCTGCTTGGCCTGGCAATGGTGGTTGTGAAATTGCGAGAGAAGTAGCCTGCACGCATATTCCACGTGGCTGCAGCGATGGATCGCATGTTGGCCATTTTCTGATGGAGGGTTTCGGTGGTGTAACTATTTTATCGATGGATCGTGTCGTGCATGCTCAACTATATAGAATTATTACAACTCTACTTAGATACCTGGATGTGCACTCAATCGTGGCGTCACACAAATCAAATATGGCCCGTGCACCGGCTGGATCTGGCTGCATTTGCCTCCTCTCTTACGTCCCTCCAGATTCACAGGTGCCAATCGAACAACTTCCGGTGCTCACATTGCATCACACGTGAGGGAGGCAATGTGCGAGGCAACGTTAGAACTACATTACAGACCTGTTGATGGTCATGTGCGAGAATGCAGTGACAAGTATACGTCGCCTTTGACAAGCGTGTATAAAATACCTGAACGGTCGTGACATCATGTCTCATTATTGTAGAAACAAGATTCATTAATCTTTCTTGGTCCGCGACGTTGTCCTCGACAAGCTTGAACTTCCTCTCAAGGTTCGTCTGCGTCTGGCCTCCAGAAACGCGAAGGCCTGGGCCACACACGCTTGTAAAGACTGATGGCCACGGAGTCCAGAGGGTTGATCTTACCATCGAACGTTGCCTTGAAATAACCGTGAGTTCCCAGTGCCTCCTTAATATGTCCACTGCGACCACGTTTCGTCCATAATTCCAACGCACGGAAGTACGCAATATCTTCCTGATTGAAGAACATGTATCGGACTGTGACCACCTTCCTGTGGATTTTATAAGGATGGCCGGTGAGGGTGATTCGTTTGGCAATGACACGGCCAGTGGAAGGAGGGAGCAAGGTCCCTGTTGCGATCAATTGCAGGCTGGTGCCCTCAGTATCCAACCGTATGGCCTGAGCGAGATCTTCAATCTCATCACTGGCTGGTTTTGAGTTGCTCGTCTTGAAGAAGAGGCATGGCACGCTACCCCACGTCATAGGGCCGATGAAGGTGGCCACGGCAGTGCGCCCTGGATGCAAATAGCGATCAAATTTGTGCACATTGTTCGGAGTGTTTCCCAATTGGCTGAAAAGTGGGTTGATAACGAGTCGTCGTGGACCACACTGTAGGATGAGCTCCTCCTTACTCCTGAGCGGTGTAGGATAATTGGAAGATAATGACATGGAAACGTTGATGGAAGTGCGTTTGTGTTCGTGTTTCAGCAACGAGAACAACGACATTGGCCGAGGAAGAGAGGCAACCTCTTGCTGTTGCTTTTCCGACAATATCAGGTGGACTTTGACCCGAGTACCAGGCTTTACACCCCCGTTGAGTGACTCCTTCAGGACGCGATTCTTGGCCGCTTTATAGTCCGCAATTTCTAAGAGACGACTCCATTCTTCTGGCTCATACGGCTTATCTTCTTCCATCTCCCACGCGCTTGTTCTGAGATTCTTCAAGCCACGGTATCTCGCCAGTCGCTCTCGAGCAAGTACCCCTGGATGAAGCTCGATCTCGTCGGGGAACTCGAGATCTTCTTCTGCTTCTTCGCGCCGTTGCCTTCTGTAGGCTTCTAGTTGGTCTGCTTCCTCCTCTGGCGCGGGATCTAAGAATGCTTCGCTCTGTGGATACTCAGAAGGACCACCGTACTCTGTTGGCTCCTGCATCACGTTGTCAAAGTGCCCGTCGGCCGGACCTAATGCAGTAGAGTCGGCATCCGGTTCAAGCTCATCGTCGTCATCTACGTCTTCCATGTCAGATCCTGAATCAGACATGTCGCCGAGATACCAGGCTGCTTGATACTTGCTAGTCCCTTTCGGCAAACGCTTCGGTGCATTGGAATCATTCGGCTCATCATCGTCAAAGTAGTGATGATCGTCGAGTAGGACAGCTTTCCGTTCTGAAGGCGCAACGGATACAGCCATTGTGTCGTCCATAGTCGCTTCTTCAGGAGCAAGCTCTGCCAGATCATCCTGTTCCTCAGAGGGCTCCTCAAGCAATTCCTGCTCTGCAGTTGCATCTATGGCCATGGTGTCCGTTGCTGGCTTGTTTAGAATTCGTGTGAGTGGCGCAGCAGATATTTTTGCGATCTGGAAATCGCCCCATTCGCCAACCTGGACAAGTCTGTCTGCTTTCAAGCCTCGCCCCCTTACAACTCCCGTCACCACAGTCTCGCCGTTCTCGGTATTGAACTCTTCAACAAGCATCCAGCTTCTATCCTCTCGCCAGCGGATTCCCTTCGGGGTCAGTGTGCAGAGACTGCGCATGACGTTACTGCAATCTTGACGACTGCTCAAATCATGAAGCTTTTCCTGCGCAGCGAAGAAGTGGGTAATGTAGCTCTTGAGGCTTTTGGAGACGTCAGGTCTCCGCTTTGCTGGCTCGATTGTGTTCAGACCATAGATACCCGTCAACACAGTGGACACGCCCTGCGATTCAACACAGCGCAAAATCCGTTCGCCTTTTTCATCGACTTCTTTGTGTGCGCTGAGTGCGAGGAGCACAAAATCAGCCATCCTGCAAGCATCTAGACAAGATAGTAGGTCGCGGGCTGGGGTCAGATACTGAACGCGCTGTTTGAAGCGCGGGATCTCCACCCTCCAAGGCCCGGATGCCGAGTCTCGCGTGTCCTCAACATCAACGCTTGAGTTCAGTGTCTTGACTATCTCGTCCTGCTTCACATCATCACAAAGGGGTATGATAGCGATAATTCTTGGCGCTCCATCTCTGCCAGCAAACAATGAGCCCTCTTCCTCTTTACGAGCGTGATGATTGATCCGTCGCTGCTTGGCTCTATTCTTACGATCGAATTTCGACATGACTTGCTGATGCGGTGTCTTTCGGGAGCCACCTTCGAATGCCTCAACTTTGCCCTTGGCCTGATTTTTGAGGGCCGACTTGGACGCGTGGCGAGTCTTGAAAGATTTGTTGACCGTTTTCGTTGTTGAACGATGGTGATGTTGAGTGGCGGTGGCCGCCATTTTAGCACGCCTCTGGCCGTCACCACCAGCCTTGAAACGGAAAGGAAGTGAGTTCTCCAGAATTTCGGATTGCTGCTCCGCTCCAATATCAGGTTCGAGTAGCTGAATGTCAAAGCCTGTCGCACTGTCTTGGTAAAGTAAAGGGTGATCAACACTGCAAAAAATGACAATTGCGATCCGCAAGAACCCTTTATCGATAAGATGATGTCCTCTGAAAAATCCGAAATCTTGGCGGGCTTTTTCCTCTCGGGCCGCAGACAGGATGGCACAAAGAGGAGGGGCATTCCCGCCCGACCTGCGCAAAATACAAATTACAGTAAACTGCCGCTACTTGAGAGGCACTCATTGAGGGAGATTCCCAGCAAATTTACATGAATTGTTTCACGCACGTCATCAAGGTTGCCGACGTGCACGTCAATGAACCAAACGCGTCGTCGTCCTGAGTGAGACTGGAATTCAACCGACCACATATCTTCTACCCTTGTATTAGTACTATGTGGTATTCTACTCATTGCATATGGATGAATATGATGAGCGATGTATGTGCAATTCAATAAATATTAACGTGACTGGTGATTGCCCAGCTATCGCCTCAGGTCTCGCTCGGCATACAGTATGATGACACTGATGCGCATCATGGCTGATGAACAAAGCCGATAATGCCGAACTGAAGCATATAGAGAAGCAATTCCGATTCCGGAAGATTGCCGGAGGGAAGTCTTGATATCTGCGCCGCTTTGTGTTCCTTGCTTTGGACCGAAACCAGAGTACAGTTGCTCCTACACATCGTTGACGTTACGTCTGCTCGTGAACGACGCCAACATGTCGACCAAGCTCGAGTCGGTGTATGAGCTGAGATGCTCCTGTAATGACTATCCATGGGGAAAGAAGGGAAAGGAATCTCTAGCTGCTAAATTGTGCGAACAGCAACATGGATGGACTGGGGACGGCCCTGACAGTGTGTTCAAGATCGACGACAGCAAAGCTTACGCAGAGATGTGGATGGGTACATACCCCGAGTTGCCTTCATATATTGCAGGTACCGGAGAAGATCTCCAAGACGTGTTGGATAGATATTCGAAAGAGCTCGTCGGCGAGGAGACGCTGAAGAAATTTGGTCATTCCAAGCTGCCATACTTACCTAAAGTACTTTCCATCAGCAAGGCACTCCCGTTACAAGTCCATCCGAACAAGGAGCTGGCCGCAAAGCTGCACAAGGAAGATCCGGAGCAATTCACTGATCCCAACCATAAGCCAGAAATTGCTATAGCATTGTCGAAATTTGAGGCCTTCTGCGGCTTCAAGCCAACTCAGGACATTGCCGATCTTCTCACCATTGAGGCTTTGCACAAATTTCTCCCAGAAGGGAGCACAAAGGGCAAAATCGATAACGACCAGTTGAAGACTGTGGTGGGAAATATACTCAAGGCCGATGACAAGACCATTCGCGATACCTACACTGCCATTACCAAACTACCTGGCTCTGCTTTTGGCAAGTATGACTTTATCCCGAGCCTGGCGCCTCGCTTGGCTGAACAATACTCCGAGGCCGACCCCGGTACCCTTGTAGCCTTGATTACAATGAATTACCTTGTGCTGGAACCTGGGGAGAGCATCTATATCCCAGCGGATGGAATACACGCGTACCTTTCCGGAGACATCATCGAGTGTATGGCTCGAAGCAACAACGTGCTCAATACCGGCTTCTGTCCTCGAGCCGAGCGCAACAGCGTTGATCTCTTTTGCTCTACTCTGACCTTCTCCCCACATTCGATCGAGGAGTGTATGCTCCGGCCCAAGTCATACCATCGAAGCAAGAACGGGAAAACGAAATTATTTGCTCCGCCCATGAGCGAATTTGACATGCTAGAGACCACGCTGAAAACCGGCGAGCACGAGACTTTGGGCGCGGCAGGAGGACCGAGCATTCTGCTCGCTACCAAGGGCGATGTCGTGTTGAAGGCAAGCGGCAAGTCTTACAACGTTACTGAAGGCTCAGTATACTTCATCGCCCCCAAAGTTGAGCTCGAATTGGAAGGAACGTCGTCAGCGCAGCTACATATTGCGTTTGTTGAGGGCAGCACAAAGTGAATGAGTAGCGACAGATATAAGGCCCATGGCGTAAGCGCTTTGACTCGAATCATTATATTTCGTCAGTTCTATGGATGATGCCTGATTATGTCCTGCGAGTGTAAACTTAGCGCAACAACCTGAGCACGTGCCATCTTTAAAATGTAATGAATTGCTTGACTTGTCTTATATCATTGACTTTTGATCCTGCACGCTGAGATTTCCCAGTCCATCTTGGGTGCTCTTAACGGTCGCATTGTCGGTATCTTGTCCCGGCGACGGCCCTGCTGACCTCTTTTGTTTTTGCTGCCACATGGAGGTCGCCTTCTGATATGCGCCGCTCGCGCTGGCTCCAGCCGAAATCAGCTGGTCCTGTGCCCACCCGACCTGAAAATGCTTATTAGCCATGCGTGCTTAAAGTTGTTCACTGTTCGCCGGACTGTACTCACATAGCTGCGCTCGTTCTGCTGTGCGATGTCTTTCTCAAGCGCATTGATGGCGTCTTCAGAAATATCCTTCTCACTGCCAGCAGTCGAAGCACCCTTCGCTAACTCCTTTTGCTCATCGTTGGCACGATCCCGTGCTTCCTTGGCCTCCTGCTCCTTAAGAGCAGCCTTCTCCAAAGCGAGCTCCTCTGGATCGATGTTCTCAAACCCTATCCTATCCAAGATCGTACCATTGAGGAAACGGTAGCTAGTATGGCCGCTCACGATATCACTGACATCCACATTTTCAACCCCAGCCACACCCTGGATTGCCTGAAGCCCTGCAATGCCGTACTGGATGCTTTGACTTCGATAGAGAAATCCAAGAATGTAGTCTTTAGTGCTGTAGACATTCACCACTCTCCCTGAAACGACGCTGCGGATTTTCCGCCAGTCTGCCGAGGCTGACGATGCAGGTGTGCCAACGAAGACCACAGATTCAACGAGTCCAAAAGCCTTACGCTCTGCGAGCTTCTGTAGGCATGTGTAGATGACCTTGCCCCCCAGACTGTACCCGATCAGAGTAACAGGGCGCTCTCCTTGCGCTTTGTTGATCAGCGCATCCGCGAGAACCTCTCCAGCTTTGATTGCACGAAAGTGCGCAACACTAAAAGGGTTGTCAATAACACGTCCGACTTTCAGTAATGCTAGCGGCCAGAGACCAGCGGTCAAGCTGGCAAAAACTGTGCGCTTGATGATCTCGGACTTGGCGTATCCCCATGCGAATGATTTGACCATGCTTGTCATCGCGTTTCCGAGGCCCATGAGCGATTCTAGTTCGAAGCGAAGTGCAAAGGTCTCAATATCGGTACCGAGCACCCTCCAGGGCTCATACACCTCCTTGGGATTGGTCAGCCACCCGCTGACACCAATGGCGACTCGTAAACGTCGGGTTTCGTTGGTAGCCTTAATTGCTGCAGTGGGCGCTCGCACCGGCACAAATGCGAAGTCCTCGACCTCGCGCGCGTACTGATCCATCATCTGGGACGTCATACGCCCACCGTACGCACCGAAAAGACCACCAACAAGGATCGAGCTACCGGCAAGGGTGCCTAGATAACCTGCGGCAGCCGTAGCTCCCAAGCCCAGGCCTCCCATCACGCTACCGACACCGGCTGCAAGCAATGGAGCTGCAAGACCGCCAGTGACACCGATCAGCGCTGCGCCTGCAACGGCGGCGAGACCGACCTGCCATTTGCGAGAGCCCTGATTGTCGTCTGCCCGCTTCTTGGTCTCGTTGTCGGCATTCAAGTTCTCGGCTGCAGTGAGTAGGCCGCGCGCAATCTTGTTCTCGTCCGAGGTCGCTAAATATATCGGCAGGTCTAGGGAAACCGTGAGGCGCAAGAGTAGGATTCGAGACGGGGCTTGATAATGCTCGAGACTCAAGAGGAGAAGTAAGATCGAATGGACAATTAATGCTCGTTTGGCTTCTGGGAGTTCCCTAAGCGTGTTCTCCACTGGAGGGTACAGCTTTCGCAGAGCAATTTGGATATTCTCATCATGGTGAGATTTGTCTTGCTCCAGAGCTGCGCTTGTAGATGTTGGTACTTCCCCAACGCTTGATGTTGTTTCTTGCTGTTGTGAGTCGTTCGCATCCCGCGCGTTGACTACCTCACCAATCCGTTGGATGACGCTCGAATGCCACTCCTCAAAGTGTCTCAGAGCTGCCGCTTTGAGACTTTGCATAGATGCAGCGTTGATTTCTTGCTCGCGGCTCGCAAGCTCCTTGGCCGACTTTTCCTGCCGGATCATGTCCGAGTTTGCGACCACTTCGCTCGCAGATGGCGCAGTAGTATCGTCGATATCGACGAGCTTTTCCACCTGTTCGCCTGTCTGAGTTGCGTCGAAGACATCGACGATCGACTGGTGCATGGCTTGCATGCAGTCCGCCACGAGCAGAGTCAATGCACTGCGCTGCTCGGAGATCCTCAGGACAGTCGTAAGCGATTGTCCATCCTCTCCTTGACTATTCTGTTTGCCTGCACCAGGACCGGCACCAGTGGCCCAAGGGACGTTTTTGAACATGCTGTGTGGAGGGGTGCGCCTCAGAAGAAGCGGCTATGTCTCGTGATGTGGTTGTTGGGGTTGGGATTGTGACTGAGGTGATCCTTCGACCGCCTCTGTTTGCATTAAGATCACATTGCAAAAGAGCAGCTGGATGTTCTACCAGCTAAAGTAGATTTACTCATCGATTGCACTGCATTTGTCTGTAGCGGCACGCTTGATGCCTCGACAGTGACGTCAGCAGGGATAATGCGATATTTCCTGAAGTCGACCTGTGTAGATCTCCAGCTATAAATTTCTCCCGAGGCTCGCTTTCTCTGCGAATAATACTGCGCCAACAAACCTCGAAACCGACGACATAAAACATAGGTGATGTGCGAAATTCAAGTCGAGTAACCAGACATAGATTGCGGGCATTACTTTTGAGCTGGCTAAGTAAACGGATAGGATGCCGAATGGTTATTGTGGAAATAGTGAATGTCTCGAAACAAACGGACAACGAGAATGTTATTGAGGGCAGTCGGCGGCGCCTGCTTCCTTTCACCATCGGCTTTTGGTGCCCCGAGCCCGATGTCCGTGCTGCTGCTGCCGCCGCCGCTGCTTGCTGCTGCAACGCAATCCGACCCCAACGTTATTCCAATCATGCCACCATTACAGGATGCTGCGTTGTATCGAGTTTGATTTACAGTATTAGTGGGCAACCCTGAGTGTGTTGTTCACCACGATTGCTTGCGTGTATCGCCCGAACACTCGAAGCTCGTCCGGGCGACAAATCTTGCATACTTATTATTTGAAGCCAGAATGGACAGTGCCCAGGCGAAACGCATTGTGGCCCCTGTCACAGAGTCCGACTCTCCTCTTACTCAACAGACCAGGCCCGATGTCTTTGAACCCAAAGTAGTCGAGCTGTACCGCAGATTGTTCAGGGTGTGTCTTGATTCTCCCAATAGATCAAGTTTGTCAACACTAAAAGGCGCATCTGACCCCACCCACTGCAGGAAGTCGACGATGACGAAAAAACCGAAGGCTTCTGGCGGACCTTCTTCCTGTTAAAACCTGAGGTTGATGCGCTTCGAGAGATCCTAGCTAGTACCGACGGGGATTACCTGCTTCATGTCCAGGTATTTGATGCTCGACCTCGCCAACGGACAAGTGTCATAAAGCTCACAAGTCCCAGCACCAACCTCAACAACTACTGCTTGCAGCGGTGTCACATATCAAGGAAGGCGTTGCACCATCAGACGAACATGCTCTTGATGTAAGAGAAGACTCCATGCAAACGTAAATGGCCATCCGGTTTATGACTTAGACCCTCACAGTTTTTTTCACGGTCATCTTGGCCAAGAAATTTCCAAATACCAGCTCTGACTTGATTGAAGTGCTAGCTGGTCTAGATCATGTCGATTCGGTCTTCTCAGAGCTGGTCACCACTCTTGACAATGCCATCAAAGACGGTCGCACCGGTAAGCCGAATTGAGCAATTGTCGAACGATATTTTCTGATTATATCCAAGTCGAGGTGCGCCACAAAGCCGTCAGCACGGCCATAGCGGTTGTTTCAGGAGGGTATCAGACTGCTCTCGTATCGTACTTTATCCACCGCGACCTCTTCCCTGCTCTGATGAAGGTATGTTAAACTGACAGACATGCAATCCGGGATAGAATTGACACATGGTAGCTGATACATCAGCTGGACAATGCCCTCCAAGCTGCGAAGCCATTACTACTGACTGGCCTGCTGGCGAACTACAATAAGTTTGAAGTCCACAATCAATACCGCGTCCGTTTCGCAGACTTCGTGAATGAGGAAACGATGGCACGCGTCGTGCGCAGCATCTCATGGACTACAATATTGCTTCGCGAGAAGTACGTTGCAATTCAAGACGATGTCCCGGCGGGTTGGGCAGTGAGCATTGGCAGTACGCTGTCATATGTCGGTCTTTCGTCTATCACTGGCGCAAAGCCACCCGTGCCAGCTTTGACCGAAGAACAGCAAAAAGAATTGTTTGCAGAACAGTAAGTTCGCTTCACAAACCCCATAGAGTGTAACTGATCAAAGTTGTCGCGCAGACCGAGTTCAGAGGCGGCCATCCTGTTGACCTTATTCGACTTTGTGCTTGCAAACAAATTGTTCTGCCAACATTTCGTCACAATGCCCGGAGATGAAAAGGGACAGGCGACACCATTCAGCAACTTCGTCTCTTTCTCCTCATACCTATGCCAGCATGCATATCGCAATTCGCGGGCTGCATCCTACGCTTACCTGAGTATACTTATTCTCCTGATACTGGTGGAAGATGTAACGATCATGCGATTGCTTTGCGAGACTTCTTCCCAGGTTCGACTGTGTCGACAGAGACCACCGTATCTCCCTTTGGTGAAAGCTGATCGGCCCTACATTTCGGCGACATTGGATGTTCTTGTCGATGGGCTCAACCACAATCTGAAGAAGCGTCTAGACACGAAGTTTTACGTGCAGATAATCACCACCATCACACGGACTTTGACGTTCCTCATCAAGACCCGTAACAAGCTGTATTATCACTGGGCGGAACTTTGGCGATCGTTGCTGTCATTCACGCGCTTTCTGACGGTATACGCCGACGACTTGAAGTCCTTAGTAGATACCGAGGAGCTCGTCCAAAGCCTCGTCAACCTGCTTGCATTATCGCTAACCAATGGCGAGACCTTCGTACCGACGGCTGGAGACTACGACGATTTGTTCTACAAGTTGGTTGAATCAGGCGAGGCTCTCGTCAAATTTCGAGACGCATATTCTATCAGCAGACCAGGCGACACTAGCCCGATGAACACCCTGATCGGAGTGTCTGAACACTACCAGGAGCTCATTAAGGCACAAAAGGGCAAGGGTCGGCACATCAGTCCGCGGGAAGTCACGAGAATAATCCAGCAGGGCTACGAAACACTGTCACTGGACATCACCGAGGGGCTAGATCACGTTGAGTTGTTCCGTGAAGTCGATCACAAAACAGAGCTCAAGAAGATTGCGCGGGTATCCGTTGCAGATGCCGTGACCCTGATGACTTAATGCTCTGGCTTTGGCCATCTATGTCTCGAATTGGAGGGTCATGACCAGCCTACGGCATATGAGCGATAGCTGGTCGCCGATGCCGTATCACCGCGAGCTACGACGCGTCCGGACATCCAGAGCTTCCGATACGACGTTGAATGCCCATTGCACACAAGCTGTCAGGTCGGATGCTGCGTCGGAGGGAACAGCTTCAATCTGGAGATCATGCAGCATTTGATCATTGTACTTTCCTTCCACATTGCCTTCGCGAAATAGGAATGCGTGGTCAGCCACGTAATTTGGCCATACAATCTGGTCGACATAGCCTGGAGGATCCTTCCAGAAACCCTCGAGGGTGACATAGCCACTCCTCGCTTCCCTTCGTGCTTTACAGGTGGAGTGATCGGCTCGCAGAAACATCTTGACATCGAAAGCATCACGTACGGACTTCATGCCCTCGGAATAGAGGAGAAAGCCGTCGATGATGGCAATTGGCGGGGCATCAGCGTACATCCACCGACTAGCACTCCATCTCAGGTCATCAATGACCGTCTGATCGACCTTGACTTCCCCGACCGAATTCTTGTCCTCTTTCGAGTCGAGGTCAGGTGGAGACGTGCCGTGCTGCCGGATATATGCTAGTGCTTCTTCCAACGCCGGAATGTTGATAGATTCCAGACAATCCCAATCTGCCACTCCGGCTTTGACCGGAATCTCAGTGTCCGGCTTGTAGAAATCGTCTTCGTGAAGCACGAACGTCCGGGGAAAGATGTCCCGCAGTAGACGTGCGATTGTGGTCTTGCCTGAAGATGACACGCCCGAGAGGCCCACCAACAGAACATTGTTGTCGGCCATGACAGCTGTCCAGCTGCTCCGTCTTTGTCGATGCCCAGATTGAGTTTGTTTACTCGGGGCAGCGAGATAGTTCAATTCAGCTGATGGAATAGTGAGTGCCGCGTTATTATGTGCAACGCATCTGCTGCGACGAGGAGGGACCTGCGACACATTCAGAAGCGACCAGTTGATATGTTCAGCACAGGACTGATATCTGATGAGCCGCTTGTCACCCACACAAATCTACAATCGAACTAGACAGGTCTGGAGACGGATCCAAACCCTGGAAGCCTGAACTCATTAATAATAATTTGGTGCATGCCAGGTGATACGGTGCAGAGCTGCAGAATGCAAACAGCCCGAGTCAGCCCAGAACTTCTCGCAGCACGGACCGTGCCCTCTTCCCGCCCGGCTTTGTCCTGTCGCTGCTAATACAATTCTGCAAGCAGCCAGTACGTGCATGCCTACATTACAATATATCCTTCTTCATCTCGAGCTTCCGCGATCGAGTGCTTCTTGGAATCGGACTCGGTGTCTTCCAAGTCTCTCAGCTGCCATCAACAACAGGCGGTCGCCAGTCGCCTTTGGAAACCGCGCGTCACCTTCCATACGCCTCTTGTCACACCGCCATTGCGTTTTACCATCCTTTTCCTTCACCTGTCGTCGCACATCGCTATGGCTCAACCTCCGGATATTTCGCAGATTCTGGCGAGACTGGGTATGCGCATGCTTCTCTCCTCTTGGATCGGTGCCATTCGCTAATATCTAGGTCAGCTCAACAACAGTCCAGCGGTGGGCCTCCACAGTCGTCGACACCGCAACAGCATATTCCTCACCCACTCCCCGGATATGCCCCAGGTGGGATGCCTGGCGCGCCGCCCGGTGTGCTACCGCCAATGCCTTCATATCTACCCCAACCATCAAGCACTGGAAGTGTCGACTTGAGCGCCATCAAACCTGTGAGCAGTGGTTCTATGAACATCGCAGATGCTATAGCAAAGGCACGGAACATCGCTGCAGACCACGGCATCTCTCACTCAGGTATGCGCACGATCAGAAAGCATCTCATCTGTCGCATACAGTACTGATCCATTATTTAGCGTCGAATCGCAACGACCCACGATCCGGTGGCCGCCGATCGCGATCACGCTCTCCACGGCGCAACTCCCAAAATGCTAATCCTTATCGTGATGAGAGAAGAGAAGAGCCGCGCCGAGGCGCTTTCCGCCGAACACCGTCGCCTGATAGATCTGGTTTCAGGGGAAGCCGCGACCCTCCGATCGGATTTCGCGCAAACGATGGTGACACGGAAACTATTCGCGTCAAATCTGCACTTGTGGGCCTGATCATCGGACGTAACGGAGAGAACCTGAGAAAGGTCGAGTCTGAGACTGGAGCGCGAGTACAATTCATCCAAGCCAAGGATTCACATGTGACCGAGCGCCAGTGCACTATCAGTGGACCTCTGCGCGCAAGGGAAAGTGCAAAGGAAGCAATCTTCCGGGTGATCGACGAGAACGGTGGGTCCTCCTCACAAGAAAAAGGAGCATACACAGCAGGCATGCCGGGACGAGCCAAGGTCAATTTGCCTGCCCTCCGAGAGGGTGAGGCTAGCACTCAGGTCATGGTCCCGGACAAGACGGTCGGCTTGATCATTGGTCGAGGGGGCGAGACGATCAAGGACCTTCAAGAACGTAGCGGTTGCCACGTCAATATCGTGGGCGAGAACAAGAGCGTCAATGGGCTTCGTCCTGTCAATCTTATCGGCAGCGAGCAGGCTACAGCGATTGCCAAGGAGCTCATCTTGGAGATTGTCGAGAGCGACAACAAAGGAGGCGCGCCTGCTAGTGCAGGAGCTGCCTCGCGGGACCGACCTTTCGACACCAGCAACCAGAACCGCAGCGTGAGCAGCGGCGGCGGAGGACGCGACCATGTCGAAAAAACCATCCAAGTCCCATCGGAAGCTGTCGGTATGATTATCGGTAAAGGCGGCGAGACCATCAAAGAGATGCAGCGCGCGTCGTCGTGCAAGATTAACGTGAATCAACCCAAGCCACCGGACATCACCCGCAACATCGACCTTTCTGGCACGGTACGAGCAATGGAAGATGCAGAGCGGATGATTTGGGAAAAGGTCGAGACTGTCCGACAACGCGACGCTGCGGCTGGTCGCCCGCATGGACGTGACCAGGGTGCCAGCCAATACGACGCATACTCACAGCCCCAACAGCCCTCCGCCGGATATGGACAGTATTATGGTGCCTCTAGTGCCGGCCAGGCAGCACCCCAGTCCTCGGCATACCAGATGCCTGGGCAACAGGCTGGACCCACGGGACAACAATCTTCGAGTGACCAAAATGCCTCTGAACAATATGCGCAATGGTATGCGCAATGGTACGCATCCCAGCTGGCCAACCTCCAAGGCCAGCCTGGTGCGAATGCTGGAGCGCAGTGAGCCTTGCCTAGTGGTGATGCTGAACGTATCGTGACGACGATGATACCCGCCGTGATGGAATGCTTCAAGTCTTGATGTCCGTTCGTTCGACCGTTGAAGACTGCGTCATTCACACCTCACCGTAATGATTCATACGACGTGCCCGCATGACTGTCATCTGATGTTGTGACCAAGCTCCAAGGGTGGAGGGTTCTCATGTGCCAACATGCTTTCAAAATTGACCAGGAAAACATCTCGTCGAAGTGGTGATGGTATCTGTCAGTTCAAAGTCCTGATTTGCATGTTCGTATGCGTTGCAGTGCTTTGGTACGTGCGATCGCGGGCTATTACCCGAAGCTCAGGCTGGCTATGAAGTCGCTGATTAGGTTGCTTGCTGCCTACAGTTCTCGTCTGCACAATGTTCGTTATTAGGGCGAAGAGCCGCCGGCAAGCGATCTCGCGGTCCAGTCATCGAAGTTCTTTTGACATGAAGGACAGTGGCGATGTTGAGGAATCGAGCACGAGTGCTGTCCTGCTACCGTCGGAAATACTTGGTTGACAGACCTGCGCTGAATATGTTACCACTCGACGTCAGATCATGAGTTGTGACACGTTCGAAGCTGGATCACCGAGCAAATGTGAAATAAGGCGATGAACGATGTGAAAGGTGTAGATAGTGGTCCCCTCGGCACTATCATCATACTGTCTACTTGTCAGACGGCAAGACAGCTTTTGAGTCGCCTAGCAGGAGGTCAAATATTTCGCTTCCCCTATCGGAATTGTGTCGTATGCTCCCAAAGTGACCTCCTCTGTTCATCCGCTATATTCATTCCGCACGACATCATGTAGAGCCTCCATCTACTGGGAAAGTGCACCCTCACTGGAGAGTCCAGCGCCATGGTTTGTTGGTCGGAAAGGCGCAGTCGGTTTTCCTTTGCCCTCTTGTGCGTTTCGAATTATGCATTGCACGCTGGCGTATAGTTCTGAAACAACAGAACAGGACTTAGGTACCTAGGGAGGCATTGAGTTCGTCCAGGACTGTAGCTGTGAGGTCACCAATGCCCTAACAGCAAAATTCCCCGGCCCGCGACCACTGATGCAGGAGGCGGGCGGGCGCACGTGAAATTCCATGCAACGCGTCAAGCCTGAGGAGTTCCAGCTCGGGTCTGGCTGCAACGGTGATCTCGAGCTTCAGGCTTCTGGATTGAATCCCACAGCGACAGCACACACCACCAATTTGCCCACGGCCTGGCCATGCGGATACGAGAAGCAGCCCGAACAGGTGCGCGGTCAAGAAGATGAGCGTTCCAGCGCTTCTCACGGGTCAGAAGATCGAGCTGAACGACGGCCGCTTTGGTATCATACGGTTCATAGGCTCAACGACATTTCAAACTGGCGAGTGGATCGGCGTCGAGCTTGAAGAGGCGAGCGGTAAGAATGATGGCTCCGTCCAGGGGCAGCGGTACTTTCGCTGCGAACCCAACCATGGAATCTTCTGCAGGGCCTCGGGCATCAATCGCGTGTTGGAAGAACCCAGACCGAAGCCGAAGACTGTGAACACTGCTGCGGCCGCCGTCAGAGCTCGTCCGAGCAGCGTATACGCGCCGACAAATGGCACAAGGAGACAAACGCTGCAAGGCGAGGGGCCCGGGAGAAGGTCTAGTGCAATCATTGGCACCCCGACACCAGCGGGCAGACTCGCAAGTGGCATACGGTCTCCGACCAAGTCTCCCACGAAACAGCTAGGATCCAATGGACCAGCCAGTACATCTACGTCGAGGACGAATACCCCACCAGTCGCAGGCAGGCGGCCTGGAGCTGCCATCCTGGGCAGGGGCAGCAGCGGTGTAGGCCCAACCTCGACTGCAGCTAAGAGGTCGTCCATTGTGCCATCTACTCTGTCACACAAACCGCCCAGACCTTCGTTAGCCAATCCTGCAGTGGCAGCAAGAGCAGCGCCATCCCGACCTTCTCGCGTCCGCTCCGGAACGCTGCACACGGAGTCTCGTCCGAGCGATGCAGACCAATCTCATTCAGCTGCCGAAGACTCCAGCACAAACGAGGGAAGCGAACAAAATGGCACGCTTTCCCCGCGCAACATCGCAGACCCCTATGTCAACCATCGCCGCATGCAGAGCGTGGAGGAAAGCAATCGCCCCAACTTTGCGCCACCACCCATTCCTCCAGAGCCTCCAGAGACCAGTGATCGGTCAGTCAGATCCCGCCGACCATCCTCGCCGACAGCTGCTTCTATACATTCTCAGCGCACCATCAGAAGTTCTGCTGCGTCGAATCGTCTGATCGAAGATCTCGAGACCAAAGTCCGATTGCTTGAGCGAAAGCGTCTAGAGGATCGCGAGCTCAAGCAGGAGCTGGAGAAAGCACAACAGGAACGCGACCATTGCAAGGGTATAATCGAGAAGCTTCAGAGCAAATATAGGCCACAGCAACAGGAGCTCGAGAAGCTCAAAAGGGAGCATGCGGTGCTGGAGCAGACTGCGAAGGATATTGAGGAACTTCGTGCCGATCATGAACAAGAGATGGAGTCAGCCCTCCTAGATCGAGAGGTTGCAGAGGAAACAGCAGAGTGCCTCAAAGCGGACTTGGAAATCCTCCGTGGCAAGAATGAAGAGATGCAGGAAGAGCTCGAGGTTTTGCGGGAGGAAAGTGAAGAGATGAATCGAGATATGAGCCCCGAGGAGCGGGCAAGCACCGGTTGGATTCAGCTGCAGAACAACAATGAGCGGCTCAAAGAAGCACTACTTAGCTTGCGCGACTTGACGAGAGAGAATGAGGCTGAATTAAAGGAGCAAATCGGTAGTTTGGAAGATCAGGTAAAGGAGTTCGATGCGCTGAAGAGAGAAATCGAGGAATCCAAGGAGAAGCTCTTGAAAAGCGAAGCTGACACAATCGACCTGCGACAACAACTCGAAGTAGCCATGAATGCCGAAGAGATGATTGAACAACTCACCGAGGACAACATGAACCTGCGTGACCGAGTCAATGAATTCAAAGGCGCTATCGAGGACCTCGAGAGTCTGAGAGAGTTGAATGACGAGTTGGAGCTCAATCATATAGAGGCTGAAAAGCAGCTGCAAGAGGAGATTGACTTCAAAGACAGTCTGCTTCTCGATCGCGAGCGAACCGCTAAGGAACAACAGGCCGCTCTTGACGAAGCAGACTACAATATTGGTCGTTTCCGAGACCTCGTCAGGCAGCTGACAAGCGATTTGCAAGACCTCGAGGCGAGCAAGCAGATCTCTGAGTCCGAGGCTGCAGAACTGTCCAACAAGTCGAAGGCGATGGTTGATCTCAACCAGAGGCTGCAATCCAGCGCTGCGAAGACGCAAGTTAAGACCATCGATTTGGAGCTTCGTAAACTTGACGCCATGGAGGCCTCGGAACATCTCTCAATCGTTCAGCTCTTCCTTCCGGAATCCTTCCAGGACGAGCGAGACAGCGTCTTGGCGTTCTTGCGGTTCAAGCGAGTTCAGTTCAAAGCGACACTGGTGCATGATTTCATCAAAGAGCGAATTGCATCATTTGGAGCTCGGGGAGACGACGAGGATATCTTTGCCGCCTGTGATGCCATGGATCAGCTTGTCTGGATCGCCGCAATGTCCGAGCGATTCGTCAACTCGGTCAGCAGCTGCAGCATTGATGAATTTTCTCAATTCGGCAGTGCACTTTATGAATTGGAAGTGGTGGAGCGGACGCTCAACGATTACATAGATGGCTTGCGCCGCGACGATCTGCGAGAAGCCGATATGACCGTGCGTCTCAGACGCTCCATTGAAGTGTTGACACATCTGGCCTCGCTGCATATTCGCGACAGTTTAGCGGACCACACCGATCACTTGTATATGCGGACACTTTGCTTGCAAAGTCATCTGGAGACCTCCATTTCTGCGCTGATGCTCACGCACATGCTTATGGAAAAGCATATGCCCACAAAAGGCGACTACACGGAGGATTCGGAGCAGGATGAGGACTTTTCTGACGCGAATTTGATAATGCAGCGACTCAAGTCCGTGATCGAGCTCGCACGGAGCGCAAAGGTAATTTCTGGAAAGACGCATCGCGCGCTGTTCGATCTTCAAACACGGTCGTTAACTCTCGAACAATCACTTGCGGAACCGTTTGAGAACGTGGAGAAGGTTGCTGCGGAGATTTCGAATTACACGCGGCAGAGTGGAGCATCTCTGCACAGCATCTTGCACCACGAAGAGCACTCCGATGTCCTATCTCCGTTGGAGGTCGCTGGTGTCCTTTCACGCACAGCCTCAAGTGTTTTCTCTCTTTCGGTGTCGGAAGCTGGACCATACGTGACACTTGCAGGACGGCTTCGTGATATTGGCTCACTTCTCTCCGAAGTCTCCTTGCTCCCCACTGATCTCGACAACACAATAGAATTCGAACGGTCCTCGGCACCGTGGATTGCCCGTGCTGAACAGCTAAGTCAAACCAAGATTGTGTCCATCGACACAGCGGCCGAGCTGGCTCGTGTCCGTGAGTCTGTACGAGAGCGTGATACAATGCTCAAGGGCAAAGAAGCCGAGCTCGAGGAGCAAAGCGTCCGAATTGAGATGCTTGAAGCACGCATGAAAGATGCAAGCAAGCGATCGGCAAGAATCGCCGAACTCGAACGCGCCCTCCATGAAGCTAACGAAGCCGAGAAAGTCGCCAAGAACGACCTACTTCAAGCACGCCATGAAGCTCAGCGCGACGTGGATATGGCTCGCAGCGAGATGACTCGAATTGTGGAAGAGCACGGTCAGCTGGGTCACGCCGAAGAGCTTGACGGAAACGCCGTCGGCGCCAATGCGCGACACGTCATGAAGCGTCAAGAGCACAAGATCCTAGGTCTTGAGGGCGCTATCCGTTTCCTCAAAGAAGAAAATTTCCGACTCCGCCTCCCGTCTCCAGATGCCCCTGTGTCAGTCGCGACCTCTATGGACTGGTTGCATGCGCCCCTGCAAACGCCCACTCACCCTCGTCAGAAGCAATTTCAAACCTTGCAGCGCAAGGGCGCAAATGTGCTCGAGCAGATGCTTGAGCTCGCCTCACGACCTCATGTGGTGGACCTGACCGCTTTGCCTGAGAACAAATTAGCCTGGCGGCCCGCAAAGGAAAGCAGCCGATGGAGGGTCGAGCGGAGGAACGAGGAATGGCTTGATTGGAAACAATGGCGAGAAGATCTCGTTCGGCAGGCTCAATCTTCAAGACCAGGCTATGCTGCCATGCAACCAAGGGCCGGTATTGCTGTACCTGTCTAGTGTTGTTGCCATCGCACACTTGAGGTCGATCTGCATGGATCGTACCGACGATATGTCCTTTAGCGTTTCTGAGAGATCACAATGGATACCCATCAATGCATCGTTATTTTGTCACCATTGGTGTATGACGAAATGAAATTTGCCCCGTCCTAATTGATTCACCTACAGCTATTAATGAAACGATGTGTGAAAGAGCCTTCCACCCGCTAAAGGCGCCCAATTTGACCAATCTTTATCAAGCATACCAGAGAGCTTGGTTGACAACTCATGGTTGACGCTGATCCATCCTCTGCTGCGCAATGTTTCGTCTTGCTGTCAAGAGTGCATGTAGGGAACCATTGTCCGCCGCCCATCTCGCAATTTCTAGAGCAGCGTCCATCCACGATCTGGCGTCGTCATGTTGACAGCGGCCTAGAAAGTCTACTGCACGATTGAAGCATGTCGACGCAAGCCAGTGAAGCTCAGCTGGTGGATAACGATCATGCCTTTCTTTTTGGCCTCCTTCCGCCATCCCGGCGGCTTGCCGAGCAAGAAGGAGACCAAATGGGATCCGCTCGTCATCCAGGCTCAGGGTGAAGGCAATGCGTACCCAGCGAGCAAGTTTGGCAATGTCTTTGTCCTCCTTCCACGTTGCGTTGATGGCTCTCTGCAGCAGGTCCAGGATCACACTATCGGACGCCGGTACGAATTTACCGATTTCATCCTTGGCGATTATCAGGAGGTCGACAAGTGAATCCCATCGTGTAGCCTCTTCGAAGTTCAAGCACGATTCGAGAGCTTTCCGCATTTCGCTCCATTGCCCAAGCTTGAGAATACATTCCACGTCGAACTTGAGTAGCTGGAATGCTCTCTGCTGTAGCCCATTTGGTCCATCTCTCCGAACGCCTTGTGATCTGCTCGGGTAAAGTAAAATGAACGCACTTATGTGACTTCGGACACGACCATAGCTTTCTCGACCGCTTCCATCGACCCCCGCACGGCCAAGGACCATGAAAGCGGTGGCGGAGAGAAAAGAGCAAGTCATTTTTCGAAGTGAAATGTCATCTGTTTGCTCGACATTCGTGCTGTCAGAGCAGTGATCTAAGAAGCTTCGGCACACCGCCAGAAGTCGAATCAGTGTGCCTGGATCAACGTCGGCACAGGCTTGTAATGCCATATTGTAGGCATTTTTACTCCACCATTGCATCTCATCTAGCCAGTGGGTTGGAGTCGCTTGTCGGATGAATTCCTTGCTTCGGCTGGCGGATTCAAATATTTCCAGAATTGCGTGACTCACATCTGCAATCCCGTGCTGAGTTGCTTCCATTTCAGCGATCAAGAGACGTGCAGTGCATCGCAGAATCGAAGACAAATGGGTCCCTGATGGCTTCTTATCGAGAATGGCTTGCAAGGCAACAATGGCTATCGGCCGCATGTCCGATTGTTGTGCATCGAGAACACAAGCATACAGGTAGGTGGGATCTTTGCCAGCGTACTGTGAGATCATCTCGATACTCTCCTCGGCTAAGCCCTGATCATTGCCCATCAGAGCAGCCTTGAACGCGAGATAACGAGTTGATGCCTCGTTGCGTACAGTTACGGGTAGCTGAAAGAATACCTGTCGAGCCAGGTGGACGTCGCCATGGTCAAGCGCGTGAGCCATAGTTCGTCTACATTTTTAAGCATGCTGTCCCAGACCTCAAGGCTGCCATTTGAACTTACCTGCCGATGCGACCTTTGTTGAGATGGCCTGCATTGTCAAACAGGGGATGACGCAGCGTCTTCTGTAATGACGAAATTGATTTATCGTCACACATCTCAATGGCTTTCCAGATTAGAGCCTGCGATGCATGTGTGGCAGGCGCAGAGAATGGAACGTTATTGTGCTCTTGTATTGTGTCAAGCAAATTCTGGATGTCAGCGTCGTGTACTGCTGAGACCTCGGCAGATACAGAGGTTGCAAAGAGAATGAAAGCGACCGTCGTCTTCTCAAGCCAAGCTTGCAATAGTGGTTGTGTGTTTGCATCCGCTTGCATGTCAGGTAGAAGTCTGTGGCTGACAAGGACTTTCAATGCTGACAATGTCTGCGCAGGAGCGATCTGGCTCGCCTTACGCATACTCTGCATGATCCTGGAAACCTTCAGCGATCGAATCCCGAACTGCACGAGGCGATTTATCTCACTCACAATCTAAAGTTTCTCTCAGTCATTGCTGGAAGCTTGCAGATTCGGACCAGAGTTTCATGGATTGCATCATGATCGCAAAGACTCTCAGTGATCAACAACTTCAACCTGGTCACATCTATCGCCATCCTTCCCCCAGATGTATATCTGAGATCTAGCTGGTGAAGGATCTCTTGGCATCTTTTGCGATTCTCGTCAGTGTTGAGGTCGATCAAGACCTCCGCTGCATCTCATTAGCTTGGGGCTGATACAAAGCCTCACAGCACGATATGCAAACCATATGATATCATCACGCTTATGCTCAGCTCCGCGATCTCTACGCTCGTATCTTCTGGCTGCAAGGCCGCCAAGGTCGTCAAAGCACGTTCAAACCATATCAACGCGATATCCGGCTTTTGGTGTACAGCCAGAGATCTTGCAACCTCGTAGAAGAGGTCAGCTGCTTGTTCACGAAGGCGCAAAGAGACTTGTTGCCCATTCAACTCAATTTTCCCGAAGAAATGGTCCGCAAGATCGAGACGATCTATCATGAAGGCATGGAAAACGCGGAGTAGAAAATATTGCATGACCAAGGCAGCACGAAGCTTTTTTTGCTCGATCAAGTTCCCATTTTCATTACTGATTTGTATCAACGGCTCTGTCTGCAGGACGTCCTCAACTTGTTCAGATGATACTTCTAGAGCCTTCAAAGCGAGATCGAAGCAACCGCGGTCGAGGCAAATTTGTGCTGTTTTCAACGCGGTTCGCAAGACCCTGATGCTGTGATTTGCTCCAGACGGCCGCTGTAGCCGCGACGAGGTTTCGATTAGTTGTAATGCAAATAGGCGGACTAAGGCAGGAAGATATACTGGGCGAGCCACTGGCGCTTCAGTACCAGGTGACTGGTCATCGTAAAGGGAACCGATTGACAGATTCCACAACTGAGTACCAAGATCGTCAAACGCTGGTATTTTGAGGGCAAGTGTAGTACTTGGGGCCAGTGGTAGCGATTGTTGTACGTGCTCAGAAACCTCATCAACAAGGCGAGGCGACAGTGCTGATCTTTCAGTGACAGCTTGAAACAATCTTTGCGCACAGTCTGTGAGGTTGAAGTCAATATGGTGAATTCAATCGCAGCTGCCGAACAATATCAATCTACCCAGGACTATCTCCGCTCTTTGCTCTATAGCAGCCTGTCTTGCTGAGCGCGAGATCGCCATCGTACGGCCGTTCATCGACTACGCGTTAGGAGGTGATCGAGGCCTAGCACCTTTTGTCAGGCAAGACAGCAGGTATCAATCCGAATTTGACGACTGTCGCAGCGTTCAGTGCATCAGGCGTCTGTAAATGAATTTAACACGGCAGTACTCAATTGAGGTGCATGGAATGACGAGAGTGATATTTGCGATGGCTTCGGGACTACCACGAAAGAAGACTTCGTGGACGGCACAAGTGCCCCCGATGAATGGCACCGCGTGCGGCCGGGAATTGATGCAGGCACCAGTGGCTTCGCAAACAGCACACTTCGTTCATCAGTGCCCTTTTCACGTTGGCTTCCACAAGTAGCATATTTTGCAATTGCGCCTCACTGGTCACGACAATGATGACAATATAACAAGCAGTTGAGTAGATTGTATAAGTCATCTGTTGGCTGTGGGCCAGGCGTAAATACACATGCCGTCTTGATCTACCCGACGAGGATCATTCTAGTCACGGATACTGGTTTCTCAGGTCCACATTCACGCCACGCATTCATCATTCCATACCATGGCCTGGGATTCGATGTCCAAAATATCATGTCATCCTGCGATAGATAGGTATCTCGCTACAAACATTCAGTCTCCATGAAAGTGGCATTATGAGGTGTAATGACCTAAAGACCACAAGGTTACTCTGAGCAACATTGCAATCTCGTCAAGTCACCATTCCCTTGGATTGAAGCACGGTGTCAATTGATGCTGAGATATGTGTTATACCTTTTATTCACTACGATGAGTTGGACCTATCATAGGGATCAAAAGAATCTTCCATATCAGAGATATTGTTCAATATCCTATTGGTCTTGGGCCAAGCCGATTCCTTCATTCGCAGCCACATCAGCTACCAAGTCCGAGGCTACAACAAATGCTCACCGAACTTCTATAGAGTTCCACAATCATGGAATCTTACGCCGGTGAGATCGAAGACAAAGAAGCAAGCAAGCTGTCTGGATAATAGATTAGATTATTCGACAAGAAATGGCGCCAAGTGGCCAAGGGCGAGACCGGCAATCTGCTTGCAATCTTCTGACTTGGCCAGCGTAACGCATCTGTTGCGAACACAATTACGTGAGTCCAGCAGTCTGCACCCACGTGCGTGATGCTGTTCATTTTGACATCGGTACCGTGTGTAGCTCACAAGATTCAAACTATTCCGATACAGATAACGGGCATCGCCGAGCATCGAGATCAGTCCTACACTGCGTTGAAAGCAACAATTGTAGAGCCCTCAGCTGGCGTTGCGGCAGCGTTAAGCAAGGCGACATTCGCTCTGAGGCTGACGTGCCGTCTATGCGACGAAGATCGAAAGGCGAACACGTCTCGGCCGTGCCCACGAACGGTTCGAAACTCCCTGGCGTGACGACCAGCAAGACCTGTGCTGCGTATGCGAAGAGATTTTGCTTGGTCATGTCTTGGTTCAGAATATTGAGAGGGAAATTTTCCACGATTTGCATCGAAAGAGCATGCTGCATAGAGGTGCTCTTGCACGAGTCACAGCATTATGCAGAACCACACAGACGCGCATTCGGGCATTGCCAATGCATGGGGAAAAGCTCCTCTCTGTGCAACAAGGCGCGTTTCCGCAAGACTCACTGACTGCAGCCACATGGCATTGTCGAAAGGCCCAGCGTCAAATCTCCAGCGATGCGTGGACGGTCTGCCTAGTGATGCCATGTGTAAAGTAAAGGGGCCAAGGACGCGGCGGACATTACTGTCTACGAAAGCTGTTCAGCGACGTGCTCCATGTGATACCACGTTGGATGAATGCTGGAGGTTGTCGTGGCGTCGGGAACACGTTCTCGCGTCACGCAGTGGGGATGCCCAGGCGCCCAACGCTTCATGGCGGCGAGGGCGCGTCAGCCACGAGGGCAATGGAATGGGAGAACAAAAACCCACGATGTCTCCGGGCCTTTGAGCTTTGCGGCGGTGGTCCACCTGAGACTGTCAATTGTGCACGGGTTTCCCTCCAGCTTGGGACCTCCGGCTTGGAACCTTGGAAGCTGGTGGTTTGATGAGTCAGGACTTGGCCAGTCTCGGCACCTCAGGTTTGCAACTCCACCTGTCGAATCTGCACCCGCTGATGTCGTGACAATATCTCAACTTCATCTGGCATGATCGACGAGACGTTCAACAACCTAATGTTCCGACATCCGACATGCTGCAATTTTCGTCAAGAATAAATCGACGACTAGTTGCGTAGAATCGTGCGAGTCATGTCGCCGACGCACCCCTTTCAAAGTTGAAAACTACAAACCGTGAACCAAGATGCTTGGCCAAGCTTGGCGCCAATCCATGGCGGCGAGTAACACCAGACATACTACCATATATGTAACGGCGACGGCCTGCTTCATCGTGGATCATATTCCATCAGTCCTGTGATTCACGTTAATGTCTCAGACAAGGGATCTCTCAACGGGCGCATCTCGGGCCTGCCGCACGCGCTGATATCATGCCAGCCCCAATCAATGGGCGCAACACTCAAGAGATGGGAAACACCCAGGACCCGTTTGCAAACCCTGCATACAGCTTGCCCGAGCCACCAGAGTCTGCTGTGCTAAAGCCGGTGCGGATCCCTTCAGGCAGCACCGACTCCAGTTATCAATCCAAACATGGGCCAATTCTGGGTCAACAGGCGGCGCCTTTGGCATCTCTAGTCGACAACCCTATTCTGTTCCCCACACAACCCATGGACTTGAGCGAGAAACGATCATCAAGGACATCGGAGCGTAAGGAACATCGAAATCAAGCGCTGGTCACAGGGAGGGGCGTTTCAAGCCCCAGGCATTCACGGCGCTACACGGAGCACCGCGCTCGGCAACGTCGAACGGATGAGGAGGCGGACATCGAGGAGGCATACCGGCTACAGGAAGAACATGCTCTGAAGATTCTTCTCTTCCTCGCTATGCCGTGCGTGGCACTGTCTTTTCTCAACGCGCTCTGGGCCCTGGTTTCGTTATTCATCACACTCTTCAGTCAACCAGTGCGATTATGTGCAAAACGTCCGTCGTTCGGACAACAATTAGGCGGACTTCTCGGCCCATCGCTCAACCTCCAGCTCAAATGCATCTACTCGCCACTCTCGCCGCACACAAATGAGGACTGCTCTTATCATCCTTGGGCGTTAGTGATGGTGCAATTTCTCTCGCCTTTTCTCAGTCTCGGCGTGATGGTTGCCGCGTGGGTTGTTGCTGTTTTCTGGATCTCATCACTTGTCGTGGGGGATCCCAGCGGCACAGATCGACACGATGACGGAAGCGAAACGGCACTTGCACTTCGCAAGTTTTGGGAGAAGTGGCTCCGTCGATGCATTTGTGATGAATGATGGGGCATTGGTTGCGACTCTCATTTTGGGGATTTGGCTGGGTCTTTTTGATTTTCGGGCGTTTGACCGAGACGCCCACCATTCATGGGTCTGACTTTAGCGAGGTGCATATGGCGTTCGATCACGATTTTCGAGGAAAGTACATTCCTCCCCTACGGTTCATCTATTTTCACGCCAATGGGCAACATTGAACAATTTGTAAATTAAAGTACTAGGTGACTTTTCAGTGGCATGTGTAATAGCACGTAATTGCCTCCCTTTATTTGGTTCCCTACATACTTGGGTATCCTTTCATCCCCGCGATGAAGTGTCTGTGACAGCTCTAGTATGCTGCCCACGAACTGTAGGTGTGCAGGTACGGGTGTAGTGTGGAACTGTGCACATCAGGTAGATTGATGTACGAGAGATGAACTCGGAATTTTCCGAGTACGTCAATGGTGCCGAAGCTTCCGCCCTAGTCGCCGTTGTATCTCGCCATAATGACTAGCGGGTCGCAATGCAACGGATAAGCGACATGGAAGTTCACTGCCGAGACTGCTCAATGTTCGAACGATTCATGTCATCGCAAACGCTATGTGTATGCGGATGTCACACACGATACGAAGTTCTCGCAAGGTGCAGGCGAAACCTGCGTCAGCACGCGTCCGAGACCACGCCGATTTTGCTCTGAACCCTTGTGGTCAACATCAAATCGTCCTCGTCCAAAGAGACACCGACATGGTAATAAGTCGTCCGAGCTTCCAGTCACGGTGAACCCTCTTGCAAGATACCAGGTGTCTTGCATCCGGGTCCGTGGAACCAACCTTCACAAGCCAGACTGATGATACAGAATCGACCTGATACAATCGCGCGAGGGATTGATAACAGGCGTATAACGATGTCATGCCAACTTCTTCGCGCCCGACGCAGAACCTACCTCATGGATAGTAGTTCTCTGGGTTGGATCCGGAGGGGTCATCGGCCGGGTACTCCGTCGGGCTGACACGTTCAATACTTGAAAAGCAGCCGAAGTATGGGCCTACGTCTTGGAACTAGGGTCGGCGACATCGTAGTGAACGAGACCACTCTAGTCTCGACACTTCTGGTCGGAGCAGAAAGCGCAGTAGGTGGCCATGGACGGCAACTTGTGTAAACTTGTTGTCGGCCTAGCCGATATGCTTCGCTGTGATCAATCGTTGAACGTTCTCCATCATGTCATAGCAACTGCCGTAAGGCACATACTGGGCTGGTGATATTGGAGGCAAGACAGAAGTCAAATGGCAAGATTGACAGGTATATATATTTATTTGAAGCGCGCTGCCACCATGAATCGGTCTTCCCACCATTCACATTCTTCTCAGTCCTGATCTCGATTGGTTTAGTGGTTAGAATTTCCGCTTGTCAGCAATAGCTCACTTGCGCGGGAGACCGGGGTTCGATTCCCCGATCGAGAGAATGTTCTTTTGCTCTTATGACGGTCTCGAATCTCCTCGTGTGGAGTTACATTTTTGGTTTCAGTAAGAGATATTTATCTTTGAAATATGGAATGCACTGATCCTTGGGTATCGAGGTTATTTCTACCTCATTAAAAAGATTCGATGTCGCCGTTTTCAGGGTGTTGTTAAGACATTCAGCATCCGCGTTTTGGACCTACGTAGGTACCTAGGTAGGCTTCGGAAATAAGGTATGACCGCTGCGGAGACCCCTCCTCAGCGTGGGTTGCCCAGACGAGTACGGCACCACCCGAAAGGGAAATGTTGCGTCAATACCTCCAGCTCGACCGACCGACACTTCAAGCTTCTAAGGATTCGTAGTAGCACGATCTAGAGTTCATCCTCGCCAATTGGACTTCCTTTAGTCTTAGCTGCCTACTGTACGTCCGCTTGGGAAAGCCGCATCCCTCGACCGAGATCTGATCAAACTAGTGCAAATTGTTCTTCGAACTTGATCTCGTCACGCCCTACTGCGGGATTTCCTTCCAAGAGTCGAGTGATCCGACTGGACAGAATTCCAATCAAAACGCGACAGGACACACGAGCAGTCTCATTCGCATCGAAATCCGCTTGGAACAGGCAAGATGACCTCCTTCATCAACACAATGTACGAAATTTCAAAGCGCTGCTTCATATAGCGTGGAACTCTCCCTGTCACTGAGTTGCAAATTGGTGTAGACGAGGCCTCTGATCGCTCGAAGTACCCGTGTTCTTCATCACCTTCCCGTCGACGTTCTCATGCTTTTCTCTGTCGACATATTTGCAACCACACGCAAAAGTCTGTCGCTGATGTCAAGTTCATAGTAACAACAATGCACGAACGTCACGACAGGGCGGCTCATTCCAACCCCAGAGACGCGCCAAGGGCACCAACAGCTGGCAATTGAAACAATTTGCAGAAGCTACACTAGGCAGTGGGAGTCTTCGCAAAGTTGTGCAGCTGCCTGAAGGTGAAGATCGGGATGAGTGGTTGGCAGTCAATGGTAGGCAGTGGACTTGGCTATTGAAGGGCATGTCTGACATTCTCAAAGTGGTCGACTTTTACAACCAGGTCAATCTGCTTTACGGCGCCATCACTGAATTCTGCTCTCCCCAGTCATGCCCGGAGATGAAGGCAACGGATGAGTTTGAATACCTCTGGCACGACCCGCCGTCCTTTCCCAAACCGACGCGATTGCCCGCACCAACATACATCTCGCACCTACTCACATGGACTTCCAACCATCTCTCCAACTCGGCTGTGTTCCCAACACAACCGGGCGTACCGTTCCCTCCAGCTTTTCAGTCTACGATTCGCACGATCTTCAAACGCTTGTACCGCATCTACGCCCATATCTACTGCCATCACTACGGTGTCGTTCGCGGTCTTGGCTTAGAAGCTCACCTGAACACCGGCTTCAAGCATTATGTGTTGTTCGTGGAAGAGTTCGGGCTGGCGGATGAAAAAGGAAGCAAGAAAGGAGAATGGTTCGGCCCCCTGGGCGAACTAGTGGAGAGCATGCTGCGTAGTGATTGAAATAGGGGTGCATGACGAAGGGCGTTGTGAGGGATGAAGGACTACTTTTAGTTCACGACATGATATTATGCAGGCGTTATAAGGGGCGTAGGTGGAGTCGAAGCGGTCTTAGACCTCTGAGCCTTTTCCGAGGCAGTCCCACGGATGAATTTTGATTCTTTTTCGAACGTCAGGAGGAGCTTGCGTTTCTCATCCTGATCATTGCAATGCAAGCCTTGAATACAGTACTAGGACCCTCGGCTCATGCCTGGTCAAAGCCTCCAAAGGCGTGCAGGATTGTCGGCCTACAAAGCCAATGGTTGCGAACGCCCTGTTGTTTTATTCATGAAGATCGTGCTAGATACCTAGGTACCCTTGCGAGGCAAGGCAACACATACATCCAGACATATTGGTGGACTAACTTGTTAACTCAAGCTGTCGGCATTGCTTTGGTCAAATGGCAATTTGAGAAAGAGGCTACTAAGATGCAGTGCCTGGACGTGCAGGAATTCCGATGGTACAAATCGGTGCAGCAAGTAATAACCTCGCCTTGAATTATGTTCATTCGTGCTGTCCTCATCAGCAGTCTTCGCTGTCCCACACGCCAGTTGCTTTTGAAACACAAGAAAATGCAGATGATGAGCGTCAGCCCAAGGGATGAATATTGGGCGAGGAAATCAAATCTTTTGAGATGAGCGCCATCAAACGACCGCCCGCATGCTGAGACTAGTCGTTTCTCGTGCACATGAGAAGATTGAATCGGCGATTATCAGAACCCAACCACGCAACACCGATATGCAGAACGCCGTATGAGCTCCGCTCCAATCAACACCAAAAAAGCCAAGCGGACTATCGCACCACACTGCTCCTCTCGAGCGCCTCGAGGAGCTCTGGCCGATCCTTGAGTGACTCCTTGGCCTCACGATATGAGAGCCAGCGGCGCACACGCTTGTATGACTCGGGCCATGAGTCCTTTTCCGCAACGACGCAGACCTCGTAGAATCGGTACAGGGCGCGTGGCGCATCCGCACCATACTTGGCCAGCTGGGCCTCGGTGCGCATCTCATCGATCTCGCCGAGATCCCTGTCCACCCGACATTCGATGCCCGCTTCTTCCCAGGCCTCGCGGCAGGCCGCCTCTTGCTGGGTGTCCTCGTCTGTCTCCCAACCACCTTTGGGTAAGACCCAACCCTTGCGGCTCGAATTTTGGATCAAGAGGACTTGTGTGCGATCTGCTGAGAGGGGCACGACGCCTGCGACTAGACGCTCGCCGTTGGGTCCGTATCTGATGAGCACGTGACCAGTCAGGACCGACGTCATTCGGGAAGTGATTTTTCGAACACGCGTGAGAGGCTTACCTCTGCTTGTCCCTTCCCACTCTCGCTTCCATCGACCTAGGTGCGTCTTGAGCCATGGCGGGGATTCCTACGAGCAGCTGTCTTGGCAGGGCCAGGGTGCGGAGGTTCCGGACGATGCACGAACGTTGCTTCCCACTTGCTTGAAGGGTCGAGTTGGTGCAAGGGCCGAACTGTGACTCCTGGGAGCGCACAGCTGCACTTGCAAGCGATCTCGTCGTGAGAGACTTGACCTATAAGCTCCACGGAGAGAAGTGGAGAGACGGGCGGGAAGGAGGAAGCGCACACGAGGGCAAGACACAGGAGGAGATGGCAAAAGCCAGAGGACTTGCGGGCAAGGGAGAAGTTGCGGTTCAGGAAACTGAACTGCGAAGCAGCCGTGGGAGCCTGATCGACGACGAAGACATGATTATAATGTCGGAGCGAGGACGAGGGACGCCCACAGTAAATAGCTGGCGCGATGAATAGTCTAGCACGTGAGCGCTACTCGACGTGAAAACCACGACCAGGTCCCTGCGGTCTGCCCTGCACATTAACCTTTTTTTGACACCACCACACTTGTTCGTTAAGTGAAGGGAGCGGGCGGGCACTCGGGGGAGAGGAGGAGAGAGTACACTGTACAGTACGGTAGCAACCTTGGAAACAAGCAATAGTCTGAGAATTGTGTGAGCGGCAGATTTTAGAGAGCACGCGTGAGAGAGTGGGGGGCCTCTTTCCCGCCCGCGGGAAGAATAGCCACAGTGGAAGACCCGAATCATTTTTTGATCATTTCATTAGTCGGTGCACCCACCACCTTGAGCGAGTACCCGATAGTGCAGTACTCCAGGGCTGTCCACAATCATCATGGCTGTAAGAGTTATTAGTACTGTACATAGGGGGAATGTATCCAACAAGCCCGGGCCAGTGCACCAAGAAGGGGACAAATTGCACAGCGTCCATCGTCAAGAGAGAGATGAACATCAACCATACAGTATACGCTATCACAACATAAAGGAACCATCCATGGATGTCAGGGAATTCTATCCGACCATCTGCAGGTCGCAACAACATAACGACTTGCGTACAGCCATCATGTACATGCACTTTACATGCAAGGGTTCGTGGGCGGTTTACTACACGAACGACAGGCTGCGATACATGTGCAGTACTATACTTTGTGCCAATCGGCACCTCCTCCTCGCACACTGATCCTGGCCGTCTGCTGTGTCAAAGAAATGATGATGACAACTTGCACAGCACATCTGTCTAATCATCAACGCGTAATGTAGTACAATCACATATCGCATCCCTTGGAAGCACAAGATGCTGTTACCGCTACTTGAGTGCCGAGGTCTCACCTCCTGGTGACTCCTCGTGAGAGTATGTGTAATGATAAATTATAGCCTTGGTTGATAGGCACCTTTGATGTTGATGAGGAGCGCGCACGACCCTCGTCGACAACACAAAGCAGCTCTGTCCGGCGTTAAGCGCGAGTTCAAGCGGCCTTATTGATAATGCTTTGTTGCACTCCTCCACAATCACGAATCGCCATGTTGACGAGACCACTGTTCATCGACTGACCCGCTGGATTTGGCATGGTTAATATGAACATCGGATGCACCTGGAAAGAGGGGTGTTTCTCGCCATCCAAGTCTGTACCTGAAGCAGAAACGAAGCAGACACTCTGTGTCCATAAAGACCCCATGGGTATGGACTACAGACTTGCCCATGGACTTCGCGAACCCTCCCCCATCATTACCTGCGAGGCAGCCTGAATAGTGACTACCATCCATGTACACGAGCATGAACATTGAAATACATCCTGGGGGTACGTCACCTGCAGGCCCGGGGTGCCCTTTCGGTATTTCGGACCGTCTACACCGGGATGGAGGGATTGCATCGGGGCGAATTCGTGCTGCCTTGAACAAACAGGCGCAGCGCACGAAATTCCCAGGCGTATTCGGGCCCGATTTATGACCAATGTGGCCAGCGCATACTTTATACGTCTAGTCGGCACCCATTGTGGAGTCGTCAGCGCGGCGCTTCTAGTGATCTGAAGGTCTGGGAAATGCTGATGCATTGCTACAGTATATAAGATTGACAGCGGCCTGGACGCCCCGTACTTTGCGATGTATCAGCTCACCTCCTGCATCACGGCAATAATAATAGTTAAGTTGGAGGGCTTGATGACTCTGCCTATAACCAACCTTAGCACCCGGCCGTCACGCGAGCGGACAGACGCCATCATACCTACGGACCTACCTACCTAGGTAGGTCCCGAAATATGCTGTAATCATGAAGCCTTGCCGACACAGTTTTGTTTTCGCCCAGATCTCAATTTCGTTCCACAGTCCCACATTCAATATACGTAAAATCACGAACAAACAGGGAGGCATCAGATGGCTGGAGACCTTTGTTGTTGCCAATACGGAATCCCATCACCCCTTGGCAGGCCACGTCAAGAGACGCCTGCTGACTTGTGTCACTGGCGCTATTCAACATCTGCAGAGTTAACGTATGGTATCGTCTCACGCACTTGGGCTTGTCGGCTCGCATGATTAGCGTGGGTGAAGCTGCAGGTCATCGTCTTCCACATGCGCATCACCTCGTCGTCGCCAGATTAACTTTCAGGCGTGTCCGGCGACCGTGCTTAGCCGCTCACTGCTGGCCATCCTGTGCAGAAAACTTGTGTCTCTGGTGATGCTGGTATCCCACTGGGAGCCGGGTTTGACTTTGAGGTAGGATATCTGCCGTCGTCCCCACACGTCGATCGCCTCGTTCGCTGTCGATCAGAGTCGACCTCGATCCCACCTCGCGGGCGTTTGCGGACGAAGAGAATCAAACATAAGGGACCTTCTTTGTCTGGATCATTCCCTCTTTCAAGCTGGAAGGGCGACAGGCCAAGAAAGTATTGGATCATCATTGCGAAAGACCCGACTACTCTGTCTGAAGATCTAGAAGCTCGTATTGTTGGCTCTCGTAGCCAACGCTCTCCGCCTCTTCTTGTTTTCACCACTCATCACGTACTCTTATATAAGCAAAGATTTCTCGGTGCATAGCATTTCGAGGGAAGCAAACATGCAGGTGTAATAACCTTGGAAGTTTCGTGATCAGTTTCCACCATGGCAAACACTTGAAAACCCATCATACTCGTACTGCTCGCAACCATGTGCACCTACAGGCTAAGAGCATATGTCAACTCCCAATGTGTACGCGAGACGAACATCACATTCATCATCGCCCTGCCCTCCCACGTTCTTGAGGTTCAACACATTCTACCTTGACACATCACAATTGCCCCGGGCTTGATTGGTGCGGCCGGTCCATGCCACCGCCGCTCGGTTGCTGCAGCCGAGCAGACGCACTCATCCATCGTCCTCAGGGAAACATATTGAGGAACACCTGGGCACTAGCCTGGTCGATAGTTGCTGACGACAAATATTCTTTCCGTCCCTCACAATCCATATCGGCTGCAACTACACATCCGTTGTGAGGTACAGGCCCATCACGCTTGACGGCACGCCACGGCGCCGCTCCCTCCCACCTTCGCCTGGTCCAACGCTACGGCGCCTGAATCTTTTCTTTCTTGTTTCGCTGCGCACATTGCCAGCAAACTCGGCTATGGCTATGCAGACCAGTGGGTCTCTGTCTTTACTGACGCCAATTGGTGAGCTTGTCTTACACCCAATCAGATTCTCAAATTCGACCTCGTGCGCTCAATCGTTGCTCGGAATTGCTTGGACTTCCAGGCTCATTCCCCGAGGCTGTCGCTCACAGTGTGTTGGCAAACGACCAGAGAATGCCGGGCCTGCCTCACAATTCCGAGTGTGCACACACGATTGAAGGGCGAGTCGTATCCAATTGCGGGGTCTGCCCGCAAAGCTTCCGCCCTTTGCTATACCCGCCAGGCGATTTTGCGAAAGTCTATCTGCCCATCGCTTCCTCAATGCCCACTGGCTGTCATTCGAGAGCGCACGCTAACAAGTGTTCTGGATGTTTCAGGATATCAAAGTAGTGACTGTGGTTACTGTAAATCAGATGAGACAAGTCAGCGAACCTCCGACTCCCGTGCGTTGTCATTTCAATTTGCAGGCTCGTGTTGCAGCGTCCTGCGCAAGATCAATGTTCTTTACATTCGTGTATGAAACGTCTCTGACACTCTGTGCGCGCAGGTGCTTGCTACTATGCTCGCTCCAGCTCTCTCGATCCACAGCATTATCAGGAGCTCGTGGATAGAGGCTGGAGACGATCTGGGTCCTTGTTCTATCTCCCAGACGCATCTCGATCCTGCTGTCCCCATTATACCATTCGGTAATCTCTCGCGATATCATGACAATGCCTTTCGTATTGCCTGACTAGTCGAAAAGGCTTCCCGTTTCAGACTACAAGCCAACTCGTGACCAACGGCAGGCACTGAATCGCTGGAATCGTTTCGTGCTCGGCGATCGCTACATCAATGACCTCAGCATCAAATATCCTAAAACAAAGGAGTAAGATTGTAGTATTTGCCCCATCGATAGATCATACGCTGATGTTCAGCAGAGAGAAAAAACTCACATCTTCGCACTTTGATGTTGCGAGGGCTGTCCACGAAGCCGAGAAGGAGAATATCAAAGATGACGTTACGTCCAAGAAAGCTCTCGCTCGAGGTGAAAAGACCATTCCCGATCACATATTCCAGGTGACACTGGAGCCCGATACCTTCACACTCGAGAAATATGAGCTTTTCGCCAACTACCAGCGAAACGTGCATAAGGAGGACGATGATCAGATCAGCGAAAAGGGGTTTCAAAGGTTCCTCTGCTCATCGCCACTGCGCCGCACAGTAGACGACAGCGGCAATCAATATGGAAGCTTCCATCAATGCTATCGACTTGACGGTCGCCTTATTGCGATGGGAGTTCTCGATCTTTTACCTCACGCCGTCTCTGGAGTCTACTTCGTGTATCACCAAGACTTTGAGAAGTGGTCTTTTGGCAAACTCTCGGCGGTACGAGAGGCATGCTTGGCATTGCAGCAGGGATACGAATATTACTACATGGGTTATTACATCCACAGCTGTAAGAAGATGAAATACAAGGCCGACTACGAACCACAATACGTCCTCGACCTGCACAGCCTCAAATGGGACCCGCTCGACGATGCGATGCGAGACTTGATGTCGAACAGAAAGTACGCCAGCCTGTTACTCGAGCTTTCGCGCAAAGAGCGAGGAAACGAAGTCGAACCATCCAGTCAGGAGGACGAGTCACCATATGTAGAACCATTGGATGCTATGGAAGCCTATGTCTCAGGGGCATCTCTACTGGACTTATCAGTGCCCGGCGTTCTCAATGCCGACCAGGTCCGTGAGCAAATTGATCTTGACACGATAAAGATTCGCCTCAATGGCAGAACTTTTGAAACGCAAGTAAGTCGCATTCCTCGAAACGCGTTTCAGTCAATATACTAAACTTTCCAGGATACGAGAGGATGGGGTGAGCCCGACAGTCACCTTCGAGGCATCATTACTGATCTTGCGGCGGCTATTGGACCAGTAGTCGCGCATGGTATTAGTGTTGACTTCTCCTCTTGAAATCTAGACAAGCAGCCCATGTCGCTGATAGATAGGGGCATCGGTGCGTCGAGGAAATATGCGCAGAAGTATCCTGCAGTTGGCGTCCATGAATCAAATGAACGGATGAAAGAATTCAGACAGACGTAAAAAGACATTTCCTGACCGCTTGTTGTGACGTGCCCGCAAACCTGTGCTTCTGCGATTTCCACTACAATAGTAGACATGTTCGTTGAATGGGTACAGTTGCAGTAATCTTTCCGCCCAATGTGCAACGCACTCGTACATCTTCATACTCGGTCGTATGTCTCCCCATCGTGACGACGAGGTAGACCATTGACGTACCGTCAAAGTCGTCACCGCTCAGCCTGGAAACGACAATAACCTTCCCTATTCGCACAACACCTGGCATGAAGTCTCATTCTCTCCATCGGCACTGTCCTGGCGCGGCATGCGCGCGTGGACCATGCATAAGTCTGCTGCAGCACATATGTTCTCACTCCCGTCCCAACTCCATCTGCATTTCTTTCGCTCAATATATGCATCCATCCCACTCTCTCTCTCTCCCCCCCCCTTCTCTCACTCGGCATGTATGCCCACGCGACTCCTTTCCTCCTTCGGGCTGGGTTGGATGATACAACAATGGAGGAGCCTTTCTACCGCTCACCAATTCACTAGCCATGGAAGGATTTTTCTTCGGTCTCACGGAATCTACCTGCCAGCGAGCCCGGGCTTGTCCCAAGTTTCTCCGTTTCCGTCGAATCGGGAAGGCATGCACGCGACCTCTTTCTCTTCTCAGGAGTCGGGGTCCCGACGACTCCCGCGGGATGCACCGATCGGAGAAATTCCCCAGGTCGTGTGCGTCTTGGAGGAAACTTCTTTCTTCGAAGGACGCTACGCTCTTTTGCATACTTTCTAATATGCAAGGTTCGCTTGTGTGGGAAGGATTTGGAGATCGTCGATCTGGCGAAATGGGGGTTATTCGAAACATGTAAGATCTCCGGTGGGAAATGCGTCGTAGAGAAATCGTGGGGCGGTCGGTAATATCTTGCCTCCGTCGATTGGTGGCGGGGGTGGATTGTTTTTCCCTGTCCGTGTGTTGATGTTCTTGGGCGGTCAAGGCCGCATTGCTCGAGAAGACTCGACAAGTACGTGAATTCGCATGTAGGCCATCCCAGTCCTAGTCTCTGGTCTCTCGTATAACCTCAATCGAGCCCACCAGGCTCGTACCGGCTATCAATTCTAATCATCGGCGACGAACAGCCACGGAAAGGATGAGGAGTCTGGCTCGGAGCCTTCCACGCATGAAGGGAGCGCGCAACTGGGTGTCACGTCAGTGAGTCACGACGTGCGCGTAGTGGAACGACTCGTAGTTCATCAAGAATTGTGTAGCGGAGAAACGGCAGTCGAGGTTGAATGCTAAAACGCTGAAATCAAGGAATCGCAGTTGCCGAGAGGCCACAATATACAAAGTTCATTTGCTGTCCAATATACATGATTCTTCGACCGACCCGCCAGAAACAGCGGTAGGCCTAATGTACACTACGTCTGGGCATAGATCTGTGATCTCTCCATGATGCGGACTGCTTCCCGTCCCGGCGCGTTGTATACACAACAGCTTGTTGTCAATAGCCACGAGCCATGCGAGCCTCTTCCTGCGAGCGTCGTTTGCGTTCGATTGCAAGAACCACAGGGGCCAGATCGGCCTCACCGGTCACCTTGATGATGTTGCTGACCTTTTCTAAGGCTGTCCAAAACTCGCGGAAGCTGCTGCTCTCGGTATGCAGGGAGCAGTAATGGTTCTTGTCGTTCACAGACTTCGCGTCGAAGAGCGAATGCAGCCGGGGGAAAAGGACGGCAAGTTTGTTAAAATCCGCTGGACAGAGCTGAAACGAAGGAACAAAGCTTCTGCCATATTCTGGAGGTGCTATGAGGCCCATGGCGATCCGGAGAGGGTCGCCGTGGGTAGTAGCAGGGCAGCTGTCAGTGTCGGCGATGGTCTTCAGAACTGAAAAATCACGCAAACCCTTCTGGTGCGTCGCTGACCAGGCGCGCACCATCCATGGGAGTTCGAACGCGCACTTGATGCGGGCATTGCGATCTGGTGACTTGAATGCCTTTAGGTGGTCCATGAAAGGTGTTCCAACCATCTGAGCAATGCATTGAGGACAGAAGTGAACAGTAGGCGCACCGCGTACAGTCCTCCAATCCGGAGCGCCAGCTTCGTGATATTCCCTCGGGCAGTGGGGCGGATTGAGTCTCGCATCTCTCGCCAGCCTCTCAAGTCGGGAAGCACCTTCGCCAGCGTCTTGCCTTGGTTCTGCTCGGCGAGATGGCGGGACGGTGTTCCGGTCGTCCTGTTGAACGAATGAAACGCTGCTTGCCGTTGAATGGTATCCTTCAGCTCGACCGTAGTCATTCGCATACGAAGTGGTCCTATTCATCGGTGGAGTCACAGTAGCAGCAGATGTTGTTCTGTACAGTGAAGGTGGATTGGGCGCTAAAGAATGAGTATGGGGAAAGGTTGCTGCGGGACCTGTTTGAACACGGGAAAGACGATTCGCATCCGATTCCACAAATTCTGAAGATCGAGCGATATAACCAGTTTCCGGCTGCCACTCCAGCTCTGGCTCCGATGGCATTTCAATCCAGGGACCGGCCATGATATCCTGCTCAGGATATGGCAGACTCGAGGCCTGACTGGAAAATGTGTCCGAGCGACCCAATCCGGGAATTGGGTCATATGGTAAATCTGGAGCCGCTGGAAACAAATTGGCTAGTAGGGGGTCCTGGTCGAATTCGACATATGGCATGCTCGTGATCATGTGGGAATTGGTGATCAGAGCCGGCGAAGGGGCTCGAGATCTCAACTGCGATGAGTTTAAGGACCCTGTCGCTGACCGACCTGATGAGAAATCACCACTCGCTCTAGGCGACCGAGGGGGCGTCTTCTTAGTATGCGGGTTGGAGATTTCTGGAGTTCTAGAGCGCAATCCCCCATGGGCATGACGGTGTGGTTCAATTTGCGCATCATTCATCGATGCAAACACTGCACTTCCGGCTGCGAGACCAAAGGTACGCTGAGGAAGACTCTCCGTTTTCCTGAGGAACTCATTATTTCGATTCCGCTCAGCATCTTGATCAGACGTATTCGATCTGACGGGTTGAGAGGGTGCGTGCTGACGTTGTAAATTTTCGTTCGCGTCGTGTTTGTCACGATCGACCCGAATGGGCAACTGCCTGGCGTCGGAGGAATCGAATACACTGTCCCGTGGTTTGTGGTAATCACCACTGCTCTTATCACTCGTACGTTGTTGTTGGTATTGCGCACTGCTGCCGTAGGCCGGGTCAGATAGTTGTGTGTGGTTGCCGCGATATCGCTCGTCTTTCGTCGAATGAGCTCTTTGCAAGGGCTCGGGAGGAATTGGTCGCGATTCCGTTCCTAGACCAGAACGTATGACCGGCCTTTTGGATGCGTCACTAGCATACACAATTGCTTCTGGCGATCGAGTCCGCTCCAGGTCGAGAATGTTTGTATCGGGCTGAGCTTTCTTGCTGAATGTATAAGGAGATGATCGCCGATCGCGCATTTCGGGTACGACATCCGATAGATTTATTGGAGGCTTTTGTGACGGCTGCTGCTGCTGCTCCTGTTGACGCCGGCGGGTCCGCTCGTCTTCGCTGTGCGATGTCGAGGAGGTTTTGTTTGTGTCCGAACGTGACGCTCTCGAGTCAGTGCTCGCTTTGCTGGATGCTTGTGGCGGTGGTAGGGCATATTCTAGGACAGATTCTTGATCTATTGACCCTCGGAATGGGACCGGAGTTCTCAAGTGTTGTCGTACCCTTCGCTTTGACCAGCCAGTCTCCCGGTGTACAACATCTTCCTCGTCTTCCACATATGGCTGCGGCGGCCAACTCCGTCTCCGCCTTGGCTCGCGCCGTGATGCAGCTTCCGACTCGTAGGCGTTCGACGAGCTTATGTGATGGTGGTGATGAGAGTTGCTAGGATGTTGTTGTCGATATCGCGAATCATATCGGTCGTCTCGACTGTGCAAAATGTCCGTGTTGGTGGTTGTTCCGCACGCTCGACGTTTAGGCTAGCGTGCACTTACCTCGTGGCATCGTAGTGGTCATGTCTGTGCGAAGTGTCTGGGCGTGATCGCTGAGGTGAAATATATCGCCTGGAGGATCCGTAGGAGGTTGACATGTTCCAAGCCGCTATGCGCAAATCAATGTTTTCCAAGACAAAGGAAAATGTCTGAGTTGGTGCTTTGTTTGGGAGTTATGCAGCAGAAGAGACGAATGTCGGTTGGTGTCAGTGCATTGGTGAAAGAAGAGCCAGCCGCAGCCGCAGCACAGTAGTACAGTACATAGAAGCAACAGTAGCAGCAGCATGGGCATACAACAGCAGCAAGCACTTGAACCTAACGGGCATACGAGACGACAACATCCGCACTATTATTATTTACAGCGGCAGGGCGCCCTACACATGCTCATCAGTCCAATGCAATGCAATCCAGTCCAGTCCAGTTCAGTCCAGTATGGTGATTATTAGTGCATGTGGTGGTTACTTGCACGAGATGTGAGAAGGCGGGCGGTGGGCGGGCGTGCGACTAGAGAGCAAACCCTCCACGACAGTGACATCGGGGGTCATCATCAACACCACCACCGCCGCTGCGCCGCCTTTCTCTTCTTCTGGCGCACGGTTCACGCCTCTCTGTCCATGTCCATATTTCCCCACCATCGCGCGTCTGATGACGGACTGCCTTAATTTAAGTGCGGTCACTTTCGCTGTGTGTATGGAGCAGTTGTTCTCTCGTGCCGTATTATAGCTGGAGCAACAATACATGAAGCCCATCACAAATCTTTTGATTGCTTCTGCTCCATGATTTGAAGGTCTTGGTTACGCCGGGAACGACATTCCCCAATGAGCTGCGCCCTCCCGAAGCTCCAGACTCTGCCGTGGCTTGTTCCCCTGATCATATCGGCATAGACTTGCGTAGAGGCCGATGTCCCGCATGTGAGATGAGCTCGACTACGCCGCAAAACCTTGACGGACTGGAGACACTCTTGTCCGTCCCGATTCCTCCACTCAATCAATCAGCCCAATTTGCCAATTTGACAATTTAGTACTGGAAGCCAACATGTCCTCTGCCATGCTCGACCTGAGCGCTCACGGCGTTCCATAATTTCATGCACGAGAGATTTCCCGCAAGCACTCGGCTGTGGACCACCGGTTCCGCGCTGCAGCCGTTCCAATTGCGTTTCTGTCTCTCCGGCCTATACCATACCATGAAATCGCGCGGCTCCAGCCCTGCGATGGTCACAGCAGCCACAGATACAGTGCCGCACGGAATATCATTCGCTCTGTTCCATTGGCAGCAGGCTTCGCGTGATAATGGTACTGTAATGGGTTTGCTCGACATGCAATGCACGAGGGTCACGTCGTGGTGCAGTAGCAGCATTACATGCAGATCTAGCCCGGGTCCATGGTGGCTTCCACCAGTGGCAACACGTGCAACGTGACCCGCCCCAAGCGAATCCGCCTCGTCCTGCCAGTGCCTGCCAATGTTGCAAGATTAACACGAGCGGGTCCATCGCCAGCAGCGCCGGCGGAAAATCATCGAGTTTAAAAATAAATATATCGCCGTCGCCGCCGCCGAACTGGGCAAGCCGGCACGAGCGCATCGACAATGAGCCTACATTGTCGTCATCGTAGATAATTAGACACACTGTTGCAGACGAGCGCTCGATGTTCTCGTCGGTAAATGGCGTGTGTGCGGCGACGAAGTTTGCGAATCTGCATCCAACACCCTCATGTGACGTATGCGTGGGCTATTCACGTCAGACGGCAGGATGTGCCGAGAATACTAAGATCCGAACTCGTTCGCTCACTAGCAATTGCGTAATAATCCCGCCGATAAGCCCGAGTGCTCACTCCAGGATTACATGCCTGATTCAGCTATAGACAAGCTTAATTAGAGGCCCTTGTCGAGGCATTCAGGCAATGCTCTTCTTGCCTTAACAGATGTTTCAACGCTATCACAGGCGGGACGAAAAGCTTCCGCAGTGGTGAGGAAGGCGGACCACTCTCGAAAGCTATCGTAATACACAGAGGAAGCAGCTCGTCGAACGAGGGTATGTAACTATCCTCAATCTTCCGGTACCTAATCGTGCAGTCTCACTTTACCACAATCATGAACAATTTGGTTTCGTCTAACGACTTACCGAGATGAGCATTTGATTTCCAGCTCACGATCGATTGAATACGAAATCCGCTCATAACACAGCAGTAGGGCGCCACATCGGCTCGTTCTTCACAACTCCCGCTGCGTGACATTCTGTGACCATCATCCATCTCAAGATCACCCAAATCATGCGCCTGAGATGCACATAAAAGTACATATATCACTGCAGGCTCGATCTCAGAATTTATGATACTCGTCGTGTCTATCGTACCAGGCTTCATGGGTCAATGAGATGCCCTTGTCCCTACCGGTCCTATATGCTGCCACGAAATTTCTCCGAGCAGGTCGTTCTCCAGCACGCTGTGGCGCAATGCCAGGCTCAACAACAGTGATATCGCCGAGCCAGAGCTCTTTCGGACGGTGGCCGAACTCGTTCTTTGTGTTTTTCCAGCGGTCATCGGCCTCGGGATGCTTTCGGAGCCAGGCAATTAAGTTGTCGTTGACTAGTCTTCCGGAAGCGAGAAAATGTAATGGTGTATTGCCGAGCCAATCCTGAGTGCATGCGATCTCTATGCCCGAATCTTCCACGAGCATCTTCATGATGGTCACTTGTGCATCGAAGAAATCCACATCCGGCACCTCAAAGTTGTATCGACTTGCATCGCTACCGAGACGTCTGCTCAAGGATAAGACACTTTCCTGGTGCCCATTCACGACAGTATCGCCTGGGCCGTCACATTCGGGGGTATCGGTTCGGAGTGGCTGCGGGGCACGGTCCTGGCTAAAAAGCGTATCGACATCTAGCTGATCCTGTGCCCGATCTCCCGAGTTCAAGCGGCGCACATCGTGAATCGATTGACGGACTTTGGGCGCAAAGGACTGTACATGTACCATGCTTAGCGGCATACATGGGACATGCCCGAGTGTATGGCCCAGGGCTGTCGGTGGTGCAGCACAGAGTGGTACTCCGAGCAAGGTGAGCATTTCGACATCCAGTTGTGCTATCGCTAAACGAAGGACATGAATCCTGTAAGCTGGCGTCAGTAGCGAGGTGTCAAGTGACGGAAATTCGCGAAGGGTCTTGCATGCTTCGAGATTGCCGATCCTGACGGCGTGCTGCAATGGCAAAAATGCTTGACAACCAGCGATCAAAGCGCGAGCATACGGGTCGAATTCACGTTCATGCAACGACCTGAGCATGGCTATCTTTCCAAGTGAAATCGCCTGATGGAATGACATGGAGACGCAAAGAGCGGAAGGTGGTAAGCGCTCCTCTGGCAACGCTTCCACGGCGGCCGTCGTTCTCCAAAAGCTGCTGTCTGCACCAGCAGCAATCAAGCAGTCCAGAAGAGTTTTGGTTGTTCCTGCCGCCAAGACCAAAGAGTGAAGGCTTTCGCCATGTCCCGAGACGTTCAAAGCTACAAGACGCGGTCCGCACCAAAATCGGGAAAGTGTCGTTCTGCGCTGAGACATCTCGATGTCCATGAGTGGAAGCGTTTGCGTGCTCGGTACGCCCACATCATCAGCCTCGATTCCGATATACGGACGTCCCAGATTGGATGGATTCTTCGCTACGCGTCGGAAACGGAAGCTGTAGTCCTGCTAGTTTACTATAGCAATGCCGTTGGGGTCTGCGCTGTTTTGAAGCAGAAGTTCAACGTTGTTCAATGTTTGACAGCGAATTGCGCGCAAAAGCGACGTTTCCCAGTAAGGCTGGTCAACATCGACATGTACGTCGTTCGCGAGCGTCTCGGCCCACGATTAATATCTCGCCTCGTAGAGTAAACGACGCAATTCGGATGAATTGGCATCCCCTACAGCTCGAATGATCGGCGAATCCTCGTACTGTGCATGCGGCAGGTTGACTGTGGCACGTAGGTATTTCGGCATCGTTGTAGCATGCACGGTACGATACCGTGTTTCGAAACCACCCGAAGCTCGTGTTCTTGTGATGCTGCGATGTAAGAACCGAAATATTATTGTTGGAGTAGTTATTTTGTTGCTTGCCAAACTCACGCGGCGTAGCCATCCTTGAAGCTTTACAGATCAATGCCAACAGTTGCGCAGACCTGCGGTGACCACATTGGGAAACCAACACTGCATCGACCTGTCAGAGTGCCACCTTGTATTGTGGCATCAGACCAATTGAGGTTGATCACTGGGTCAATAGTTAACGACGGAAGGACATGGACGAAAGTTTGTCTGTACACGCAACACGTAAATGAAAGCTAGGTCAGAGCAATGCAGCAAATGCAGAACATGCATTTACGCGGACGCGCGATGGGCCATGCGAACGCTGCTCAATGCTTTGAAGGCTTCGATGCATGCAATGTGCCCATTAGAGCTGATGCTGTGCATGAACAAGGAATTGATGATATGCGATGTCCAGGCGAATGGCAGCAGGAAGCAAGGGAAGCATGAATACTGTGGTACAAGCACAAGCCGCCTAGTTTACGAAGTGTTCGCAGCTGCTAACGTGACCAGACGTGCGTGCGTCGTGCATCCGGCGTGTGGGCGGTTGACGTGACTTTCAAGCTCTCGTGTCGCCCAATATGCATGCTCACCTGGGCAGATACTCAACCAGATCGAGTTGTGGCCGTGCAGTTCTCGCGCCACGATCGGCAAAAGTACACGGGCGTCAAGAGCTACTTTCGCGCTATTATCCGATCAATTACTGCGAACTCGACGACGAATGAACTGTTCCCGCCACAATTCATTGAATAACTGGCTGATACGCAGCTTAAGATGGCACGACGTTTGGACGACTCGCGATGCGGTCGTGGGACATTTGCGTTCACGTCATGTTGCATACATGCTGTGATTCTGTCCAGCCGTGGAGTGTTGGGGATATATTACCCGATACAAGATCCGGCGCGTTGCCACGTTGATGTCATCGTGGTGGTGACGAATCGTGTGCGAGTACGTACATACAGTTTCCAGGCACAAAGACAGAACCTGTATGGTTGAGCCAGGTTTCGAGAATGGTCGGAAGGCTGCGGTTGTCCCCGTGAATCATCTGTCTGTCGTATTGCGCCGATGACACCGCCGAAAGCCGGAGCGCGCGGGTGTTCCATGGCCACAAATTTATCTTCGCCGGCAGGTTGCGTGAGGCATTCAGGGTGTCGTGGAGGCTTGCACCGATGCGCGGTGCTATCGTAGTTGGTCACGACGATCGCAGGAAACTCCATCAACCTCAATGACCATTGTTTAAACGATGAACGGACGGCATAATCAGTAGAAACAAAGTATTTTCATGTGTAGGAGACCAGTGTTCAACGATCCATGAATCATGACTGCAGGCAATCGGCTGCACAGAGATTGGTTCGGCGTGGACAGATCGGTAAACCAGAAAACTCTAAATGACCGAGCGCCACAATACAATCGTTTTCATTGGCCGAGGCCCAAAAGGTGAGAGCTCCCGGGCAACATTTCCCTGGACGGCTTCAGAACTTATTTCCTGGCAACTGCTTCCTCCATCTCATCATCTGCTCTCCCCTACACGCAAACATCCATCTATCGCTATCACATCGCATACCTCCAATCAACCTCATCAATCAATCTACCAGTCAAAATGGGCAAGGACAGCTTCGCACCCGGTACGTTACGCTTTCGCGATCTTCATCACGACAATTCTTGCCGCCCGCGATTGTCATTGCGCCTCAGCAGGCAAGACAGTCGCTTGCATGCTCGCCACAGGCGGCATCGAACAGCCCCATGCTAGCCATCCTTCTTGTTGCCGTGCATCATACACTTCATACATGTTTCCTCAATCGGCCATTCTTACTGACTTACTTGCAGGTGACGCCAAGAAGGGCGCCAACCTTTTCAAGGTATGCAACATTCGCAGTCCCTAACGCGCTTTCACCCAACGCACGGCCGCCGCCATGGAATAACCGACTTACAATGTTCGACAGACTCGCTGCGAGCAGTGCCACACTGTCGCTGCCGGCGGTGGCAACAAGATCGGCCCTGAGCTTCACGGCCTCTTCGGCCGCCACAGTGGTCAAGTCGCTGGTTTCTCGTACACCGACGCCAACAAGCAGAAGGGTGTTGAGTGGAAGGAGGACACTCTGGTAAGGACAAATATACCAAAGCGAGATGGACAACAGGCGTCTCTGCTTACGCTGCTCTGTTGCCACTGACACGTTTTGGATCTAGTTCGAGTACCTCGAGAACCCCAAGAAGTACATCCCGGGCACCAAGATGGCCTTCGGCGGTCTCAAGAAGGCCAAGGACCGAAACGACCTCATCACCTACCTCAAGGAGGCCACCGCTTAAACGACCTTTTGACGACCACTGTTGATACACCTCGGTCTGGCCTATCTGTCGTCACGACGATGTACTACTACTATTTTAGATGAATCGACATTGCGAGGCTGCCGTGGCATTTGCAGTGCTCGATCAGGGCCATTCATGCCGTTGGGCGGGCTATAGAGAAAAGAGTTTCGCTTCTGTGTGTTATAACTTTGGTTCCTGCATTTGCGGAGTTTCTTCCCTTTGTTGGAGTGGAAGCGGATATGTTTGTGTGCATTAGATCATCTCACCTCATCAAAAACCAATTCTCTGAATCCTTGCCTGCAACTTCTGGTACCGAAAGCGCTCCTTCCCTATTGATGCTGCCAACGTACACAGATCGAGAACGCAACAACTTTCCTGAGCGAGTGGACATTACATACGTCGAGAAGGTGATCGTTGACTGGTGCCAAACAGGTACCTACGAAACACTCGAGTTGGGGAGCTCGTCCGCGTGTGATGCAGAAATTCTGGGAGCTTCCGCAAAACCCAGAAACCCGTGGACGTCAGTGAAGGTGTGACGACTGTGCCTTCCCTTGTGAAACTCATGTTTGGAGCCCTGTCACATGCTTGCTCGCCAACCAGGCAGATCCACTCCAATTGCAGTCACAAGTGCTGTTCTGAACAACATCCTGGACTTGCCTTCGAAGAAATTTACCATACGTGCCAGATGGGTTTCACAATTCAAGTCGATTACCCAAGTGATTTTCAACCATTCATCCTTGCACACCTGAGCAGTTTCGGCTCTATCCCAGATCCATCTCCACCTTGACTGGTGCTGTCACAAAAGTTAACACATCATTAACATCACTCAACTCGTGGCACTCCACCATGCCTTCTAAAAAATTCGCTCGGCAGCCATTCAAGCTCGATGGCAACAGGTAGGTTTCGGATCACATCGCGACAGTCTTGATCTCCAGGACGCGTTCGTTGACATGCCTCCATAGACGGTTCCTCCGAGGATCTATGCCATCACAGTGAGTAAAGTACTCGTTTGCAAAAATGCAAAGGGGGTTTGTTGACGGTTATATTACAGAGCTAAATGCAGTCTTTGTCATATCATCAAACCAACATCGCCAAATCACTTTTCGGACCAATATATCGAATTCATCGACCAAGGACGGTCAGATGTCCGTTGCAAAGCTTGCACTTCCGGTGCCCTTCGGATCGACCTCGAATGCAACGACTGCCACGAAATCAAGCCGATCACTGCGTTCTCGGTCACGCAACGCAAAAGAGGTGACGATGCGGTATGACACACACTCACCGGCCTGCTATTTGATCACGGGACTGTCACTCGCGTTTCACGCATTATAGCTGATATTGTCCTGCAACCACAGGAGTGTTTGCTGTGCCGCAATCCATCGGCGCAGTCTTCTCACAACATCGAATATGACTCCGATAAATCCAAAGTCAGCAGCAAACCTCGCATGATCGACGTCACATCGAACAGAAGCATGTCTACAAAAGCGAGCACCTACGCTGCACCCTCAGCGGGTACCTCCGTGATCGGATCAGACTATACTAGTCGCGATGGCGGTGTGCGAGTGAATCCTGTGGGCAGCAGCGCTCCGAGTTCCAGCGCACAGTCAAAGTCACAGTACTTGAAAAACTACGACTCTGATGAGGAGGATGACGTTGTTGCCGAAGGATACGAGGATTGGAAATGATGAACAAATGGCCGCGAGGCGTGGGTCGTTAAGTACAACATCATGAGAAAGAAAAGAAATTGAAGTGAAGTGGGACAAACGCCGCCTCCCAAGGAAAAAAGTACAAGTAATGTGAACATCCAACAGTCTGATTGTCACCCCAGAAGAAAGAAAAGAAAAGTGAATATCGTCGGTCAATCTTGTTCAGTCGTCTTCCATGCCTGCAAATGTTGATAATCCATCCCAAAGCTCATCCCAAGCGGATTTTCTTTTCGCCAATGGAGAAGACGGTGCCATAGTAATCGCTTCTTCCAGGGAAGATCTTTCGTCCGGATTCGACAGATCGTCATCTTCCGGAAGGGCAGGGTATAGTTCGTCGGGGAAAGCCAGTAGCGGCAAATCAAGTAGAGGATCGGTCTGCGTGCTCTGATCAACATATGCGGATGACTTGGGCTCAGTGGCACTTTCGACAAAACCAGTCTCGAAATTTTCGACTTGCACGGATTCAATCTCGTCAGCAACTTCGTCGTCGTCATGGTCTCTGTTCGTCTCTGCCGCAGTCAGGCCCGGTGCATCTAGCTGTGGCTCTGCGAGCTCTGCGAGGGGTTCCGCAGCCCCGCCTACGAGCACAAGTGGTTCATCATGCACTTCATCGAGCTTCAGGCTTGATTCCTGGGGATCACGATCCTCGCGCTCGGGTCCAGCCTCGTTGTCGAGTATTTCTTCAACGTCTGGGACGCGTTCGATTGTGACAGATTTGACCCGACCTGAGTGATGCTCATCCTTCGTAATCGCAAGCCGCCATTGCACGCGTGGATCAGTTTCTTGTCCGGCTTTGATGGTCTCGAGGCCGACAAATTGATTCGGACTGAGCGGCCCATGCGGCGAAGACCCCTTTGACAGCACAGTGTCTTCATCGTATCGGCTTTTCCTGCGCTCGAATCTCTCCGCTACGTCTTGCCAATCTTCCTGCCACCGTTCAATATCCTGAAGGACTTGACTGCTTTCCTGTTTCTGCTTAGTAGCCTCCGTGGTGCCATCGTGCCGAGATGGGTCGCTTCCAACATGCAGCTGAATCGCCTTCATTTGTAGCTTCAGGAACAACAGCTCGCAATTCTCCAGTTCCAGGTCCGCCCGAAGGCTTTCGTTCTCCGACCTCAGTACGTCCAGGGCACTCTCTTGTCCCTCGAGCTGATCTCGGTGATGCTCGTTGCTGAAGCGTGCGTCAGCACAGCGCTGCCTCAGTTCGGTTTGCGCGACGCTGACACTACGGACAATAGTCGCCATTTGTGTGTGGAGACGCAGCGGATGATTCATGGTCGTGGCGGTGGCGGCGCTGAATTGTGGTGGAGGGAGCGGTGTCGTGTCCGGTGAGGTTGTCAGACTGTCCAGCGTGGCGGCCAGGTAGGGCGAGTCGTTGAACGGTGAGGTCGGATTGGATGACGAAGAAGTCACCGAGCCATCAAAAGACGTGTTGATGTTGTGGTAGTTTCCGCCGTCATGGCTATTGGTATCCTCGTCCCCTTCGTCCTCTGCTTCAAGCTCCACGCCCGAATCACTGAGCTGCTGGCGCGTGCGATTGCGCCGCGATACACACGATAGTCCGCTCATTGCTGTGTCAATCTCGCTCAATTTCTGCTCCACCAGCGCCAATGCTGCGAAACCCTCGATTTTACCACCATCCGCCCCGCTTCCATTCGTTGCATGGCGAATCAGCTTTGACTGTAGTTTTGCAAGGTGCGCAAGAACTTGCTGAGCAGCGGTCGGTATGACTGCCTGGTCGACAGATCGCGCCTCATCGGTGAAGTAGTCAGAAAAGGGCGAGTCGCGGGCGACACGGCGGCGAGAAGTGGAATTTTTGGCCGGAGTGACGGGCTGTGAGGGATGCCGGCGATGAGCATGGTGAGCATGTCGAGAGTGGGACTTGATGGTGTCGTGATCGTCAGGCAGGTACCGACCGAGCGGGCTTCGCGCATGGTTGGAAACAGGTCGCGGGGAGGAGGCCGCCGGTCCATGTGGGGTGTTTTGAGAAGAGGTTTGAGAAGTTGTATAGCTCGAGCGCGTACGGCGGTGAGCACGAATCTCGGTCGCAAGCGTCGGTGCTGTAGATGCGTAGTAGTATGCCGGGCGTGAGACCTTGCCTTGCGAGTTGGAGCGCTCACGAAGGTGGTATCGCGACGAAGGGCCAGGGAAATGCCATGACGGCGATGCAGCTGCAGGACTAGGCACATCGGCCATCGTGCTCGCTGTTGGTGATGGAGACTGAGCGGGAGGTGTTCTCGCGACAGAAGGGGCCATGTTGTCGCAAGTCGCAATGCGAATATCCAAGTGAATTCGTCTGCGAGTTCACCGGACGTCGTCAAGCAAAAGACCTGTCTCTAGCCAGGTCAGACGAAATCACGCAGTTCTGTACTCATAGACCACGGCGCGAGCCTGTGTCGTTGTTGTTGTCGCCGTCATCACACTGCACAGCGCATGTTTGATGTCACCAGTCGCGTTTGGTAAACAGTGACTGGCGCGAACCAAGATAGGATCCGCGATGCTGGCAAAGCGCTAAAGTGATGTTTCGCGGTTTCAATGAGCATCAGATCCCTCTGGGCGCAGATCCCCTGGAGAGGCTCTAGCACATGGCCCGCGTCCTCACTAGCCCCTAGGACCTGAGCCGTTTCCTGGTTCGTCAGGGTTTACCGCGGTGATCAGTTTCATTATTTCATTATTTCATTCTGCACAGACTGCTGCATATGCAAGTGCGCCCGTTGACTGTCAAAACGTGGACGCGCTTCCTTCCACACGACTGCACGGAACAACCAACCACCGCACCTGGGCACGCCCGGCTCTTAGGGTTGGGGTTAAATTATGCTGAGACATCGCCTTGCGCCTGGACAACTGTCGACCGTCCCAGTACTGTTGTTCGCGTACGTGGTCGTGCGTGTTGTGCATGAGGATATCTCATATGTACAGTGGATAGCGCGATGTTCGATCACGACATCGAAGCGACTCGCTATTTGTTTGTCCGCGCAAGACTGTTCAACGATCTGCTTGAGACGTTGGTATTCAGTTCGTTCATTTCGTGGGCGGCCCAATTTCGAATATGCGGACTACTCATTGGCTTTTTCATGTCATGTGGGGTGACTCCAGTCCACATGGAGATGGTTCTCGTTCGTGACATGTATATGTGCGCCAAGTAGATTAAGCTGTATATGCCCACGGTGGAAGGCTCTGCGCTACCTAACCGGCCATGTCCACCCTGACAGGTTTACCGTGGCCATCACTGCCAGTAGCACCCCCTCGTCCTTCCGTGCCTGTTCCAAGCGATGTCCCCGCCGCCACACTTCCCACCTGGCCTGCACCCTGTTGCTGCTCCTCCCAATGTATCCGCTCGGCTTGCTCAATACAACGCATGTTTGCCGCCAGCTTGTTGATCGTCTCCTCATACTCGTCGCCCTCATCCGAATCGAAGACGATTCCGCCACCCGCTTGAAGGTAAGCGACGCCGTCTCGGTACACCATCGTGCGAAGTGCGATGCATGTATCCATCGCGCCCTCCTCCAATGCGCCTGACGAGGTGTCGATCCGATCGTGACCGAAATATCCCACAGCGCCGGCGTAGACACCACGCTTTTCGCCTTCTAGCTCGGCGATGAGCTCCATTGCGCGGACTTTGGGTGCGCCGGAGACAGTTCCTGCAGGAAAGATGGAGCGGAAGGCGTCGAAACGAGTACGCTCAGGTCTCAAGACCCCCGAAACCTCAGACACGAGGTGCTGCACATGGGAGAAGCGCTGAACCAGCATGAGTTGGTCCACGCGAGTGGTCAAGGGATCGCAAACTCTGTTGATGTCATTCCGTGCAAGGTCCACCAACATGACGTGCTCTGCACGATCTTTGAGAGACGCCCTGAGAGTTGCAGCCAACTGAGCGTCCTCCTCTGGCGTGGCACCACGTTTGACAGTCCCGGCGATGGGGTGAGTGATAATCCGGCCTCGGTATTCTTTAACGAGAAGTTCGGGACTGGCGCCAATGATCTGAAAGTCGGCGCAATCAACATAGAACAGGTAAGGCGAAGGATTGACTGTGCGAAGGTGTCGATATATGTTGAAAGGATGTAAGCTGGTAGGCCGAGCGATGCGCTGCGATGGCACGGCCTGGATAATGTCACCCTCGACGATATGCTTTTTGAGCTCCGTGACGTGTGCCTCGTAGCCAGGTCGACCAATGTTGCTCTTGTACTCCTGATCCAACTGAACCGGGGGCTGAAGAGGCAATTTCATTTCGCCGTACTTAAGAGTGTGCGTCAGGCGCGCGATGATCTGGCGCGTGCTCTCATAGTTATCCTTGACCGCCGAAGCCGGTGAGTCCGCTGCCGGGACGTGTAGATATGAGATGATGATAATCTTCTGGAAGAAATGGTCTATGGCGACAATTGTATCGAAAAGCATAAAGTAACTCTCAGGCAATTCCAGCACATCTTTCATCTCTCTCTTCGTCTTCGGCTCAAAGTACTTGACACAATCATAGCCAACGTATCCAATGGCTCCGGCGGTCATAGGCGGTAGTCTCAGTGAGGGAACATCGGCGACACGATGCCGAGCCAACTCTTCAGCCAGACGTGGCAATGGATCGGCCTCAAGGCCATGCTTCGGACCGGACGCGAGTGTCTTACGGGGATCAACGCCGACGAAGCTATATCGTCCGATAGTCTCGGTCGTCGCCGCAGATTCGAAGAGGAAGGATTGTTTCGAAGGAGATCTGGCAAAGCGAAATGTGAGCGACCTTCCCAATACTTTCGGCAGAGGCCATTTGGATTGGGTATCGTTCCAGGTAGTACCTACGAAGCAGCGACCTTCAGGTATATGGCCGAAGGCGTAAGGAATTCGGAGGTGATTGAGGTACAGATTGGAATGAGGTTAGGCGCATCTTTCCAGGTTTTGCTGCGATTGATTATGTCCTGCACATCCTCAAGCGATGGCTGCACATTGACAGCAGCAAATGAAGTGGTCATGACTGGGTCAAATTCGGGTTTCGTGTCAAGGCACTCGTGAGAGTAGTTTTGTTGGCACCGTAGCTAGGACAAATTTTCGAGTGTCTGTTGTCGTGTGCTCTCACGGAACCGGTCGTGGTGAAGTCAGGAACACGAACAATGGCACCGAGAGTTGCATGAGGTAGCAGTGAGAGATACGCCGAGAGTGCTACCAAGATCCAAAGGCCAGCATGTCTTGGATAAATCCTCGATGGGAGAACGACTGTTGACTACTGTAGCGCGATGATTCGCATTGACATTCGGTGAGTGGATGACTCGCGCGGGCAATTTTTGTTTAAGCTCACGCCCCACCTGTTGCGTCAGTGTTTTTCAGGGCTCTGAAATCACAGACCATTCCTGCTCTCACATTTTTACAATTGTTGTTGTGCGTTCGTCGGCAGAACAACCAATTGAAGTTACAGCAATAAAGCTAGAGAGGATATGGAGTCTCACGCATAGCGACCTTCGTGGAGGCTTTCATTGATGGATGTCATTTCAATTTCCGAATGTATCGTCTAATGATGTACCTGAGGGGTATGTATATAATAGGAGACGAGCGATGTTTCTGTCCACGATCGTGGCGGAAGAGCATTCGTCACAATGTGCATCATTCTAGGAGTGCTCATAGGTTTTCCAGTGCCTCAATCTCACCTGCCCCAATGTGTTAAGCTCAGAATCCTGTGCGAGCAATGTGGCCGTGAATCATCTAATCCCTACTTGTGGCTAATTCCTCCGCCTGTTCATTGCTCTCATGTGCCTTCAATCGTTCCAGCTGCTCGCGGACATAGCGGTTGATCGGATCATCTGGATCCTCAATGTCGCGTGCCTTTCCGGCTTTTCTAGCGCCGTTGGCGGCATGGGCAAGCTCGTCGCCAGCCTCCTTGTAGATCTCCCCATCGGCCTGGTCCTCCTCATCGCCCGGTTCCGATGGCGGCGCAGTGCTACCATTGCCCCAGTCACTACGCTGGCCAATGGAGCGCTGGCGTGTGAGACTGCGAGCCAGACCCGTCGGACGTCGTGGGCCGAGCGAAGCGCGGCGTTGACGCGAGAAGGTGTCGTCGAAGTAGTGCTCCGCGGCAGAAGATGGAGATCGTGGGGTTTGAGGAAGGCGGCAGTTGGTACCAGTGTCCTGAATAATCTTTGCCATAAGACCAGTCCATCCGCACTGGTGGGACGCACCCAGACCACGGCCAGAGTCGCCATCAAAATATTCGTAGAACCACAAGTAATCCTTCCAGTGTGGATCAAAGTCGAGCATATCATTTCCGTCGTGCATGGCGCGGCGACCTTGATCGTTTGAGGTCATAAGGTGCTGCAATCGGTGCTGAATCTCTTCTGCGACGTGGCCGAGATGCATCTCGTCCCCAGAGCCGGTAGGACACTCAACCTTGAATGTGTTGCCGTAGAACATGTAGAAGCGAAGCAAAGACTCAACTAGCAGGAAGTTGACAGCGATCCAAGTCGGTCCACGCCAATTACTGTTTCCACCGAAGAGACCACTGTCGGAATCGCCTGGGATGTAGGACACGGAGTAGGTTTGGCCGTTGGCGTCCATGGAAACCGGGTGATCCTTGTGGTACTTGGACAGCGAGCGGATGCCATGGTCGCTGAGGAATTCTGTCTCGTCCAACATGTACTTCAGGATCGAGCGCAGGCGGTCTTCGTTGACAAGGGAGAGAAGGAGACGCTCATCCTTGCCTCGACGCTTCATGCTGGCAATGTTGCGCTGCACGAGATCGTGCTTGTTCTTGATGAACCAGTCGACATGCTTCTTGAACGACGGGAAGCGGTTAATTACCTGAGGCTCAAGCGTGAGCGTCGCGTACATAGGAATGAGACCGACGAGCGAGCGCACGGGCATCTGGTGGGAATAGGGACCACCCCAGGAGATTGCGTCGTAGTAGAAGCCGTCCTCGTCGTTCCACAACGATTTGGCCTCGCCACCCTTGCGGTATTGCATGGCGTCTGAGATCGAGAGGAAGTGCTCGAAGAATTTACAAGCAATATCTTCGTAAATTCGGCGGTGTTTGGCCAGCTCGAGGGCGATGTTGAGCATACTAAGACAGTAGAAAGCCATCCAACCTGTGGCATCGGCCTGCTCAAGGGTTCCACCAGTCGGGAGAGGATCGGATCGGTTGAACAGACCAATGTTGTCGAGTCCCAAAAAGCCACCTTCGAACACGTTCTTGCCGTCAAAGTCCTTGCGGTTACACCACCATGTGAAGTTCATCAAGAGCTTCTGGAACACGCGTTCCAAGAAGTCGAGATCTTCGCGGCCGTACATCTTGCGCTCGATTTTGAACGTGCGGAATACAGCCCAGGCGTGCACCGGGGGATTGACGTCGCCAAAGTTCCATTCGTAGGCCGGCAGCTGACCGTTCGGGTGCATGTACCACTCACGAGTGAACAGGTCGAGTTGCTTCTTTGCGAATTCGGGGTCGATCATGGAAAGCGGAATGCAGTGGAACGCGGTATCCCACGCGCAGAAGAATGGATACTCCCACGAGTCTGGCATAGACAAAATGTCGTCCAGATGAAGATGCTTCCATTGACCATTGCGAATTGCCTTTCGTTCTGGTGGTGGTGGAGGCATGGCAGGATCACCGTTGGCCCATTGATCCCAGATGAAGTGGTAGTACTGTTTACACCACATCATACCGGAAAGCGCCTGGCGCTGGATGTTGCGAAGGTCGTCTGCCATGGGCATTGGGTTGAGCTTGAAGAAGAACTCGTCCGCCTCCGCAATACGCTGCTCCATGACCTCGTCGAAGCGCTCCTCGTCAAGGTAAGCATCGTCATGCTTGGTAGATATTCGCATACGGACCACAGCGCACTCGCCTGGAGGCACACCGTCGCCATGGTCGAAGGCGTACCATGCCGCGGCCTTGGTACCGAACTTCTCCGGGTTGACGGCTTTCTTGTCACCCTTGATGACGCGCTTGTGGAAGGCGTCCTTCACGTAGGCGGTCTTGTTGGTCTTGCTCTTGTACAGATCGACGTAATTTGTGTCGTTGTCAGTGAAAAGGAATTCAGGCTCGATGTCGGCATCGTGACCACAGCTGTTTGGCGAGGGCGAGCACTGGAGGAAGCGGTCGCCAATATCGCGATGTTCGATATGGCACATGAGGCTGTCCGTCTGCTTGATGTTCGGCTTGTAAGAGTCGTAACCCCACGCCCATGTGTTGCGGAACCACACATGTGGCAGAATGTGTAGCTTGGCCGATTTCTTGCCACGGTTGTACGCGGTAACACGGAACAATAGCTCGTCCGGATTGTCCTCCTCCTTGGCCGTCTCAATGAAGATATCCCAGTATGCGTCATCCTTGAAGATGCCGGTGTCAATCAGATTGTATTCCCTGTCCTTCTTCGTCCGTCTCGCGTTCTCTTTGATGATGTCCTCGTACGGGAACTCGTTCTGGGGAAGTTTGTAAAGGAATTTCATGTACGAGTGGGTGGGTGTGTTGTCAAGGTGGAAATGGCACTCCTTGATACTCTCGCCGTGCACACCCTGTGGGTTGGAGAGACCGAAAAGGCGTTCTTTGAGGTGACCACTAGACGCATGTCAGCCAAAGCTCTCACTCAAAGTGACGTACCAACTTACTCCTTCTCATTCCAGAATGCAAAAGCAATGTTCATGCGGCCGTGAGTATCTGAGACTCCAGCAATACCGTCCTCACCCCATCGGTAAGCCCGGCTTCGCGCCATGTCGTAGTTGAAGGCACTCCACGCATCTCCATCGGCACTGGATCCTGGTCAGCAAACGCTTGAAGATGTCTTGGTCAAAAAGACATACGAATAATCTTCTCGTACGGTACCCCATTGTCGTTCAGCGGTGTAGGGACCCCATTTCTTCCAGTACTTGACACGGTCCTTGTCATCCTTGAGACGCTTCTCTTCAGCGCTCATGACTTCTTGGCCATCGATGAACACCATGTTGGCGGATTGAGCGAGATCGCTCCCGCACGCAGATCGTCAAGAGCCGTTCCAAGGATTGACACCCCGCTATGTGATGTCTTGCTGTCGAGGAACAGCCTCAAACAAGTGGCTATGCTCGTAGGCTGGATGCTGTGATCGATTGAACGGGAAATCGAGCGTTAAGAGCTGGCTCGTAATTTGTCGTTGCCCCGCTATAGACAGAGATATATACCACGGAAAGGCAATTCAGCTGTAAGAAGATGGATACCGGCGAAGCAATTTAGCGAATGCTCCTCTAAGGAATGAAGAGACAAATGATGTTGCAGGAGAGGAAAATCGGACTCTTGGTAGATACCGCAAACAATCGTGAGGGAGAGGGATGAGCAAAGGAGAGGAGGGAGAGCATACGAGGACAGGAAGAGCCGGGCAATATAGAAATGGAGGTGAGAGCGGTGGAAACGAATGTTTGGGCCATTCCTGCCTAGCTACAGCAGTTTACCCGACCTACCTACCTAGAGATGATACTGCCTCACCCATTGCTGGAATCCATGGATGTCTCCATTGCACCTGGTATCAGCATAATGATGACGGTGGGAGCAGTAGGCACGGACGGTTGTAGCAGAAATGTCTCGATGGGCTGACACCTAGGTAGACATAGTTCACTGGCCGAAATAGCCCCAGCCGATATGCCTCACGATTCCGAAGTTGCAGTACAATACAAGCTATAATAATAAAAATAAGCTGGGCGTGCCCGGCCCGCACGTACAGCACTACCGCCCGGCGGTGCACAGGTGGGCGGTAAGTGTTTCGTTATCACGTCGCACTTTTTCTCAACCTTACGGCGCCTGTCCGCCATCCCATCTCGGATGCGCGTACAGTCCCGGGACGTCCGATACTATCCAAGGTTGGACTGGATAGTCCCGGACTGTGTCGTGTACATCGACTTGCCTTCGGTGTTGGTCTAGCGCTCAACCAGCAGTGGCACATGCCAGCAACAATAATTGCGTGCCTTGAGCTTCGATGATCTGGGGAAGTCGCCCAAAACTTCGAGGCACAGCAACCAGAAATGGTGGGGTTGGCCTAGCTTTTGGCCCAGCACTTTGTGTACGGGCAGTACCTGATCTAACGCCTATCTCATCTGTTATTTACAATGACCTGATCTCCGGCCTGCTCATGATAGGTATGTACCTGCATGGAGGAGGCAGGATTTGCGCTCTCAGTAAGATCTCGTGAGCCACAGAAAATCGAATGAAACTTCTCGTTGAGTTCGACTGAAAATCGATCAATATGGACAAGACAGAAAGATTGCCGCCACCGACGACGTCGTGCATGATAGATCACCGGTGAATTAGGCTCGAGGAGAACGCCAGCACGTGTAAAGACGGCGCCGAGGAAGTTTTGGGGCTCCCAGACCGTGTAGAGAAGGAGAAAGAGAGCCAATGCTGCCCAGGTGAGCTAACAAAAAGCCCGCGGCGGATGGACTGGAGACGAACAGTGGCCATCCACCTCAATATTGTCCGATGCGTCGGAGGGACGACTCACACACACATGCAAACGGTACGGTCTACTTCCGCGTCAATCGTACCACTCCATTCGATCGTCGCTTCAACAGCTTCATCCACGGCGACGAAGGCAGAGACAGATACTACACCTCCTTCCTTCGACATGCTTCATCCACCGTTCGAGTCGCAGTGTGAAGTAATGGTCCTGATCGGAAATCGCCGCCTCGAGCGCATGTGTTTTAGTTCGAGTAGCCGCATTTGTTAACAAAGTGTACCTCGATACGTGCGAAACTCATGGCCGCACTGGCCATTCTCCCAACGTTTCTCTCCAGCTCCCATCAATGTTTCCCCACTACGGCCACCTCCGCTCCCCGCGTGCCCGCCGGCACACAGCACACGGACTGTGGCGTGGATGGCCTTCTCGTCGTATTTCTGTATGGATTGCTGAAAAGCACGAAGGCGATGATTTTTTCTTTGTGATTAGCCTGGTACCTGCCGTGGCCTCCCGGGTGCTCGCACCGGGCTCAGCATACGGACCAGATGTCTCAAATTGTGCAATGTTGACCGGAGGCGTTGTCGTTGAATATCCTCTATTGTCGGACGTTCTCGATCGGACAGACCTACGATATCGTTAATCGCGTGCTCCTTCGATACAATGGATCTGCTTTGACCGTGTGCTTAACCAGCCAGCACGGCACTAGCATCAGAAGCCAATCCGGCAAAACGAAAGTGAGACCACCTCCATGCAACGGGACAACCACATGCTGTCTGTCCCGTCGCGCAGCAACAATTCCCTCCATGCACGGAAGGTCGAGAGAAATGACTTGCGATCGATCCTATACCTGTCTTCGAATTTGCTGTTATCAATGATCTCTTTAACAGATTGCCGATGCCCAAATGCTTGCTCTTGGGAAGGCATGAGTTGATCAGTTGAGGCGCGTCGTCGGAATTTTGACGTAGCGCGTCATCATGATGAGTGATGGGACTTTTGCGCTAACAACCAGGCCTCTTCCTCAAGACATACACAATCCGTGCGCAGCGCGGCTCAAGTTGCTGTCCTCGTCCTCCGAGATCATTACAGATTCGATGCATGCATGCATGTGTGTATGTATGCATGCCCCGCCGCATTCCTCCCGCAGCTGCCGTTGATTCTCACCGCATTTGCATCCATTGGCACAAGACACTGGTGATGCTGCTGACAACCCTCACCATATACCGCTCTTTCGTCACACAGCTACATATGAAATCCAGCTTCAGATCACAGGCCGTGAGTCGCCGACAATCGTTGTTCGTGAGCGCAGTATCACTGCTTCGAGGAGTCTTGCACACGCGAAGATATAGCCAGTCATAGCCACACTGCGCCTAAACTCATGTCTGGAGCGCATTCAATCTATGCCGAAGCGATTGCTGAATTGAAATTACGTTATAATCTAGCATTCTATCCTAGCTCAGGTATCAATATTTAAGTGGTGTAACCCGTTCCCGGTTTCAACAGAATTGGATCCCGTCGTGTAGTTCCAGATCACCACGTTCGGACAAAGAGCACAACCCTCACATGATGGGTGGGAATGGGCGAAGGACGTACTGGCGAGAGGTCTGGCGGCTGCTCGGACGAGACTGGGTGTCCTCGCAGTGCTCAATCTCATGGTCAAACTCACTCGCTTGAGCGTCAGAGAAGACATCGCCTTCGTCAGCTGCCGAGTCCGCGGTTGATGACCGTCTGCGCCCAGCCTCGAAGCGGCTTGTGTTACTCACAACTCTGTTCTTCAGTCGAAGGGGTAGAGGTCGTGCAAATCGGTTCCGGTCGCTTAACGGGCTCCATTCGTCTGGGATTCCGGCCTGTGCATCTTTGTGATTGTTTTTATTTTCATCGGTCTTGGCTGATCGGAAATCCGACGTATCACTTTGTCCTTTTGGAAAAGCTGCCGCTCTGATCTGGTCGTCTGCCTGTATCCCACGACCGAGACGTCGACTAGGCCCCTGAGCGTCGAGCTCAGCACGACTTGCCAGCTCAGCCTGCCGGTCAAGCACGCTGGATGTCCAGAACAGATCGCCTATGTCTGCGCCGTGTGTCGTACCAGCGCGGGTACTCCGTGGGCTAGAGGAATTGGAGCTGGATATTCTCTGACACATCTGTGGGCAGAGGGAAGCGGTTGATCTTTGGTGCGTGAGATGGATCGTAGCGGGCGGTGATGCACTTTGACCACCGTCGTAGATCGGAGACTTGGCACGGCGCAGGTCGCCGAATATGAAGTCCGTTTTGAAATGACCATATTCGCCCGCGTCGAGGACACATGGATTGCCCTCCGAGGGGGCGTCTGTCACTCCGCGAGGGCTGAAACCACTTGCCTGAATATCATTTGTCTGCGCATGCTTTGGCGCGAGTAGTGAGACCGATCCATTCTTTGCTATTTTTGAATTATCACTTGCGAGTGCTGAGTCTCTGCGTATAAAGCTTGATACGCCAGCGAACTGCCTGTCCCCAGAAACAAAAGGGTCAAGCATGCTGGGCTCCTCTCGGCCAGTCTCAGAATACATCGGTTGACTATCGATATCTGATAGATCAAGTTGAGAATGAAGGACAATGTGTTCAGCTGTGAGAAACCCAGGCGAGTTCAAGGCTTCATCTTCCGTGCACGCGTTAGTCAGGGCGTCCAGCGAGCTCATGGTGCGAAGAGCGCGAGCAGTCTTACCCTCTGTTGCTGGGCTTGACTCGACCGCTCGCTCGAAAACGTTCCCACCGTCGGATTCTTCATCTTCAAGCTCAAGACCGAGGGTTGTGCCCGGCATTGGGGATTCAAATGTGGGATTCACGAAATCGAAGGCTTCCGATGGCAGACTGAGCAATTCTCCAGGAGTTACCGGTCGTACGATCCGGCCCGATCGAGAAACGAATGGATCATCCGAGGGCTCACAAGTCGTTGTGATGTCTTCGCGACAAGATGATGGCATTTCATGAGATGAACCGCTTGAGTCATAATGATTCTGGTCGTCTTTGGGAGGAGACGCGAAATCGTCAGGAAGAAATGCAGCAGGGCCCAAGTCAAGACGGAGAGCAAGTGACGAAGCAGCCAGAGGAATGTCAATCGGCGAAGATGGCAGAGGTATATCGACAGACCGCTTGGTGGGCGATGAAAGATTGCTGATTGAGGATATCAACTTTGAGGAGACTGCTCGGCGTCCGAAGCCCCTGATGCTTCCTACCAGACTGGTTGCAATACTGGAATGACGCGCTGGTGTAGCCACCGCCCCGTCCGGGCCCAGAGTATCATGCGAATCCACCCCTTCTCCTCTACCCTCAGCAGAAATCAGGTCGCAGCTTCGTCGTCGACCATAAAGCTTGGAAAGACTTCGGTGCCTCTGATGACCACTTGCGGACAAAAGATCGAGGTGGCGACTGGTCGACCTCGTGCCTCTGCAAGTGAAGCTGATCGCGCGCCGCCAGCTAGCCCTTCCGTGGCGTTCCGTCTTCGATAGCTCGGATGCATTGTTCGTCTTGACTATGACTGGCGATTCGTCGCTATTCCTTGACAGGGTAAGAACGGACAGGTTCTTGGCCTCATTAGTTCTGCGAAGGTGTCAGTCGAAGTCAAGACGTGTCTCAAACGTCCATTGGTGTACTGCTCAGCCTTTGGGTTTTCTCTCCTCAAAGTATCTACGAAGCCTTTGGCATGTAGAGCACTTTTGTGCACGAGGCCACGAGCAGCGTCATACCAGGACCCCTTCCTGACCAATTCCCCTTTCTGCTCAAGATTATTCTGTAAGGCTTCTTGAGCTGGCGACGTCCCGGTAGCGCTCACGTTCAGGAGTGAGAGGTGATCGTCGTTGTGAGCCATGATACCGAGGGTCCGAAATGAGTAGACGTGTGAGTATCACCGTGGTGTGCTGCTGACCACTTTGTTCGTGTAGGTATATCACGTATTGTCGTCGTCAAGCGCCGTCAATCCCTGCTTGGAGCATCTATTGAGTAAGATCAATGTTCGATGGGATGGCCAAATCACCTCATGTTACAAGCTGGAGATGGAAGATAGAGCTACAAATCACAAGTCAGGAACGTAGTCTCCAGAGCTGCCACGAATGTTATCTACGATCGAGCATTGGTGGAAGGTGCAACGCCAGTGGCTTCCCAAGCTGTCTTCGATCGACAAAGTGCGCAGATGTACAGATACCTAGGTAGTCAGGCTTCAGGGCTACCTAGGTGACTAGGCATCTTGTTGATCATCGTGCTTGTCGGGAAGTCTCTAAAAGCATGTAAATATCGGCAATGACGATGCTGTGAGCCCCGTAGCCACTGTAGCCATTTCAGATTTGCCGTACGGTCACTGAGAACATCGGGTGGCCAGTGTCCGAGGACTCTTTGTAGTTATCTCACTCAATAAGTCCCTCGCCACACAAAAGACCTTATTATAGCGGGTGCCACATGCGGGAGTTTGCAGGTGAGAATCATTATGCTTGACAGTGAATCGACTCCATATACATGACGAATGCTTGAGAGTGCGATCTTGGATATTGCGTGTTCTGATGTAGCCACGTCAGACCTCGTCGGCACGTTCCCGACACATCCCAACATATTGATCGAGATATTTTCGATCGACATACGCGAGATTGTGTTTACTGGGGTAGAATCTGCATCTGTCCTGGACCAGGTCGAGGAAGAGGAATGGGTTGCACCTGCGATTGCTCGAATGAGGTTGGACGAAACGTCGGGAGAGGAGCGAGTTTCTGGGCACCTCAGGCATGAAAGCTCTCCAGGGCTCATTCTTACTCTGCTGGGTCGACCGCGACGCGCTTCCGGCTCGAGCTTCGTCTGACGAAATCCGCCCGCCCATAGTTTGCTGGATATAGCAAAAGCCATTTTATGTACAGGCACCGTTACGCTCGTGGACTCCTAACATCACCTCCTCACTCTGAACTGCTCACGACGAGACGCTCGCTCGCTATCTCAATTACCCACTCTGATTGTATCAGGCAATATCTACCAAAAAGCTTGTCACTCCCGCGCTGCCTACATAATGGCCGCCAAAAAGCCCCAAGCCGTCTCGCTGGATACTATGCTCAAGGAAGGTAAGTCATCTTATGTTGGTTTGTGGCCACCCGTGATGGTCGTACAGATCCACTGACCGCGCATTAGATCGCCAGAAGCGAGGAAAGAAACGCGAACTCGAAGAATTGGCCGAACAGATTTTCAAGCGGTCACGTACTCCGGCTGGCCGCGCTGCGCCCACCCCGGGAGCCAGTCTGGCGAGCCGTGTCGGCATTTCGAAGGTGGGTCACTGCGTGAGCAGTACAAGTTGAATCTATGATCGCAGACACTGACCGACTCAAAGAGACCTGCATCTTTGCCCCGTACAAGCAGCGCACCAGCACGCGCACCTCGCCCAGCTGCCCATCTGAGCCGTCCATTGGCGAGGGAAGCCCCGCGACCGAGCACACTCTACACGTCTGATGTCGTTGGCGAATCTGTTGACGACATCCAGCTGGACTACGGAGACGTGGCTCCGCATGGGGCTGCTGGAAGCATCAACATCCGAGGCGCTGCCTCCACCGGACCGCACGTTGTCATTGCACAGAACTTTGCGCCTGGGACGACAGCTGCCGACATCGAAAGTGTGATGCAAGATGTTGGAGGTGATATGACGGAATGTCGGTTGATAGCATCCAATCCCACTGTGATTGCTGAAATGCATTTCGTGGACAAGAGTGCGGCGGACAACGTGGTCAGGACGTTCAACAACAAAAAGGTAAGATTGGGCGCACAGAACTACATTGCCGTTAGACTAATACCTTCTCAGGCCGATGGCCGTGTTCTGCATGTGTACTGGAAATCGCAGACAGCAGGTCCTGCGAGAGCGAATCAGCGCAGTCGACGATCGATGCCACATGCTCCAGAACCGGAGAGAGCGTTCGCAGCAGAAGAGATGGAATTGGACGACAACGTTGCGGCGCGAGAGGAGAACAATCGTGTCCGTGAGGAGCGCCGACCTGCTCCCGCTCGTGGACCCGCCGAATTATATCAAACAGCGCCTAGAAGAGATCGGGAGTTCGAAGAAAACTACCCTCGTGGCCCGGCTCGCGTCAATGAAAAAGGGCACCAAGCGAACTTCCGGGGCAACGGCTACAACCGTGAGGATGGCTACAGTCGAGGCGGTGGTGCCGGTGGTCGGGGACAGAATCGTCAAGAAGGCCGCCTTTACTCGGAAGACCAAAGACGACAACAGCAAGGCTGGCGCTGAATTATTGTGCGAATCTCAATTGCTGTGTATCGATATTCCGTAGAGAGTCGAAATTTATGTGCATCTTCACATGAAAAAGGAGACAGAGGCGACGTGGCAGCAACGGCACATCCGCCCATGCTACAATGGGTGACCTCAACTCGGCATTATTCGATCACAGAGGTGCCGCTACGCGAATGATCTAGGTATAATTCACGCTCGTATTGCCCACCAGCAAAGCAGCTTGACCGAGTCTCTCATCGACGGCTCGACGGACGTACTGTTTGAGAATATTGTCCATATGCCGCGCTGTGCTCAAATGGCGGGACATCGCTCGCCACATGCAAAACTTCGGATCCCATGGAATAGGTCACTCGCATCTCCCTCACCCCAGACACCATCCACGCATATGCTACTCATGCGAAGACATTCGCCACACCCTTAGCTACACACGCCTTGCTGGCGAAGACTCGACCTGTATGCAGCGTGCACTCCGGGTCGTATTTGTCTTTGATGTCGATCAGTCGCGGAATGTTCTTACCCCAAACTCGCCGACCAGAGACATCTCCAGCTATATAGTTCGGATAGTCACATAACTTTGTGCCTCCGCACAAATCGGCGTCGGACTCATCATCATCGGACATTTTTGGCCCTGCGGCGATGGCCTGTTCGGCATAGGTGAGTGCGGTGATACGAGTGTTAGTGGTCGCGGCAATGAAATCACTGGAGGGAGACGACCATCCTGGATCGAATAGAGTTTGGTGTCCCGCGTGGCTATGCGGCCAGGCGGTCTCATTGTCCGATTTTGGTAGATTGCCGTTGAGACCGGGAGACATGTATTGCAGTGTGAATGTCGAAGCTGTCGGGAAGTCACCATTGCCGATAACATCGTCAATAAATATCTTGAACTCGCGCTGAACGTTCTGAAGGTACGGAGCGGAGATTCGGCTGGCCTGTCCGCCAAAAAAACCCCTCCGAAGACCGTAGGGGAAAAAGGCTGCTCCCAGTGTGGCGAGATTCGCATACGGTACTGTGTATGTTGTACTCTCGACAAATTGAAGACTTGACAGAACCGGAGCGAAAGTCTCCTCGAATGACTTCTGATTTGGCGCGGTCGATTCAGGCTCCTCAAGCCAGACTGTGGTCATAAGGTTCAGGAGGGCAAAGTCAGATGGCTTGGGATCAGGATTGCTAGAATCGGCAGGCAGGAAGCCATATGTGTAGTACAGCAAGCTGAAAGGATCGCTGTGTGACGCATAAAACTCGGCAACATTCTCGTATGACTTCGGGATCGATTCTTCCGCCAGAATGTAGAAGGCGACACGGGCCGACTTGGGTTCGGGGATGGCCCGCTGGAAGAATGTCGTAACGATGCCAAATTGACCAAGACCTGCTCCTCGGAGGGCCCAGATGAGGTCGGAGTACTCGTTAGTCTCGGTCGCGAAGACGATCTCGCCGGTTGGTAGAACAACCTCGGCAGCAACAACACGATCGCTGGCATATCCATACGCGCCTGCGAGATACCCAATGCCACCGCCGGTCGAGAAGCCGCCTAGACCAACCGAGTCAACCCGAGCAGCAATACCAGTCCAGCCAGTGCCATTGAGTGCTGCTTGAAATTGACCGCTTGTAGTTCCTGCACCATAAGCGATGGCTGTGAATGTTTCATTGCCCAATTCAAAGTCGTGCACGATTTCGGTGTGATTGAGAAACTTCAGATCGATCACGAATCCAGAAGAGCTTGAGGAGTTGGTCATGGAATGTGCCCCAGAGACAAAAGCATAATCTCGACCAAGATCCGTCTTTTGAGTAGCGCGGACAGTCACACTCACGTCGCGTGCGTTGGCAGGAAAGACAACCACGTCGGCGTCCTTGCCATACTGCTTTCCCCAATAACGGTTTGCATTATAGATTTGCGAAGGCTGCCCGCGACAGGATATGATCGCATTGCCCGACAGCTTGCTGGACAGCCAAGTCAGGCCCGCATCCCTTTCAACACAGGTGCCCTCAATGCGAGGCTTCCCGTACCAGCCGCCCAGCATGGTCAACAGTGACAATACTTGTTGTTTCATTTCGATACCGCTTCCACGAAATGGGAAACATAAGTTTTGAGGGATCACAGCACGATACAGGAGGAAATGAGAATCGGAGCAGCACCTATTTTGTTTGATGTTGGAAACATGATTTATCAGAGACCTTACCGCCGCCGACACTGTGGATCTGGTGGCGGTATCGTGCCCATTTTGCGCAAAATGCAGCTAAAGAGCTTGTGACGCAGCATGCGTTGGTGCGAGATACTGCATGGTTTCGATATGCGGCGTAGTCGCGGCAAATCTGATTCGTCGATGTGTTCTTAGTGGACATGTATATTGCAGAGCAAGGTTGTTGTCGAGGCCCAGCGACGGAAACATCGAGAACGCGCCGAGGAACTCATTTACTTGCTTTGTCTGCGGCATCAACCTTGACTCGTCACAGGAGCGTTGCCGTTTTCAGTTCGCTTGATTGTGCCTGCAGTGCGTGAGCATACGTAGCGGCGGGTCGTTACATTTCAGGTATTTGGACCTTGGGCATCGACTTGACTGGGATCAATTTATGCACACCTGGGCGATGTTCAAGGCGGTACTGTTAGCGCCGAAATCGGCATAATTTCGGTACAAGATACCTTCTCCTGGACTCTGATGCAGCCATTCTCGTGACTGCGAGAGGAGGAACAAAGATCGTGCGGCAAACTTGATCAGGTACACAAACATGCAGTATCCGCTTGCGCTGGTGAGTATCATGGTTTGAATTGATTGTTCGGATTTGTCTATGAAAGTCTAGTCAGAGATCGTGCAATACACACCTACCTAGGTACCTTGGTAGGTATCGCAACCATCTGACTCAGCTTCAACCTGCTTACGATCAGCGTGGGCTAGCACACACCTCCAGTCATATCATGGAGCGCATGATGTATCTTGATATCGCCCGAGCCCCAACTTGGGTGTGTAATGGCCCGTGAGCTGCGCTGGGATCGAGCAATCATTTTCACTGAGACGATTTGCAGCTGTGTGCGCAAGGTGGATTATATCTTGCAATGGCAATGTTTGCTCTGGTTACGGCGCAAGACCAGCCGATGAGGACGTAAGCGGTGCTGTGCCGCTCTGTCCAAGGTAGGCGATCCGATCTGTTGGTGATGGGGCCTGTTGGTGGTCAGCAGAGCTCAAGGCATCAGCTAAAGATTTTTACGGATATGCGAACGCGAGCAAAACACTGAAATACCACCGACCGACAGCTATTCGGCCTTAAGTTCCAGCTATCTGTAGCAATCTCTTGAGCCACGTCAACCCCCGTTCTATATCTCCAAATTTTGTCAATTGCCTCGATCCGGCAGCAGCGGTTTTCTCCATCGGCTTAACCTGGAAAGCTGGCCAACATGCCTTCGGCAAGATACTTCGACCAGTGCCCCCCTTTTCCTGAAGATGTACCGGTCGCCGAGATACCTATCATCAAATTGAAAGCGCTCGAGGGAAATAGCGTAGAAGAAGGCTCCCGTTTGTTCGACGCCTGCTGCAAGCATGGCTTCTTTTTGCTTGATTTCAACAGTAGCTCCCAAGGAGATGGGCTGTTGACCGACGCTGAGAGCATGTTCGACCTCGCGACGGAAACTTTCAGTCTCGAAAAAAGCGTCCTCGATCAATTCGCCTATCGGCCACCCAAAGACCTTCTCGGCTACAAAGAGGCTGGTAAGCTGAAGACCGATGATGGCAAACTAGACGCCACCGAATTGTACACGCTCGGGCAAGATGACATGCTTGGCACACTCTTGCCCCGGAAGAACCCCGAACCAATTGAAGGTCAGCGAGAAAAATGTCGAGACTTCTTCGAAAAGGCCCATGCTGCTGTCGCGACCGTTCTCAAGGCATTAGATGGTCCTCTTGGCCTACCTCGTGGCACTCTGGTGGATCTTTGTAGGCCGGGAAGGTTGTCCGCGACCTCTTTACGTCTACTTCTCACACGACCACAAGAGCCTACCCCGAGGAGGATCACGCTCGGAGCACACACCGATATCGGTCTAATCACACTCCTTTTCAATGTGGCAGGTGGTCTGCAGATCTTGCCAGCCGAAAGTGAGAATGTCGACAAGAATTGGCGGTATATCAAACCTCAACCAGGCTGCGCCGTAATGAATATTGGAGACACTCTGGTAGAGTGGACGGGTGGGGTCCTACGAAGCTCGCTCCATCGTGTTGTCACCGCCCCAGGCATGCAGAGTACTTCGTCAAGGGTTAGTCTCGCGTATCTGGTGCGGCCAGCACGCGGGCAGTCGATGCGACGCCTCCAGGGCGACGGCAAAGTTATTCCTGTGGCGGCCGAAGAAGACACGCGCGATGTAGATGAATGGGCAGCTGAGCGAGCTGGCCAGATCATTCGCGGCGTGTTGAAACCACGAACGACTGGAGGCATACTCATTATGTAGAGATCGTCTGGGTGAAGCTATGCACGAATGGATTAGTTCTTCATATGAGAGTGTTCTTTTTAGGACCTAGTGTAGAGATTCTTGACGACAGAGAGTTCTTGAAGCGGGCGCTCGAGCGTGCTCTCTGACACTATCCATAAACTATCATAATAGATCTTGAACATCCGTTCGGCGCGTTCTTGATCAACAAAGCTCTCGCTGAAATAAACATCGAGCTCCCCCGAGTCTGCAAACTGCGTCACGGCATGATTTCATGGAATATCTGCTGTGTACCAGTCCAACTGCTGCATGGGATCCAAGCCAGCGTCTCGCAGAGAAGCTTCCAGCTCTCGATCTCGTCCATCCTCCACAACAAATTCCGAAACAGCTTCTTCTGTGCCGTCGAATACGCTGTAGGCACGCAGTCCGATGTTCTGGTGCTCTCGGAGGATTAGAGACTCGTCCGGCACCTGCGCGAAGAGTTGCTGCACCGCTCAGGGTTTGGCAGTCTTACTCTACTGGACGTCTTGATCATCGTAGGACAGGCCATAGTCCCGACACGAGCTCAGGCTGGTCTTCCCATTGAGATCGATTCAGACAGGACCGCCGGCGGCATTTCTGGAGTAGCGTGCAAGTCACAAGCCATATATAGCCCGGCACACAGTCACTCGCGTCACGGGCAGGCCGGCTCCCTTATCCTGTCAGTTCGGGGTGCTGGGATGATCAGTCGGTAGCGCCAGACATTCATTGGGGATACCTTGCTGGCTCACTCAATCAGCAGTAAGGATGCGATTCCATGACGATGTGCCTGCATTACCTGCAATTGCATATTATCTAGCTACCGAGACCCATTGGACTTCGGCTACTGATTAGGTGTCTGAGGTATAGATTGGTGATAATACGAATAGCGAGGGGGTCCCTTCTTGCCAGACAACTTTGGACCGTCACGAAATTGCTATGTAGTTGAATCCCAAACTGCAGGATCCTCCCTTCGGTAAGTCGAGCGGATTTTTGCTCAGCAATCTGGACGTGATCGCAGATCACCTGTCAATGCTAGACGGCGAACCTGATAACGTCAATTAGGTACAGCGCGTGTTTCGAAATTCAACATGGACCGTGAGCGATGACGAGACGGTGCCACAGCGCTCGAGTTCCGACGATACGCTTCTTTGACGACCATTGACCTCGGAAGGTTGTCGAATCGCTGAGTCGAGGAAGGCTTTGGTAGCGCATTCCATCCTCGTAAAAAGGCTGGATCTTCTTCTTTAACCAAGTCATGATGAGAGCAGTGGCAGAAGTTCGGCCATGGAGACTGCCCACACCATGCTAGACGTGTGGAGGTATCATATACGTGAGAGGGAGTTGGTTCAATCACCATGCGTGTGGGTCTGGCTGCCCGAACAAGTCAATATACCCATCGAGGCGGAAGTCAAACATGTGTCGCACTAAAGTAATACATGCAATGCTGCATTGGAGTTCAGCTCTGGAATGCCAATCGGTGATCAGTGGGGTATATATATATCCCTATCCACGGCTGTGACTTTTTTGAACTTGGACCTGCCATCGCACCACTCTCACCACCTCGATTGTTGAAGCGGAAGTCTTTCACCATGGGTCACTCTATTGACCCGCGTTCTATCGATCCAGCGCGCACTGACGACCTCGATGCGGGTCTTGCTGAATTGCGACGCTGCAGTCTGTCAAACTCAGCCAGTGAAAGGATGGATGTGAAGCTGAGTGATCAAAGTTCAGGATGGCAAGAGCTCAATCGAAGACATGTAGCTCTTGTGTCGCAAATCAATTCTGAAGATGGATCAACGGATGAATGCCCCGGTGGGTGAGCTTCAAGCGACCAAGATCGCCAAGTAGATTGGCTCAGAGGGAGTGATTCCGACATCGAGATCTGGAAACTACGACTCGGCCTGGCATCGAAGCTTTCAGCTGGACACTGGCCCGACCCGCCAGTGTAACATTGGTCGCTTGCTGAGGCCGAGGTGGCCATGCTTGAAACGTATATCGAGTATGTACAGATTCGAGACGGCATTGGAATCTTGGACGTTGGGCCGGAGCTTCACGAAAAGGCTTTACAGAGTTTGGGCCTGGGCTGACAAGGTCGGGATAGGTGTGCCTATAGGTCCACAACCTTATACCTTGCCGAACGCGTTCCCAGCTCCCGAATCAGGGCGATGACCATCACGGCTTGCCAGATCACTTTCTGGAAACGGGAAGCGGCTCGTCGGGGCTTGGGCAAAATCATCCCGCTGTGCACCGACATCATCTCCTACGAAGCAGCGCCGGAGTCTACATCAGGTGAGAGCCATCTGGTTCCGTTAATTTCATACATGGGTTCTTTCATGTGCCTTTCTGGTGTCCTATCATTGCTGACCTCGCCGACGAACTGCTGCTTGCGCTGGGCGAATCCGCGACTCGGATGCGATGTAGCCGACGCTTCGACGGGGTAGAATTTGTGCGGGCCCCAGAGGATGATGTTTGACCGGCCATGGATAATGTGTTGTTCCAAGGTTCTTGATTATGCGACAGGTATGGATCAGATCGAATGGGGCTCATAGATGGCTTAATAAAAACGAGACTTCCCCTAATTTTGCCCGGGGACGTGAAATGTACCATGTTACCTGTTGTGATCAATCAGCCCTAGTATCTGTTAAGTCATCGGTGCGTCCCGCACGAAATGACCAATGTCCGTATCACTAAGCCTTTTCAACAAGTCAGCGAGGCCATCACATTCCACAAAATGTCCGCTGGTCTGTGTTATCATAACCGCCACGATCGTGACCGGCTCGACATCGCTGGCCGGACACAAAGATACGATTCTTCGCGTCGAGCTTCCGTACTTGACAAATCACGGGCGCAAAGAGTGCGATTCGAGCATGGCGACCAACTCCTCGGCGAGCGGGACGCAGCCGCCGTCGCAGTCGAGAGATGAGTCTGCGATTGAAGCCGATCTCCAAAAACTTGAGAATCTATCAGATCAGGTGAATATCCTTTGTAATTCGTCGAAATGGTGTGCTGACCAGGCGACGTCTGAAAGTTGGAACGTTTGCGCAATGCTCTCCCGATGATTGTGGAACCCATGACGCGCGCTGGGTTGTCGGATTTCGAACGGATCGAAGAGCTCAAGAATGCTTGCGTGCAGACATCAGAAGGAATCAATTTGCTCCGGACCGGAATGATGTCCGAAACGACCCAGGCTATCTTAACTGGTGCTACCGAGAGTTTTAAGCAAGATGGAGACCTCAGTAAATCTACAAATGTGTCGCTCTACGGATACAATGATGCAAAATAGGAACCAGTGCGTGACCACTCCCTGGCTGTCAAAACAAAGAAATGCAATTTTGGCAGAGGCGTCAGCTTGGAGTCGTCAGTCACAGTCTCCCAGGCAGTTCAATGGTAATACATTGGCAAAGCATCGTGCGAGAATGTCTCCCAAGTCCCATCAATATCACGCGTCGAAACAGGGAGATGGTGCAATCCGTCCCGGTGTTCATGCCCGTGTCGTGGCCACACAGCATGACTCCAATAATGATCCGACGCCCTTTTGTTGACGTTCTCATACCTCCGCGTTCGGAAGTTGTATACTTTTCCAGGATGGCGGGCCTGCCAGGGCAGATCCAACGAAATGTCCCTCTGATCTGAATCAGACTCGAACGGCCCTCCCAAAGAGTCCCAATTGGACCACCGATTGTGCTCAGGAAAACTGTTGTGCAAGGTGCGGGAGTCGGCGGCAGCTACGACGTACACATCAGGCCCTGAGCCGGTCACGCCGTCTTTGATTCGACCCCAGTATCCTTTGCGCTTCCCGTCGACTGGCCTCACAAAATACTTCTGGGATCTGCAACCTTTCACACTTCGTCCTTCGCGTTGCCAGCCACCATTTCTCTTCGGTGTGATGACAGGCTCATCCCATTTGTCGATAGGACCAGCTGGTATTCCTGTCCATGGCGGAGGGACCTCGGAGGGCTTCGGTGATGTTCCCTTCTTCGACTTCGGAGTTCTTCCTGATGTGTTGGATGTTTTCGATAACTTTGAGGAGCTGGACGATTTTGATGACTTCGATGAATGCGATGAGTTCGACGAGCAAGACAAGCCTGACGAGCAAGACGAACTTGACATGTTCGAAGAACACGACGACTGTGATGAGCGTGAGGATTGTGAAGAGCTTGAGGAGCTCGAGGAGCTTGATGAGCTTGAACAGGTTCTCACGCTCCGACCTCCCGAATTTCTCGAACAGCTTCTCGGCCCGGTCGGCTTAATTGAACACGGAGCAGATGACAAACCGGGCGGCATCATGGGGTGTGCTGGAGACCAAGTGCTGCTCGACTCAGGAGACCCTAAAGGAGGCGTAATGTACGTTGGTTGCGACAGTCTGTGTGGGATTTCGAAAGGTCGAGGCCGCGATCTTACACCGCCGCAAAGGTTTTCTCCTCCGAAAGTGGAATATGCTGTGCTCGGAGAGTATGGGACTGCGCCGAAGATGGATGATGTTGGGCTTGAGGGGGCATATCGCGATTCTTGAGCCTTGCGAGCGGAGTGCATGCTAGGTATCGATCCAGGAATCGTCGTGTCGCTGCCTTCACGGGTCGATGCAACACTCTGATCGGATGGGAAGGAGCCGAACAATGTACCTTCAGCGCTTGGGTGCAAGTTGAAAGAACCAAAAAGGGTATCATCGGCGCTCAATCTAGAGACCCTCTGAGAGGACGGCCTCGATCGACGTGATTGTGACATTGAGATGAACGCGAAGAGAGTATTGATCACTACTGATTATGACGACGAACGATGTGGCTTGGAAAATGTCGACTGCGTATATCTTGATTTTGTTTCAATGGTGTTGGATCTTGAGATGTTGTGGAAGTAGGGTGACCGTACAATCTGATGTCGACTTCCAATCGTGGTCTCACTGATGAATTGCGAAATAGTCTGCGAGATGTGCGAATGGACTTTGGGGAATGTTCATCCTCTGAGAAGGCAATGATGCATTTAAACCACATTTTGATATATACATGTTTCTATGCGGTCGCAATGAGGATGTGCTTGTCTATGCTTTGCATGTCGAAACAACTGCAATACAATTGCACGCAATCTGACCGTCTGTAGAGAATGGAGATTTGTTTCGGAACAGGACACAAAGGCATAATAAGCGCGAGTGGCATCTGACCAGATTCCTGGCCAAATTCAAATCCGACACAAATTCCAGTTTCATGTCGAAATATTACTAGTGTTACAAACACCTACAATTTCATCATACAAACATTCTCACCGCAACTAAAACTGTCTATTTCTCCGTGCCAATCTTTAATAGGCATTCAAGTCTTGCCCTGCCCTTGCCAGCGTCTCCCAGACTCTGGCGGGTAGTTTGTAGCGAATAAGACCAGCAAATACCATGACATCCTTGGCTGTCTGAATACAGCGCTGGATGGTGGATTGCTGAATGCCATTCTCAAACTCCTGTCGTCGCAAACGCTCAGCAAGATTGCTGCACGACATGACGGTCCATACCATGACATGACCAACAGTGCGGGAAATGCATGTTGGCAATACTTCAAACGCTTGCGCCTTGTTTCGGATCGCCGTTATGCTACCATCGACAACATTTGTGGGTAGAATGTCCGATTTGGCGACAGCCTGTTTGAGCAGTTGTTAGCGCGCAAGTTGTAGGAATATTGCAGACAGCGTCTCAGACTTACATCAACGACTTGCGACCACTGGCAGGCCTCTAACAACCGACGCGCCTCTGCCAGTTGCAAGAGGACCTCGCATGCTTCGCTGTTCTTGCGCTCAATGCGATTTGAGTACATAGCATCACTGTTATATAATTGCTTGTAATCTCTGGCAAGCTGAATTGGATCGTCCACTGCGGTGAGGCTCAAGCTTGCTTGTATTTGACCATCTCCCAGGTTGTTTTGGCTATTCGTGTCGCGCGGTTTCAAAGGTGTCAAACGAGCGGGCTTCTCGCCAATGTCCGTCGTAAGAGCTTGTGAGACTGCGTCATTGACCACTTGTAAAACTTTGTTGTAATCTTCTGCCAGATGGTAGAGCAGTGCTGCATCAGTCACGCGCCCTTGTTCTTCTGCGGTTCTGGCAGCCACGAGGGTGACATGCTTCAGGAACTCCCTCTCGTCAGCCAAGCCAATGAGCGGTAGTCGGGCTTCAATTGCGCCCATGATGCGCTGGCCGTCTGCGCGAATGTCACCTAGTAGCTGGGCAAATTCGCGGGTCTCCAGCACTACCTCAGCCAAAGCTTGGTGACATAGCTCGCGCTGGGCTCTCCCGATATCACCTGTCAGATCAGCGTTCAGGCAGATTAGGGTGATGTAGTCGACTGCAGCGCTGGCGTTGGCCGTGCGGAAGTCGCGTGTGTACAATCCGACCATGCTACCAAATGCGATCTGAGATTGCTGTCTAGTTGTGGTGGTCAGGAGATCGTCGCTGTTGCTGATATCGCTAACACGCAACAGTCCATAGAAGTCGAGCCCGATCGCGAAGTGCACGGCCGAGACGTAATTGTGAGGATAGAGATCTGCGACAGCTTTCTCGAACATGCCAGCGAGAATCTGCATGAAGAAAAATGTCGTGGGCGCGTTCGCGATTTCACTGCCAGAGCCGAAGTAACGGTCACCAATGTCCTTAATGGCATGTCGCACATCTTCCAGACCAAAGGATTGGTGCTGGAATTCGTCAGCCCGAGTGGATTCTCGCGCGAGCGCAAACTGCAGCCAGATCCAGTCCATCATGTCGTTGGTGATTCCGTCTAGAGATCTGCGACCCAGCTCGCAGCGGCCAATGATTTTGCAGCACATCATCTTGTAGGGGTCGATAGCGTCCTGAGGGCCCAATCGTCGGCGTGATGAATACTCATTTTCGATACTTGTACTCAACTTTTCTGGGAGTCTCCGATCATCGCTGTTGACATAGGCCTGGAGATAGACGATGAACGAACGGTCAATCTGCCGGAATGCTGCAATGTTCTCCTCAACGTATTGAAGCGCTTCCTGAAACAGGCCACTACGCAGTAGGTAGAAGATCACGGCCCAGCAGTAATCGCCGTTGACCTCCTGCAGACTTTCGATATCAGGCCCAAGCTCTTTACGCGCCGCGCGCACTCTAACGAAACCCTTGACCTTTGCGAGCGAGGTAGGGACACCGCCCATGTTCGCCTCCCTGGGGTTCTTATTCACGACAGTTTCTAATTGAGCGAAAAAGTTATTCTCGAGAAATTTCCGAGATCCGTCTATGATACGCTTGCGAATAGCCATTTGCTGAGGCGAATTGGGATTCTCGTCCAGGTAACTATTCATGAATTGACGCTCCTTCACAACACCAGGCTCCGAGACACTTGTTTTGCGCGCGTCTTCTCCAGTGATGTCGATCAGCGCTTGATAAGCATTGACAAGCATGGTGGTATCCTCGTTGGATGGCTCATTTTCTACTTCCGCAAATCGAGTGAGAATAGGGTATGCTCCTTTCTGCAGCCGGGCGACGTTCAGGTCCTTGATTCGATCAGAATACAACCCTTGCTTTTTCCGCTGCAAGCTGTCCTCGTGTGCAGGGCGCGAGCCTTCTGGCAATCTGTCAGACATATCGCCAAATACGCTGCTGTGAGCACCCCGCGGACCAGGCGTCCCAATGACGGACTTCGAGATGCCGGAAACGCCATAAGCTGAGCGACCTGCACCTGATGCACCACCGCCAAATCTAGAGTGCCGGTTCGAACGTCCAAAACTGCTCTGACCTGCAAGGCCGTCGGCAGCAGATGCTGACGTTGAATTCTGTGGTCGCTTCAAACCAAAATGCTCGTAGATACGCTGGCGATGTGCGTCCCAGTCGATTCCGTGCAATCGCTCCTCGATCATCTTGTCAAAATCCTCGTGCGCACGTTTGATGTGTCCATCAACCATTTTTTGAAAGTCACTCTGATATTGTTGCGCCAACGCTTCCTTCACTCCGCCATTCACGGTTGTACCAGGAGCCTCGTGCGCGGTTGTTCCGACAAGCTCTTCCAGTTCGGCAATCGCTTTGCTGGTGTTGACTCCCGAGGCAGAGAGCAGGTAATGCGCCTTTGTGTCATTTGCTAAGTGGGATGATGGTCCGCCTTTACCCAACTTCCTCACTTTGCGCGCGATATCCTGCAATCCGAGCTGCAGTTGAGGTTCGTCGACGTTTCGTTTCGTGCCGCGATCCAGCATCGCCTGAAAATAAGATGGCGCTGGCTGAAGTGATTGATCCATGTTGGGCGGCGTTGCTCCGAGCGCGTGTTGGGCTCCTGGTGTTTGCAAATGTAAATAAATATAGTGGAGCGCTCCAAATTATGATAATGGATCGCTCGCGTGGCAGAAGTCGTGACGGCGAAGCTCAGATACCAACCACGCAAACGCGCCTCCGAGCTAGCTCTTCGCAAACTGTACCTAGGTACCTAGGCAATGCCTATGATGTACTTCACAGGGCCAAAGTTCTCCGGTTCCTTGAAGCAATCGAATCTCTCGTCGCTTGCTATATGGCCGCACAGGCGATGATCGTGGACGAATAGTGTTGAGCTTCACATAATGAATTCTGGACGTGGGCCTCCACATTTCTAATGAGAAATCCACAAGTTGGGAGACAGTTGCTCCAAATTCACGTCCACTTGAGAGATGTTCTGATGGACCTGCATACTCCCAGTGAGTCCAGATAGATCTCACAACAAGGAAATCTCGGAACGCTATAACAGTGTTTCAATTCCGGAAGGACACATCACAGTGTTGAGTGAAGATTAACTAGTGATTTATCACGGGAACAGTGCGCAAAGGGTCACAACGCCTCGAGCAAGGAAGTTCAGTGACTTGGAAGGTTTTGTAAGACCACGGCGACGCTCAAAATCATCATTCATTCCGATGTTAATTGTATGCTAACTTCCCATTTCATCCCGTTGAATCTTCGCTGAATCAGGTCAATCACTCGCTGACGGATCCTGACACCGTCCTCGCTTGACCCATGTCCAAAATTACTCTCTTGATAACGCAACTTGAGATTGGCCATGCAGAGGCCATAATGCACTTGCCAAAATCTCGCTTCCTCAACCCGCGTCACCGTGGGATCCAGAGCCACTATTTCAGCAATGACGTTGCGCACGGCGTGCTTGTCAGTAGAGGGCGGATTGAAGCTCATCAGCAACATTGACGCTAAGCTTGTAGCCAGGCGAACCCCCAAGGCAATCATGAGACCTGCCATAAGAAACGAAGCCAGTCTATCGTAGACATTGTATGTAATTTCCGGCAAAAATGGCATGACCAGCAGGAGGAGCGAACAGGAGAGTGTTAAGAAATGCGATGGGTTTCCAAACACTTTTCCCCAACCAGCGAGGTACTCGAAGTGCATAGCTTTCCCGATGCGTCCATGGTTCTTGAGTAGAAACGCCGATATCAGCGTGCTGACCACTGCTAAGATGCTTGCGATATCCACACTTCCTGCGGTGACTCGTTCATGGTGATGCGAAGAGTGTGGAACGTGGTTTCCGACGTTCTCGAGCGAATGTTGAATACCGTGGCTGATGATGTCGAGCCCCATGAATACAATGAAAACTGCCATGCCAAAACCAGCAAGCACATCAGCTCTCTCCAAGCCAAAGGGGTGCTTGATGGAGCTTCGTTGCCAAACCTCGAAATTCCCCATGACATCGACGGCAACACAAACGGTAGCTGCTGCTGCGTCGAAAAGGAGAAGGCGGCTCAGTGCCGTCAAAGCAAGACTTCCACCGGCAACGGATTGAACGTAACCCGCGACAGCGAAGTGACAAAGGCACCACGCCAAGCGCTTAGTCTGCTCCCGATTCATGCTCCACCAGGCTTCATTGCGCGTCGGCATCGGTAGAGATGCAGGTACTGACATAGATGTCCGTTGATTCGAGGGTGTCTTTGTAATGGCCTCCATATGTGATGCGTGTACTGACGAATGTCGATATTTATGACCCCGACGTTTCCCAATAGCCTCGCTCTTACTGGTATTTGCCTTACCAGCGGTATATTGAACTGGCACAAAATTGAAAGGTCCGCCAGAAATGGTTCCATCGATCGCCATGTCGGCCTCGTCCATGGCGCCTTGACTCGGTGTCTGCGGAGGGCTGTAGATGCCGCCCTGGTCACTTGAGTTGGCCTTGATACCGACTTGATTTGCGACTGGCGACAAGAGATTTGCTTCATGGAGGCTCGTTGTGTTCGTCCCCTGACGCCGGAACGGCGATCCCTGTAAGCCTTTCCTGAGATCATAGTCGTGGTCCTCGTGGATGCTCGGCGCAGGCGATCCTAAGAGTAAGTCGAATCGAGACGCTTCATCATGGATGGTGAGGTCAGGTTGGCCTGGGCCATCAACAGGGGTGGAGTTTTCTGCCATTGCAGCGCTTTCACTACAACTCAAGGAACCATGGGTAATGTGAAGGGAGATGCGGTTCCCCAGCGACGAGGCATCTGGAGCCTACAACGGTATCTGGCAGTGCGAAGTGGAAGACGTGGAACAAAGGCGCGTGCCCTGGGGACGTGAATTGTGGCGCCGCCAACAGGGCTGAAGTAACCCTGCTGCTCTGTGTTTAAGATACTCATCTTGCATTCATCTTACACTTTAAGACTTCCTTGCTGTTTCAGATTTACATTTCAACTCTGCCTTGGGATTATTCACAATGCAAGGGCTGATTCCGAACTGGAGGGATATTGACCACCTACACACCTAGGTAAGATTATATTCCTTGCGACTCGGAGATCAAGATGTGCTGAGCGCAGGTCTCTCGCACGTGGCAGACGGCCCGCCGCTTGAACCGTGCGGTTGCTAACAAGACGGACGCGGCTCACGTTAGACGATCTTTCCGACAAGAAGTCCGACGCCATCATTCCATCATAATTTTTATTATGCAACATCTCGGAGATGGCAGATGGGATCAGCCGCTCGACTGGCAATGGCACAGGTGGCCGCCGTAGGACAACTATCTCGGGGCCGCTTCCTCAAATAGAAGAAGCAGGACGCAACAGGCCCTCGCCGATTAAGTTGTTGAAATTGGCATGGAATTCACCTTCGGCTCCAACATCACCCTCGCTGGCCACACCGACATCCCCTGCGAGATCATTCTCGCACCGGCGAACACTCAGCGCTAACATTTTGGCTAAGTTCAACCTGATCAAAGATGCCAATGATGGTGCCGAGCCAAGTGAACGAGAAGATCTGAATGAAAAGGAGGAGTCAGTGGACTCAGCCCTGCTCGCCGCTGAAGATGGCCTCGACGACCAAGGCGTATTATCATCATCCTCTGTCAATGCCGAACCTCTCGTCGAGGCCCCGAGCAAAGGTAGTAGATTCCGAAAACGTAAAGAGTCACTACGCAAAACGGCCATTTTAGGCGGGCGTAAGCTTGGACCTGACAGCAGAGAAAAGAAGGCAATTCCATCACAGCGAAATCCTATTGTCCCGCCGACAACGACGCAGTACACTTCCACAGATACTCATCAAGCTTCACGTGGCACAGTCGACAATTTAAGTCATCCCGGGACCCAAGGGACAGAGGCGGCAAATTTGCATCGCATTCGGCGACAGTTTAGTTATGAAAGCGCCGAAGCGATGAGCAGTAGCGATAGCGGGTGGTCTATTCCGCTCCCCGCTACTACTGAGAGCTTTACTCACACTGCTGAACAGCGCACTCAAATCCCATCACGTTCATTCACTGAGCTAGGCAGCCCCGTCGAGTTGAAAAGCCCGACCGGCCATGCCAGTTATACGAGCGCGAGCACAACGGATGACGATGATGTGCTGACATTCCATCGCCCCAGCAAGGGCTTCGGAGACTCTCAGAGAGAGATGCCTCTGCTAGCGAAGCCCCTTTCATCTGCTGCCACAAGTTACTTTCCTATCGTTTCTTCACCCGCCGAAGTCTCGTTAACGCGACGCCGGAGCTCGAAAAAGTCGCGATCTTCACCATTGTCCCGGAATATATCTGCACTCCCTAGCACACTTGAACCGGAGCCTCACGACTATACCGAAACGGAGTACTGGGGTTGGGTCATCCTCTTTGTGACATGGCTCACTTTTACTGTTGGCATGGGCTCATGTCTTGAAATATGGAGCTGGGCTTGGGACGTGGGAGAAACGCCATATGCACCACCAGAATTGGAGGACGACCCTACACTACCTATTGTTGGCTATTATCCTGCGCTCATCGTGCTGACTGGTGTTGTGGCCTGGATATGGATCACAGTCGCCTGGGTGGGTATGAAGTACTTTAGGCATGCGAAGATTGAAGTTTAATCATAATGATGAGACACGAAATATGAAAAACGCTGTGCCGTACAAGCCTCGCAGACTGATACTTATTATGTGGCAATATAGGGCGGCGCTATGTCATATCGTTATTGAGTTCTGACGATACGTATGATGTGTTGCGGCTGCTTCGCACGCATCCCACTTGAGATAGACCCCTCACAGATCGACATTGAGAGACACCACGCCGACCTGAATTTATGCTAGTAACGCGATCCTGCATCCACGTTGCCTTCCCGGACTTATTACGCGGCTGGTAACGTTCAGCACACTGAAATAATCAATGTGCAGCGCGAAAATCAGATCGGGGCCTGTAAGCTACCACGGAGTCAGAACGTGCCATAAATGTGGTAAATGTGGTACATGTGCAGGCATCATTTAGATTGGACGGGATAATCCGATGACCCATTAAGTTCCTACATAAATCAACGACCGAACCTACTATTAACATCACAAGGCAGAATGGTATATAGCGTCGTTTCTGTTAAGACGTCAGATGTCCACGTCCGGTTCGACCTATGCCTGTATGCCTTCGAGGACAGGTGCGGGCGGTTTCCCGATAGTTTCCAATGGAAGCTGCGTCGGAACCTGCACCCAAGACGCTCGGACCAGCACAACTTTGTGCCGACACCATCACCAGTCATCGCTCAAAATATATAATTCGGCTTCAGGCTGTAGAGCGGGTCGGCGCAATTCTTCGGAGCATTGATTTGACCGTCCACTCTCTTTGAACTTTCAAGGTTGTGTTTGATTGCGCTCCAGGAGTATTACTGTTTCGTCGAAAATTCCATCTCCTGGGGCCGCATCATCTGGACTCTGCAAGATCTCACACATTTTCCGAAGTCGCCTTCTTTGATCTTCTTCCTAACAAACTTCGACGATCCTGAAAGTGCCTAGGTCATGAACTCGAAACACGATGGAATTTCGAGCCAACCAGCCAGGAAAGCTTTTCCTGCTGGTCGCGTGGTGCCGGCACTGCCTCTTACCATGACGAAGCAGAAGCTCGCCAAGGCAAAACCCAGAAATCATACGACCGGTGCCGCAAAAGGGGCGAAGAAAGACACGGAGGATGGAACACAGGAGCTGTGTGAATCGAAAGTCGCTCGATCGTATCAAAGCGTTGCAAACCCTTCCAATGGCGTTTCAGCTCATGCGGGAGGAGTCTATGGCAAGAGCTACGAAGCGCGTGAGAATGAGCTGGAGTCGAGTAACAACTATGTGAAAGGGTCGGAGACTGCGTCGAGAGACGGAATTTCAGCGATCACAGAGCGACTTGCAGATACATCGCAAAAGATTCCAGAGGAATCTGAGGCCCGAATACCCAAAAATGAGCTTCCACCCGCATTTGTGGCACATGAACATCCACCGTATTCCTCAACCTCGTCACAAATGCCTCCGAGTCTATCATCTTTGCAGATCTCCCATCCTGAAATTGTTCGCGGCGGACTGGAGGACGCGTCCATTCCGTCTCCAGCACTTACATACTCCGCAGGAAATCCGTCTTTCGTGCCTTCTGTACCGTCCATCCCCTTTCAAGGTCACGCACATCATTTTTCGGAATCTCAAATCGGGCCGGCGCCTTTGGGCTATCAATCACCCCCTGTATCCTGGACCCAGCGATCAGGCTTTAACCCTCCACCGGCCAGCAATGGCCACAATATCCACAACCACACGCGACAGTTTCCGAGAGATTCGGTCCAAACAAATGGTTTACATTCACAATCTTTTCAGCGCTCTCGCACCGAGTCTCAAACTTCGGGATTCGATCCTCGGTCACCCTCTGTGTTCGATCCGCATCATGAAGGCAGCAATCACATGCTGCACGAGGGCAACTCTTTTATTCCTCCTCTTAGAGCACAACAAATACCGCAAGTTCAGCCGATGCAATTCGCTTCAGCGGCGCTTCAAAATGGACTCCAGTACGACCATGGAGACCCCTTGAGAGATTATCTGTTGAACCAATTCCAAGATGCGCATTCATCCGACTGCATTCTGGAAGTTGTGAGTACTGGTGGCGGTTCGCTCAAAATCGAGGCGCATAAGCTTCTGTTGGCTCGGAGTCCAATCCTTCGTAAGCTGATCCAGGGTCGTTACGAGCAGAGTGGCCGGTTCAGCCTCAACATCGACTTTCCGGGCAAACATTTCAACGGGCGCTCCTTCGCAGACGGCATTCGGCATTTGTACGGAGGGCCCCTGCCCACTCTTGATTCGCTTCATGGAAGTGCTCCACGTGACAAAATGGCAGCCGCTTTGCAATTTCTAGCGGTTGGGTCGTTTTTGAGTGTCGACGCCATCTCGATTCGATCCATGCAGCTCGTCTTTGGACTTTTGAGATGGGACACTGTACCAACCGCACTCGCATTTGCACTCGAAGGCGGTCTGGGCCCAACTTGGCACAAGCAACCGCGATTTCCAAACGGCCGTCCAGACGATGATGTGAGCCGTGCATATCACAACAGCCCAATGTACGAGCCGTACTCCACTGATCTCTTATTTCGATTAATCGACTTTGTGGTGCACACGATTCCCCAGAACTTTTACATCGATCCGGCAGCTCCTGAACTCCCTGAAGCTCCGAGACTCCCCTCTTTCGTCGAGGCCTCGCACGGAAGACACCATTCACGGCACAATCCTCGCTTGAGTCAGATACGCTTTGGCTCAATTACCTCCGAGGAGCTGCAGCGTCCATCTCCTGAAGCCACGATGATTTCATCTATACTAATCTCACTACCATTCCCTATTTTACAAAACATCCTCGAGCATATTGGCCTCGTCCATCGTCTAGGCTCCGAAACAGCTGCTAGTGTCACGCGACAGGTAAGAAAGCTGCCCAAAAACGTCGTAGGATGTGTTCACTAACTTGCCTTAGGTTGTGAATGAACGAGAAAAACGTCGTCAAAGGGCGTATGATGGCCATTTGTCACGTGGCTCGAGCAATGGCGCAGAAGCACGTGAGGATTCGGCTCTTTACTTGGCGGAATCTGTCGTGCGGTCAGACCTGCACCTGTCTGGCTGTCGACTTGAGCAGATGCAAGTCGATATTGGGACTCCTCTTGCCGAAATACAATGATGCGCCTGGATGTATAACATTGGATGCGTTGATGAAAACTGCATGTCGATGAGAACACACTCCTAGGGATATGACATGAATGATGGTATGGATAGCATAGCAAGCGATTGGCGTCTGGACTTCTGAGATTCTGGCAGATAGTATGATCCATCTGCATAATGGGGTAGCCGATCACGGTTTCCATGAGTGAATTATCACATGTCCGTGTTTTCTTGTGTTATACACGAGGGTCTCAACCATAACCACGGATTTTCTATTCAACTCGTACGATCATCTTCCCATTTTCACGTCCGACGTTTTCCTGCCTCACACCTCACGGCTGATCTAAAGTCGCAAACCTTATGTTGCCAACCTCACATTAAAACCTTATATCGTAAACCTCACATCTGACAGGTCACGTTCAATGGTGAGCATGAAACGTCGTGTAAGGTAATCTCATAGCGGTTTCAGCGAAGTGGCAGCGCGCAGGAATCAAGAAACCGCGACTCGTAGTCGCCATCATCGCTCTCGCAATTCGAGGATGGCAATAAAACATTTCTCGCTGACGAGGACATGAAAGCTACATTGGAGATCATGGTATCGGCCCAACCAGCTGCTTTTGGTCCTTCGTGGTCATGCTGAATTTTTCAATAAGCGAACTTGTTCATCTCGGAGCTTTTGGCTGGTCTGCCACCGCTGTTTGGCTGGCGGGTGGCGAAATCGCATATACGACTACAAGGAGTGCGCATGGTGATTGTCTGGTGTGTAATCATTTCGCTACTCATCTCGAGCGCGGGTGGCGTGTATCGTCTCATGAATCGTCTCGTCATAGCTCTTGCTAAGGTATCCCTCGCTGAGACGCTCCGGATACGGCTTGCACACTGTTACCTGCTCAAGGGTGTTCAGCGACCCATGTCGGCACGATCAAATCCGCCTGATGACCTGCAATAATCATCCATTTGTTGTCGATTCCGATCTATGTCTTTGCTTCAACTTCTTCTCAATCTTCATAAACTCCCGAATGCCCACAGGAATGTCCGCAAACATGTCATCCTCGCTCAAAGCTGCCTGACTGCCCAATCCGTCCTCATCGCCGCCGATCCCACTGTCCAGACTCCGAGCCTGTTGAAGGTTCATCTCGCTCTCCTTCCGCTTGGCGCTCCACTCCTCAAAGTCCTCCCGGTACTCCTCCCATACGCAATTGACACATCCCGACATGCAGCAATTTTCGGGCTCCTCCGGCCGCGGCGGGACTAGGATTCCGGCGATCATCGTACTCTTCTTTGCGATTGCCTCCTTGCGTTCGTTCGTGTCGGCACGGAGGGGCCCGAAGACTTTGCGGGCGCGGGCCAGGCTGGAGTTGGGATCCAGTTCCGCATCGTCGGAAGGAGCGGTGGCGGCGGCGGCAGGGGAAGGTGTTGTCTTGGTTATAGGCGGGCGGAGTTGGGCGAGGGTGTCGTTCAGTGGGTCGTAGGTGTAACCGGGAAAGCTAAGCCCTTGTAGTGTCGCTTGCTTGTCGTGCTGCGAAGCGGCGGAGGAAAAGCATTGCGCATGATGCCGTCGTCGCGGCAGCGGCCACTGTGACGATGTCCTCCAAATGGCGCGAGACTCAAGGTCTGCGCGCCGCACGAAGCCTAGCGAGGAGCGCATCAATCGAGTCACATACGAATATGCAAATCGTAACATGTAGGTGCAGGATTCAATGAGGTACTGTTACTTTGCTTCACAATTACTGCCCTTGACGTCACTCCGCTGCCGAGGCACGAAAATGTCCTAAATACTGAGGCATGATCGTGAAGCTCTGTCAAAACCGTCACCGATATCGTTGAGAGGTACCGCCAGGTAGTCTTCAAATAGTATTGAAGAAGCAGTCATTTCGTGGAGTGTGGTCATGTTGTTTACATCGCCATTCAAAATGAGATCATGCCCAGTGTAGGTGGATCTCGGTGACGGGTCAAACACTTCAAACAAACCTTGGAAGTAATGTAATAAAGATCGTTATATCGAGAGGCCCAAATATTCGCAACAAGTTACAACGAATCAGATCAATAATAACAAAACACGGCGCATTGGGTATATAGTAAATCCTCCCTCGACCGCGGCGCGAAGAAACTTCCCTTACAACTTGCTTGCAATTTGGGGTTGCTGCCATCCGAACTGAGTCATTTCCATCAGTCGCTTCTCGACCTTAGGCCAAGCACTCGTTCGCAGCCTCCACTGTAACCACCAGTTACCAGCAGAGTCTTTGCCGATGACCGGGCCGACATTGCGCAGATTCATCTTTGAGAAGGTGTTGAAGAAGCAGGTAGCTGGTTGACCCGGACGGGTCGTTCGCCCCTTGCGTGAATCGGAACCAGGTTTGATTGCGCCAGAGAAATCGAAGCCATAGAAGTCGAATTTGCGCCAGTTTGTGAGCAGAAGCTGGACTTGGTTTGCAGGACCGAGGAACTGTGTGCCGCCAGCAGCCTTGTCGAGCGCCATCTTGGCCTCGATCTGCTTCTGACTTCGCAGACGAACCATGTCGTTTCTCGTTCGCAGGCTGATGTCCGTAAGAGGCTGTTCCAGTAGTTCCTTGGCAGAAATAAATGTGACGGCGGTATCCAAAGCATTGCCCATGTACATGCTGTTGCGAGGGATCTTCCCGTAGGTGAAATCACGGATGTCCATAGTGTTGGAAATGGCGATAGGGACGTCATCAGGTATCTCAAGTGCTGCAACCACCGTCTTCGACCACCAGCTGAGTACCACGTCGTTCTCGCTGAGCCAGATCTTTGCATTAGGGTCCGTCGCTTTCGCCTTTGCCTCCGCCAGAGCCATCCTCTTCATCTCTTCAAAGTATGCGCCTGGAACACAAATGTAGCGCTGTTCAGCCTTGTGCAACGCCATCTCCGTGATGAAGTTCACGGCGAATTTGGCGAAGACCCAGCCGCTGCTACATTTGTCGTGAAGTGCATATTCCTCCCCAGCGGTCATCGTAGTGAGAGGTAGGAGAGGATCCTCGTCGAAGCCTGCGAATGTCGGGATTTTCTCTGGCTTGTTGGCGAGCACTGCGGTAATACCCTGCCAGAATGCCTGAATTGTCACACCATCCATAGTGGCGTGTGACCACTTGATCGAGATGAAGCTTGCATTGCTAAAGGTTACGACGGTGAAGATGATCAGAGGACAGTCGCTATTGACCCAATGATCGACACCACTTGGGATTCCATGCGGAGCGACAAGCTGCTCTAATTCGGTCGGGCATTTGAAGGTCTGTGGTACTCCGGATGCGCGAGGAATCAACGGGTAGATCGGATGGTCTTCAAGGGGCATAGGATGGTCGTAATGGTGAAAGTCCACAGCAGGCCGCGTGTTTCGGTCAAAGTGGGCGGGAATGTGGAAATCGGTCTTGCCCGCACTCTGGTCTAGGTCAGCATTGTCCATGTAAGCGACTTGAGTTTGCATCGAGAGTCTCACGTTTGTCCGGATTCTAGCACCGCACTTTCTCCATTGCCCATTTTGTGTGATCAATTGCTCAATAGCAGAGTGTATTCTCTCGGGATCGAGAACGTCGTCGAAGAGCTGGTAGAAGTCCATGATGACGTTCTTCATCAAAGTGTCATCTTTGAAATGAAACGGCACGATAGTATCAGTGGCGATGAGCGCCGGGGGTGTAGGTTTCTGGCCGAATAGCATTGTGTATGGCTGCGGTGCACTGGTTTCTGTTGGATAGGCGAGGACACTCGAGGCTACGAGCTCTGGGTTTTAGAGGCGACGCTGTGAGTTGCGATCTCTTTGCGAGAGAAGTGTTAGCCAGATCGCAATGCTCAAGATGTGCCTGTAGACGGCAGTGCGGTGGCCTTACTAGCTTCAGCGCAACGACATACAGTTGTACAAGTATCGTGAATTGATTGCGCAGGAGGTAGAGGCGATCAAGGCGTTTTGCGACAAGTTTATCACGATTTGACGAGGCCGGCTCTCTATGTGTGTATCAATCGGCGGAACGAGAGTTGTCAAACGACGGAGAATGAATGGCAGGCGTGGCAGGAGGCTGTACTTGAGTATGCATCGTACCGCCGAAGCCCTGGAATTAAGTATCGTATGTAAAATGATCGGCGCTCATGGGGGAACGGATCTGTCCAACCACCCGCAGCACGACCCCATCGTGGACTTATTTTGCGGGGTCGGGGATGGGAAATCTCGCCGCATTGATGCGGAGGTGCTGCAGGTACTACAGTATGCTGCACTGTGGCGGAGAAACAAATGGCACTATCGATTCACCCAAAGCATAACAATCACTCTGTTCATCAGGGCCCACGAATCTAGTTATGATGATAAGAGTCTTCCATACTCATCTGCTATCGGCACCATGACACGTCTTGTGAATGGGCTACACACAATGATTGAACAGGCAATGAGCGGCCGGAGTGCATGGAGTTTCCCCATCAAGTTCCGCTTGCGACGTGTGGTCGGTGCTTTGGTTCCTGCATGTGTCGACGTTCATCAAACGTGTCCAGGCACACATCCTGCGGGTCAACGTGACCAACAAGTTTCGCAACTCCCCAAATGTCATGATACACCATCATGGGAGCCTCAGCTCGTTCAGTGCTGTATCCAACACATTAGAGAATAAATCTCGCAGAGGTGATATAAGGATGTAGTCGAGGCAGGGCCAAGAGATGGGGGGTTTAAACTCCGCAGAGAGCGAGGGCACATCTGAACAGTTGCGACTCCAACTAGTCATACAGACTACCTCGACTCACGCGATTCATGGGATCACTCGTGTTCATCTAGCATGTACTGGATATCAGATGGCGATCGCTGATGTTCGATGTCCAAGTAACCACACACAAGACGACGATAGTCTGTGTCTTGAATATGGAGGCGAGTCTATCAGATCAGAATGCCGAGGCGCCTGCAGAACATGGCTTGAGCCTGCCCTGCAGAACGGAACATGGTTGCATGCTGCGCAACTTTCAGCGCGCAACTAATTCCAGATAATAAGCTTTGAATAGCATTTCCTTGACAGGTCCCTAGGTAATTCTAATATTGAGATAAGGATAGCTTCCCAACCTTAACTTCATTGACGAGGCACTCATGCCGTACTCTCTCGGATCCACCCATCTACCAGAAAATAGCTGACGACCCGTGGGTTCTTACCTGCGGCTCGGGGACTTCGGGTGTCCATGTGTCCCGCTCCTCGAGAAGTGTCCACTGCAGCCAGCCATCGTCTTCATAAGTGTCAACTTTGTCTGCTTCGCCATCGGCTGGTGCCTCAATCTGCAGATATTCAGGCTCCTCTGCGCAATCCCAACACCAGCAATCCTCACCATGATCCGCGCTTGTATACGTAGCTGCCTCGGAATTGGACGTGGCTTCGTCAGTCATGGCACATGAATAGGCCTCTTCATCAAGCTCCGAATTCTCCGAAACGAGCGTTTCCGTCTCCTAGACGTCGTCCATGGTAGCATTTGCTCGCGTTGGGATCTGAACTCTCACGCCAATATCGACGGATTGCTGCTCCGATGGCAACCCAGTCCACGAATCATCCGGCAGCGGAATATCGGCAGGATTCAGATCAACCGACATTTTGTTTGCGCTTTGATACCACGAGACCGGTGCATTCATGCAGATAGCGGAGTCGATCAGAGACCCAAATGGTGCAGCGGCGTCATTTGCAAAACCAGTAAGGCTGTTTGCATGAACGCAAGGTATCCCTCGGGCGTCGAGTCCTACGTATTCAGTCTCTTCACGCTGGCTTGATGCATCATGTCGTCCATTCTCAGATACAAGATGGGGCCGAGAGGCTGCTTTTGTGTCGAGTATGGTCGCTCCGCCTGTCACTCGTCGTGCTTCGATCGAAAGGATGCGCCACAGATTTATGGCGGTCTGAAGCTCGTTTTCATGCTCCTTCTCGGTATTGGTGGAAGACTTGTCGGGCGCCGAATACGGATTCGGTTGGTGCACTTGGCGGCTCTCTTCGTCCAGACTCCCGCTGGTGTGACGTACCTGCGCCTCTTTCAGTGGGATACTATGCACTATAGATGCCTGAACGCCGTGTTGAGGAGCTGATGGACGCGGAAAGAATCGAGACTGCCTCCTCGGCCCAAATTTGCCTTTGAAGACGAGATCGTGAGCGTTCTTGTTGGTTGACGACGATCCAGGCTCTGGCAACGACGATAAATCCCAGAAAATTGGCACGCGGTGTGGCCAAACGCAATCTTGGGTTGCGGTTGCCAGATCAGACCACCATTTCGGTAGCCGCTTGTCTATGTCCCCGCTCGGCGGAATGCGCGCTGCCGGTGCGAAGAAATCGCTCTTCAGGATATCAAATCTGCTTAACTCTAGCTCAGGGAGTCGCGGGGCGGCTGAAACGGCAGCAGGGATTTTTGATGCTGGGACGATGGCCATCGATGGTAAAGACGCAGCATCAGAGACACGATGCACAGGAGGAGATCGTTTTTCGTTCTTGCTTAGGACGTCGCTGATGTTTCTGGACAATGCCTCGTCGAGTGCTCGCGTAGCATATCTTCCCCTGTTGCGTCGACCTCCCCGACGGCTCCTGGAGGCCATAATGCGCGATCGTCGACGTGAGTCCCGTGTTCTGCATGGCCTCTGCGGTCTATCCAGAACCTGCACGTTGGTCAAAGCATGAAAACGATTGTCTGGATGATCGTCAGCAAATGAAACCCTCGTGGTCCAGACAATGTGTGACGCACGGTTCGGTACTGATTCCTGATGCATGCTGTACTCCATGTCCATCGTGCAGATTCCATGTGACGGCGAACGGTACGACTGCGGCCAGAGATTTCGGTGAGCAGCATTTCCGTACCTTGAATGGCGATGACGACCACGACGAACCTCGGGCAGAGTCGGCCTACTGGCACGGAACATCGATTATTTGTCGGCCGGGTTGAGCGTCGACTATGCAATAGGGTAAAGAATGTCAGCTACCAGACGGTGATCGAGGCAAGGTTTCAGGAAGATGTCACTAGGTAGGATACACGCTGCTTAGGATGTTCAAATGCAATTACAAAGACGACAATAACAACAAAACAAGTCGAAGAACGGAAAGCCGATCTGATCACGGGTAGGTCAGGTGCGATAGGATTTGGGGTTTTAATCAAGGTAAGTGGCACTGCAGAGCAGTGGAAAGAAGCACGCCCAGATACTCAGACGACTGGGCTTTGGAGAGAAGCAGCAAGCGTTGGTGTTTTGATTTCCGCGATGCCAACTGCTCGGGTGCTCTCCTGCCTAGGTAGATACACTGGTGGATGTCCATGGAGTTCTATTATAAATGCGACTGCCTATCACCAGTACAGGAAACGGTCAAAACGCCAGATCTCGGGGTAAGGAGCTCCAATGACTGACCTGATGTCGCTGATGAATTCGAAGTTTGAACTTGAGGCATGGAGGCAACGCTTCAAGGCCACGGCACCTATAGCTGCAAAATAATATATTTCGGTCGTTATCATTACTACTCCAATGGCTGATGTTTTCGAATGTCATTGATGACTTCACAACACAACTGAAATGCGTCAAGATTATCTCCACAACTCCTGCGCCACCACCATTCAAATGCCTCGCAACCTCACCAAACGCCAGCATCCCCAGCTATGCATACAGATAGGCTTTCATAGACTCTCAAATCGATTTCCGTACCGACAACAAGACAGTCGTCGTCCATATCGATCATGAGCGCTTAGTGAAGTCGGTCTCGAGCTCAGAGAAGTCGCCGGTCTCGGTACCAGAGCAGGTACATGAGTCTATGATTCGCGTATCAGCCAAGCGCTTATGTGCAGGATGTGATCAGTGAAACGAAGCTTACCAGCCGAACGCTTGCCACAAGCACACTTCGAGCCCGTTACCTCAGCGTTCTCGTCTGAGGCACGCGAGCAGGTGCATTCTCCAGCACGGCGTTGATCTGTAGTCAAATACGTCAACAACTTGTTCTCGTATCGTTGGAGTTGATCAGCACGTACTACATGAGCAGCGAGCGCCATCGATCTTGTTCTCGACTGCTGCTTTCTCACAGTTGCAGTGGAGGGCAGACTGTTTGCCGCAGGAGCACTTGGCCTCGTTGGCACAGATGCATCCACCATCACGACGGCAGCAGGTTGCTGGAACGGCGGCAACGGGAGCAGACATTTTGTTCTTGATGTGGTTGGCGAGAAAGTTTGGGACGTGAAGTTATGCGGATTGATGTCTTGATCGATTGAGAAAGGTGTTCGTTTGCAATGCTGTGGCACAAGGGAGACGATGATGTTGGAAGAGAGACGGCAAGAGATCGTTGCAGGTGGTGTGAATATATATATGATAGCACCTGCCTCGAGGGTCTGCCACTTATTGACTCAGCTTCATTAAATTACTTCCTATTGGTTCAAGAATACGGCGCGCTACCGGAGCGGCTGATAACGGCGTCGTCATTTTGGAAGAATTTCCCTTTCTGGATTGTGCTGGAACCCTGCCTGCAGCTGATGTCATGCGTCCGAAACTCAAGCCCTGGAGCTTCTAGATTGTCGCGTGACAACCACAAACGGTGTGTAATCCGTTTCCAATACTGTACAGTACAGCACAGGGATCGGTAGAATCGGACGGGGCACTCCGACGACTAATCAATGAAAGCGACCTCAGTAGTTGATATTCTGTTCTACAACAGAAAGCTGCGTAGGTGGTGGGTGTCGTAGAGACCTCAGCGTAACAAACATCAGATTAATCATCGCAGTGCCCCATCCGATTTGACTGATTTCTGTGTCTCGGGGCTCCAGCAGAAAGGTGAACTGAAAACAAGAAGATTTGAACATCATTTATTTTGGATATCCATGAGTCCACGCATAGGTCTTAGAGCTCATCGCTCTTCAGACGAATGAAAAATGACTGCTCGAGTGTGAATTGTTCAGACTGTTGCTTGTGAATTTCGCGCGAAAAGTGCCATATGAGATTTCAAGATAACCTTGACGGTTTGCCAAGACACATGCTTCAATGTGACAGAGGTGCTGACCGAAAATGCGACGTGCTCCTTGTACATGTGCCTCCGTACCGATGTCTCCCGCCCAAAACTCCACACCCGGCCTCCCATTGCACGTTTCATAACCAACCGAGCATCACAATCATTCCCATAAACCATGCCAACTCCCGAGCTCTTCGAGAATCGATCCAGAAATGCTGTTTAATCAAACATCAATCGTCGAATCGGACTACTCCTCCCCTCGATTTGACCATAACCGCCAGCACTCGGCTGAGGCTCCATGTTAACGGGTGGTTGATGCCAGGGTGTTGACGAGCCGTAGAATCCCACTTCGTGGCCACTAACATGGCGCTGAGGAGTAGGTGGCGGAGGCTGATGGTAATATTGCGGATATTGGGCTCCAGCATTTGAGGCCTTGTCGCGGAATATGCCAAAAGCCATGTTGGTCGTGAAGAAGCACGCAAAAACTAGGCCGAAGGTGAAAATCTAAAGCGGCACCTCAGTCAGCGGTGAGATCCCTCGCATACCAGAATTGAGAACCACGTACCATAGCTTTCCAGCTGATCGGCTCCACGAATGAATTGAAAATCTCGGCGAATGTGTGCGCTGAGACCTTTGCCCTGCCAACGCGTGTAGGATCCTGGTTCATGCACTTGTCCCAATTGTTGCAGACCGTCTCGAGCGCAGGTAGGCGCATGCTCGGATCGCAACGGTTCTCGCGATATGATTTGGCACACGCGGCCATCTCAACCATGATGTCTGCCATCGCCTCATGAGACTTCTTGTCGACATCGCCTTGTACCGCCGCCCAGAAACAGTATATGAGATAAGCGCAGCCACCGAGAAGGAAGATGTTGAAAACGAGCTGGGCGTAGAAGGAGAGGATGTGTGGGACGGTCGGATGTTGCGCGATGAAGGTGAACATGGAACTCAGCCAGTGCTGTTTGGCTTCCCCTCCCTGACTTCCACTGCTCTTGCGACGCGCAACATCGCTGTCGTCCTCGGAATCAGACGCACTCTGCCGCCTCTTCCGTGCGACTTGGCGATGGATGTTTTTCTCCCGCCGTTTTTTGACCTGCTTCTCAACCGCTCCGCTGTGGTTCGGCCTTGCTATTTCGCCTCTTCCAGGACTGAACGCCTTCTTCATCCCTCGCACCAGCCAGCTTTCGCGACGCTGGGGACTTGGCCGCTTCTCCTTGCTCGGACTTCCCCTCTCCCGATCGCGGGCTCGATCCTTCTCTGCTGGTGAACCTGTTGCAGTGTTTGTGAAGCTTAGTTTCGTCATTGCACGACCTGTATGTCTCATCTCGGGCGTCGCATCGCTATCCATCGGTTCTGGCGATCTTGGTGTCTCTCCTGCAGATGAATCGTCGAAATCGGGATTCGTTTTGCGGGGCGTATTGTACAGGCTATTGAATGCCGCTATTGACGACTTGCTTGGGCTTTTGTGCGGTGAATCGAATGCATTGTAATTGCCTAGAGGTAGCCACATACTCAGCAAGACTACTCAATTTTGGCGATGAAAGGAGGTTCTCAACAAGCTTACGTTTCCTTGATTGCGCTTCTTTGGCTGTGCTTCTTTGGTTCTGTGCGAGCTTCGCAAATGGTGACTGCATGTCCAACGGTCCCGTCCGGTTTTCGTATTCAAAGTCCATGCCGGACTCATTTCCACGTGAACCCATGGCTGGCTGAATAGATTTTGTTGATGTTCCAAAAGGCTCTACTCAATCTTGATGATCGTAGGAATGTATGAAGTCACGAGAAATGGTCTGGACACACTTGGGCTGCGGCGAGACACATCTGAACGCAGGGTAACCTAGGTAAATAAAACATCCCGCTTGGACCAATTATGATGCGCGTTGCTACGAACCCCTCGAGTGCCAGTCCGCAATATTGGTACGTATTGCCTGAGGTACGTACCTGATTATGTCAGCCACCGGTGGGCGCTTACGTCACTCACCGGTGGGCAATCTGCTTACGTCACCCACCGGTGGGTGACCTGACCTGAGCCTGCATAGTGGTGAGGCATCCGCATTTCCCCCTTTCCCTTCTGTACATAGAAATTTCCCTTGATGGGGAATGAGGAGACACATATCTTTCAATACAATTTTGGCTGCGTCTGCATGCAGGGAGCCCTCCCGCATATCACCTGTGCGGCAATAGTACGACTTCTCGACCGACCGGCACAGCCTGCTGAAATACACGCACAATTATATAATAACTCAATGGTAGTGATGATACCATACAATGTGCAGAGAGACGAGCGGTAAATATTTGGAATCGTCTCATATCCTGAATTGAGCACAGCATGCCCAAGAGCAGCAGCGTGGCCATCGCGACCCAACTCGGCCAGCAACGCAACCCTAATAGTTCCATGTCTGGGGTGGTGGTGGTGGTCGCGTGAGCTTTAACAGCCTGTGAGATCAATCGTGAATTGTGTAATCAAAGTACACCGTGAACCACAGGGTCGATGATCGGCCCGGTTCTCAATCTCGAGCACCGTGATTTTGAATCATTCCGGATGTGAACATTGCCACTGGCTTCCGCAACTGCTCGTCGCGGCGGACGTTCTTTTGCGAATATATCATGGTGTCATTTTGTATCGTACTCATCTAACGCTATTACTATTACGCGCCTGATTCGTTTGCAGTCATCAGGTCCAATAAGGAGGACGCGATCCTCTGATACAAGTTCTCATCGATCAAAAAGTCGACAATGCGACGGCGATGACCTGGGCATCGCTGTGGCTGATGCTGACGGTCGTCGATTTGACGCCAGCGCGCGAAGCTGCAGATTGGGCTTCACCGTGGAGCTAGACGAGAACAGGAATGTTAGTCTGCAATCCAGATGAAACGACAAGGGATAACAGCAATCAACTTACAATAACGACGGGTGCACCGGTCTTCTCGTCACTGACGATCTCGATGTCGCGCAATGCGGCTCCAGCGCCACGGCTCTCAACCTTGAGACTCTTGAACACGGCTTCCTTGGCGCTCCAGCGTCCAACAAAGCTGGCCTGTGGCGAGGGTGCTTTGCGGCAGTATTCAATCTCCGCGGGAGTGAAGTTGCGGGCGATGAATGTCTCGTTCGAGATGTCGATGGTGTCGATCGATTCCACATCAACGCCAGGATTTGTTTGCCCAGTGGCCGCGCCAGCGTTGGCCTGCATCAGCCTCGTGACCATCTCCGAGGTGGCTTTGTCTTGCGCCTGCTTCTTGGGTCCTGATAGAGGGTAGACGAGCTGAGCAGTCTTCTTGTCGATGGCGACGCGCGCCTCAGGGTTAAGGAAAACGCTGCTCTGCTGGCTGTCCTCGTATGGGCTCTTAGTCTTCGCACGGAACATGGAGTTGTTGATGAGGCCATCGTGATAGAAGCGGTATGCCTTCTTCTGTCGTGCCTGAACCTTCTGCTTGTAGGTCTGAAACTGAGCCTGATCAAGTGTAGCGAAAAGATACTTGGGGTGAATTCCGATCGCTTGAGCACCTTTTTGACCGAAGCCGAAAGAAGTCACGGAGAAAGCTTTGATTCCATCCGTCTGAATGCTGCGGCCGGGGTAAACGATGTAGTCGAACTTCTCCATCACTTGGTCGACATTGTCGGCGTTTCGGTTGCCGGGCACGAGACCAGTGTTGAGGACTTGCAAACAACCGTTGAACATCCAAGCACCAGCAGCACCCTTGGGGTGGCCAGTCAGGTACTTCTGGAAGATACCCATGACTGCATTTCCCTTCTTGCGTCCCAGATGCTTCATCTGCTGGCAAACCACATCCGACTCGTTCTTATCATTTGCGACAGTCGATGTTCCGTGGAAGGACGCGACCCCAAGATCATCAATGGTGAGACCCCAAGTTGCGAGGGCACCACGGAGAGGAGCGATGCGGGAGTCCTTCTTCCAGAAACTATTGCCGAGACTCTGCAATGCCTCTTTCTCCTGTCGGCGTGCTTCCCGCTCGATGTGAGCTGCTCGTTCCTCAAGGTACTCTTGCTCATTGAACTCGTCACCTTGCTGCTTCATGGCTGCGAGCTCCTCCTGCATATAGATAAGCTCGGACTCTTGCCACCCCTTAATCTGTTTGCGGCGCAGATCAAGCTGTCGCTTGCGGTATTTGATATCCAGCAGGGGCGATGCGAACTTGGAAGTCTGCTCACGAGCGGTGGACAACACACCCTGACCAGGTGCAGGAACAGAACGCCCAATCTTGTCTGTCGCGGTGGCTGTGAAAGCAAGAATGCCGTAGATCGGCACGCCCATGTCAAGTGCAAGCTTGGCGTCCATGATGACCTGCATGCCGCAGCCCTGGGCCTCCATGAAGCCGTTACGGGTTGTGGTAGTTGGGCGAGACATCTCCTTGGGTGTGCGGCCGTGGGCGAATTCGTCCTCGGCATTGCTTGTCGCTTTCATGTTGGCGAATTCGTATGAGCCTTCCTCCTGGAAGTCGTCAAAGCCACCGACAAAGCACATTCGAGCCTTGCCTTCGACAATGCAGTCGTAACCAATATCAATCGATTCAACAGCGGTCGCGCACGCACCGACCGGCGTTCTGATTGGTCCGGTAGAAGACATGAGAAGCATGTTGATCCAAGCACTCATAGTGTTGATAAACGATTCCTGCAGGATATCCTTCTGCAGCGGTTTGTCGAGGAAACGGTCCTTGTACATGCCGCGAAGTGCACTGGTACCACCAATACCAGAGCCGATACAGTTGCCGACCTCCGAGATGTGGACGTACTTGTAGAACTCGTACGGATCGGTGATACCAGACGACAGTAAACACTCAGCAGTGCAGACCAAGACGTACAGCGTGACCGGATCGACTTGTTCGATGATGTCGTCGGGAACACCATAGCGCTTTGCATCCCATCCCGTGGGGATTTGACCAGCGACAAGACGATCGAATCGAAGTGCTTTGGGAATGAGAAGCGTCGCGCCTTTCTTGAGGCGGACTTGGTATTCGCCGGACTCGAGTTCGAAGATCTCGACCTTTTCATCGTGCTCACGCTTGAATTCCTCGGCAGTCTCCTTGGAGGCCTCGAATGGATCGAGGTCTTCTTCGATCTGGATCTCCTGCAGAAGCTGCTTCTTCTTCGGATCATAGCCTTGGAACAACTCAGGTTCGATGAGGCGAATACCGGAGTGCTCCAGAATATAAGGCTCGTACTTTGCCTTTACATCCTTGTCGTCGACCGGGTCTCCAGACTTGCTATCAACCCAACCCGAATAGCTCTTGCCCTTGATCGGGCCGTTGAAGTTCTTGATCAGGCCCATGATCCAAGCCATTTCAACGCAACCCTCGAGTGAGAACTCGCCGTTGGCTTCCATTTCCCATCGTGTACGGGAATTTCCCCAAGGGCCAACCTCGGAGAAGCCAGTGACGACGACCACCTTCTCGAGATCTACCATGCCCTTCAGATCTGCGTTCAAAGGCTCGACTTCGCTCTTCCAGTCTGGCAGATTGGGGAAGTCGAACTTCAGATTGGCGCGCTTGTCGACTTTGACGGTACGATACAGGGCTTCGTGGTCCTCACCGTTCACAATCTTGCTCTCAATAGCAGTCTCGCGGGTCACGGCCTTACGAATTTCGGAAGTCTCAGTAATGTCCTTGCGGAGCTGAGTCATAAGTTCCTTAAGGTTCGGCAAGAATTGCAAGCCACCATTCAAGTCGGCGAAGACGGGCTCCTGCTGGCAGAGGTTCACGATGGGTGGTGCCATCAGACCGAGCAAGTTGAAAGCCATCTCTTGCTGAGAGAACGTTCGAACACCGTATTTCTCGACGCCTTCAGCAACGATATTGTTGCCGCCCATGAGGCCGGTACCGCGAGTCCAGCCGATAACAGCACCGCAAATTGTGAGGAAGTTGCCCCAGCTCTCGGAATGCCATCGGTTGAACAGAGTCTCCAATGCCAATTTGGATTCTGAGTAGAGACCATCATTGCCAAAGGTTCCGTGATTGGGTGAAAGCGGAAGAATGACTTGGGCTGGTCGTGTCTCGAAACGACGATCCGCCTTTTGCGCTTTGATTGCTCCGAGCATGCGCAAAAGGTTGGTCAACATGATACGATGTGCCAATTCTGATTTGCTGTCGATGCTGTCAATTTCGCGACCATTTTCCGGGATGGCTGCGAAAGGAACCACATAATCCAAGTCCCAACCTAGGCCCTTCTTTTCGTCATAGATGTAATCAATCAGAGCGTTGACATCTTGGACACTGCCCTGATTGAATGGTACTACAACCAGCTGGGAGCCTCGAGCACCATGTCGGGCGTACATACTTTGGTAATATTCAGTGACTTGGCGGGAGAATCTCGACGTGGTAACGACGACTTTGGCACCACCGCTGATCAAGCCTTGAAGGACGTCCGCGCCGATGGAACCTGCACCGGCGCCAGTCATGAGCACGTTCTTATGCTGGAACGTGACGCCAGATCGGGCAGCTTGCTCAAGACCCTCCAGATAGATGCCAGTAAGCTTCTTGCTGTATTCCCATCCATGCTCTTTCTTACCCTTCAGATGCAGGAAGGGGATAGTCTCTACCTTATCGTGGCGGACGGCACCGTTCATACGGCCATTGCGAGGACTCCTACGCGAGCGCGCACCGAAATGGCCATTCTCTGATGGCATGATCTGTCCCTCGCTCATTCCCAACGATCTGATGATGTTTGCGTAGAGCTGCTTGATCTCGACCTGCGAAGATTTCGAGAGCTTGTGTTGCTGGCGGATGAGCTTGTACACGCGTTGCAGATCATGTTGCACCTTGGTGCGGTTGCCGTATTCGGAGATCTTTCCGCCATCTGCCATCTCTCGAACGTAGTGCTCAAGCTTTCGAACACTGGGTCGTGTGCCCTCTTCGTATTCCATGTCTCCACGAGCGTCGATGGTGAGATGAGGACCTGTCGGCATGGCCACGTCCTTGTATACGGGCGCCTCATCAGCAAAATCACGACAGTTCTCGATGAGCTGTTGCCCGAGAGCCTTAGCGAGTTCGTATGTTTCGCCGCGCTCGGTCGGGCAGTGATCGATATGGTACTGCATGAATTCGAGCAAGGTAGGATTTGATCGATTCATGATCAGAAGGCATCGGCTGACAATCTCTCGATCAACGATCTTGAGACGACCGAAAATGATGTCGTAGTACATGGTGAGAGCATCTTGGCGAGCCCAGTTCCAAGACGAGTCATAGATGCGCGCTTTTAAGGCGCTGAATGAAGGTTCAATGCCAGCGGCATAGAATTCGCCGTGTTCAGTGTTCCAAAGATCCAATTGTGCTTGCAGAGCAGCTTCGTTCTGTTTTCCAGCGATCGCTGCCTTGTCACCAGCCCTGAGGTCCATCTTGAGATATCGGGCGAGGAGCTCCAATTGTTGCTTGAATAACGCGCGCTGATCCTTCGTCAAAGCTTCGATAGCTTCAGGATCCATCATCATTCCACCAGCACCAGCTGCTTCGCCTGGTGCTGGGCCTGTGGAGAGACTGATGCCAGCCTGCGCCGCATACTTCTGAGCTGTCTCGTCGAGCCATGATTTGGCGTCGTTCTCGGAGCCCAGACGAGCTGCAGGTTCCATGGTCAAAGCCAAGAGTAGAATGCCATCTTGACGACCGGGTCCAAGTCCCCACTTGGTCTCTAGGTGTTTACGCACCGCAGTGATGTTGAAGCCTCCAGGCATCTTCGATGACACCATGCGTGCAATGAGCGATGTCGATTGCTTGCCGAGCTGACCATTGAAGACTGCCTGCATCGATGCACCAAGCTCGTCCAACGGTGTGTCCTCTGGTTTCTCCGGCGTCGACCCAAACTCTTTCCCAAGGTCTCCAAGGATCTCATTCTGCAGTGTCGATTTGCCTGGAAGATCCATTGTCAGTCATCTGCGCTCGTTCCATTGACACTCTATCCTAACGTACCTCCTACTAAGTCTTTGACGGCTTTGCTTAAAGGTATGTCCGCGATTTGCTTCTTGAGCTTCTGTGCAATGAGAGCTCGAAGAATATCCACCGCACCGACCGGTACGTCTGGGACCGACGCGGCGGGACCAGAGCTGGCTGCCGCAGGTACTGGTGTCGCTACAGGTGCTGCAGTAGTGGTTCCTGTAGCCGGGGCGCTTGTTGCTGCGCTCGTTGACGCACCGCCAGCTGCTGGTGTTGGCTCGTCCTCCACCGGATCGACATCATAGTAGATGTCTTTGGCGTCTTTGTTGTAACATAAAATCTGTCGTTGTACGGACCGCGCAGCGTCGTAAGCTTCGTATTTGGCAGCGAGCGTCCGCTTAGCCATGCCACCAAGCGTGTCTGCGGGACCAATCTCGACAATGCGCTCCGTTGTCTTCTCGCCCAAGATGACATCTTGCGTTTCGATCCATCGAACCGGTGATGCGAATTGATATGCGAGAAGCTCAACCAGGAGCGTATGAGCCAAATCTTGTTCAACTTCTGGACGCATTATGAATTATGATGATTGCACCTGCGAGGAGGGAGGAGATCCTCGAGGGAGATGAAACGAGGTTGTGAAGGTCTTCTGGGCGATGGAGCACCCTGGTGGATCCAAACGCAATTCAAGAGCACGTCTTGGGAGTTGCAGAACCAGTCCAAGACTTCCCAGTGGAGTGCAATCTCAAAATCGCAATAGTGTATGTATTCGCGCGTAGTGTGAATTCAATTCGATCAATGCAAACAGGCCGGCGTCTACAAAAAGAGTTTGCCGGCGATACAAGGTTTCAGAAATGGCACAACGCGAAGTCGAAATTGTTGAGGTCCTGGTGAGTGATGAAAGAGTCGGTCACGGAGGCAGAAGACGTCCTGCCTTGTGACCAGTGCAATGCAAGCGATAATTGATGGGAGGAGGGTGGGACCAGCTGTGGAAGCTGAGGGACATCAGAGTGCGGAACGAAGCAAAAGGGTGCTCAAGTGGTGTGGTTGAGATGCCGATGAGTGACGATTCCCACAACGGTCCTGATATCAGATCATGGGTTGAATAGGTGGGTGAGCGGGCAAGATGCGGGCAGTGAAGGATATCGGTGGGATAATCGTACAGGCAGGTAGCCTACCACGAGGTGTACAAGCTCCCTATGGGTGTGGCCCGAACTTTTTTTCATTATCTGCAGGGTCAGACGACTGCAGAGGGTTGAGAGCACGGTTGAGGCTCTGTTTATTTGGTACATCGCTGGATCCTAAGCATCGGCAATGGGCCATTGCTGCAAGATGTACGTAGCTATCATTCTCTGTCGCTGAATCACTATACTGTGACACCTCATTACATGTAGACCATTGTTGATCCCTCGCATGTTGGAATGCAGTGCATCTTTGTTGCTGAAACAATCCCGTCGCAATACAGACATGCGGATTGGAACGACATTCATTGCTCTCAACCGTCAGGGCTAGTCGCGTTGGTGTCATTGTTCTCATAATGGAAGGCGGCAACGACAAGCGCACGACTTTGTGCTTGCGTAGGACTTATGCAGGTCCAGCTACATCGTCCGAACCTTGTACATTACTCATCGACTCGCCGAAAACCTCAGAGTCGATTATTGAAGGCAACGTCGAGCATCTCGAGTCATCGGGCATATCGCTCATCGCTCAGGTCCGATGTAGCGCCCGCGCTATGAAATGACATTTGATAAAACATTGGAACATAATCATCCGTGGGCTCGGAATGACCATGACGTTGGGGTATGGAGGCGACACATGTACTGTTGACTAGTGCTAGTGGGGAAACAGTTGAACGGCAGCGCTCCAGGGCTGCAAAAAAGCTGAGCACCTGGGCAGAAAAGGGTCAAATTACGATACATGGTACATGTACAAGAGCTTTCCCCACACTGTTTCTACGGAACCAAACTTAAACCAGCCGCGTTGGGGCCTCCCCGGGCCTTCCCTGAAGCCGGGATGCGTCCGGCCGCGCAACAGGCACCACCATACCCCAACCAACGTTGAGAGATGCACTGTACACCGACATACTATCGAATCAACTCACGCCTGGACGCGTACGCAGACTATGCAAACTTGACGTGGGCTGTCATTTGCTCCCAGAATAGATTAGTTGATCCTTTGCTTCATCCTTGTCTGATACGAGTGCGACGATAGCACTGTGGTGGAAATTGGCCGCGGGCGAATAGCTTCCTCAACAACTTGGAATGCCAACATTGCCGACAATGGGCCCTCACCGTAGGCATCCATGGCAAATCTCGCCACGATACTTGTACGGATGAATCGCTATCATTCAATGCAAGCCGCTCTCATCCGCATGTCGCCCCATGTATCACCTCCAGACCATTGAGGTCATGCGCGCTACTTGATCATTCCGCATACACGCGGATCCGCTGGCCGCATAAGAGCCGACTCGAACCAGGATCGCAATCGATCGGTCCTTTCTGCCACCAGGGTGCACCAGGGTGGAAAATTGGAAAGCGGAGGAGGCGGAGCGCCATGTTTTGCAGTGTTTGTGAGAGCTGTACTCTTAGCATTACCCGGAGTTCGGCGGATAAAGTCTCGTCTGCACAGGAACCACAACGACTCGACAGCACCGCACTATTCGCCATGACATCGTTGGCTCGACTCTGTATCATCAATCAAGGAGGCTTTTCCATGGCGGAGAACGGCGCCAGGGGAGCCAGCGGCTAGTGCAACGTGCACCCCAGGGCTGTCAACGTTTCCTGCGAACCGCAAGCTTGACCGCCCGAGCGCCCCGTGGGCTCGATAGTGCCCCCATGTTGTCCCTTTCGAAATGCTGTTGCCTGTCGTATCTGTATTACAGTTACAGAGAAATTTGTTGCGCGATGCGGTTTTGACAGCGTCAGGTGTGAAGAAGTAAATTCAAGCTCACAAAGTGCCGATCATTCACCCAAAACCCCTTGGAAGCTGGAAAGCCCAGATAAACATGAGACCTCCACCTGGACAACGTGCATCCGGTGTCCCCCCACCTGCTCAACAAACATGCGGCCCTACCCCGGAGGCCAATGCATTTGAATTTGCGCTAGGAACTCGTGAACCCTTCCACATATCTCCGTTCCGCATTGCGCTTGCCCTGAACCGGGAAATTTTGGAGGTGCTCTGACGTGCGCATTGCAGAATGCATTGACATGCCCGCAGAGCCTCAACAACTTTCGGTGCGGTCAAGACATCCTTCCTGGCAGGTTCCGCCATTTGATGGACCGATGTCTTGCAAGGTTGTCATTTAATGGAAGCGAGCCATCCCTTGATCCGGTTGCTAAGTGCCAACGAAGGCAGTGTTGGCCATTGCGCCGGTCGTCCACGCAGCTCGAAAAATGTACCTGCCGCCGATTCTCAACGATGAGCGCGATGAGAATCACCGGTGTTGCTGTGGGCGGGCGAGACCCCTCAATGACACTCGCAAGCAGACTCCCAACGATCCGTGGTGAGGTTGTGCAGCCTCTAATTCGCAGCAGGTAGATGTCGTGGACACTCACCGTCCAACAGAAACTCCATCCCGTGGTATCTGCCGCATCTTGATGCAGATGGGAGTCTGTGTCATCATGCAAGGCGGTCTCATCATTTTTGCCCACCAGGTGTAAATGTAGGTCTGTCGTCGTCTCTTGATCAATCAAAGTAAACTTTGTTATTGTTCTTGCGATCATTCATCACTTCAATCGCATCTTGCTGTGCAATTGGTATCGTCCTTTCGCTGTCTTTGATTTTCGCGACTTGCCAATCTGTAGCGGAGCGTGCTCAGCTTCTGCTCTGAACCCACTCGCGTCAAGCTAATTTACGCCAAACAATCCACGGACAAGAAAAATAGATCCTGCTGTGAATGGGCGACCAGCAAGGATAGCTGGAAAATACAATCATGTAAGTTAACTTTACCGCCAGTTTGAGATCCCTCAATTCTATCCCGGCGTCGTCAGAAAGCCTGAAGCTCGCGCGAGTCCTTCAACTACGAGTCGGCAGAGTCGAGATGATCTGGCGCTCTCCGAGATTTGCATTGTCAGTGATCGATCAGAGCAACGTGTTTCTCGCACTTGACCACCTGCCCAAGTGACCATTTAAACGGGTTTCCGAGTTTGTTCGGTTGTCCGTGCCCCTTCCATCCAGTGACGAGCTACTTCATCGCTTCCTGCTCCAGGCCGCAATTTGTTCATCCCACCACCTCCCGCATCACTCGACCCTCGCCGCCGATTTCACATCTCCGTAAATTCCGTTGAGCTCGCTTGCACCCACGACACACCTGTCGAGCTCCTCACCTTCTCTGTCAAATCCTTCAACGCAGGCGAATTATCCTGATCAGCCTTGCTTGACGTGTCGTCTCAACTTTCGCATCATGACTACTCCCGTACATGAACTGACTCCATATGTCCAGTGGGACTCGCGTCAACAACGAAATAGCTCTCGAGAGAAGAAGATGTTTGCTTCAGGCGCGCAAACGGGTGCCAATACCCCAAGATCACAGGCGGTCTCGCGACCACTCGCTCTTTCGCATGGCACACTCGAGTACAATTTCCTTATTCCGACAGCGCTACATTTCAACGCTACACAATTGAAAGACGCCTTTCTAGCCAGTCTCCCAGAGCCTACCGACGAACTTGCACAAGATGACGAGCCGTCATCGATCACGGAACTTGTTGCGAGGTATATGCTATTCATCGCCAACGAGGTCGATGCGAGCGAAGACGCCGAACTCTTTGTTGAGGTGCTCAAGCTTGTCGTCACAGAATTCGAGCGACATTTCCTGCGCGGCAACGAAGTCCACGCTATTGCAGCGACCATTCCTGGCATCTATGAGAAAAAGCTGATTGTGGTACAAGCATATTACGCTGGACGGGCGGCAGTGAAGCGCACCATTCGTGCTCACGAGTCAGCTCTATTTCGTGAGGCTGCAGACGAGAATGCATTCATCTATGCGGTGTTTGGCGGACAGGGCAACATTGAGGAATACTTTGACGAACTCCTAGAGGTCTACAATGCATACCCATCGCTAGTACGCGATTTCCTCAACGTCGCTGCCCAGCATCTGCAATTCCTCGCCAGAGACCCCGAAGCTTACAAGAGCTACGCCAAAGGTCTTGACGTACTTCGATGGCTCGACAACCCCGATTCTCAACCGGATATCGATTACCTTGTTTCTGCACCTGTCAGCTTGCCTCTCATTGGTTTGACACAGCTCGCACACTACGTCGTGACCTGTCGAGTGCTTGGAACTCATCCTGGACATGTACGAGACAAGTTCTCTGGCACGACAGGCCACTCGCAAGGTGTCGTGACTGCTGCTGCCATCGCTGCTTCATCAAATTGGGAGTCGTTTGACAAGCAAGCCAGAAATGCGTTGACCATTCTCTTCTGGATCGGTGCGCGCAGTCAGCAAGCATATCCGCGAACTTCACTCGCACCAAATGTGCTCAAAGACTCCATGGAGAGTGGCGAGGGGACGCCGACTCCTATGCTGAGCATCCGTGACCTACCAGCAGCGACTGTCGAAAAGCTCATCGCAACGACCAACGAACATCTGCCGAAGGAGAGACATATCGCCATATCGCTGATCAACAGCGCCCGAAACTTTGTGGTCAGCGGTCCTCCCATGTCGCTGTATGGTCTAAGCCTACAACTTCGCAAGATCAAGGCGCCGACTGGCCTCGACCAGGCTCGCATTCCTCATACCGAGCGAAAGCTGAGATTTTCCAATCGTTTCCTGCCCATCACAGTCCCATTTCACAGCTCTTATCTCACCGGTGCCATCAAGCACCTGGAGACCGACCTTAAGGATATCAACATCGCAGGCAGTGATTTGGGTGTTCCTGTGTACCACACCTGCTCAGGCGAAGATCTTCGAGACATGAAATCTGGAAACATTGTGCCCACGCTGGTCAGCATGATCTGTCAAGAGCAAGTTCTTTGGGAAAAGGTCACCACCATGCCCAACGCTACACACATTCTCGACTTCGGTCCAGGCGGCATTTCGGGCTTGGGCGTATTGATCAACCGAAACAAGGACGGTACTGGTGTGCGCGTCATTCTCGCAGGGACCATGGATGGTACCAACACCGACGTCGGATACAAGCCCGAGATTTTCGATCGTGACGCGGAGCATGCCGTCCGATATGCTACAAATTGGGTCAAGCAATATGGCCCCAAGCTTGTTCGAACGTCTGTTGGCCAGATATATGTGGACACCAAGATGAGTCGATTGCTCGGTCTGCCGCCCGTCATGGTCGCAGGCATGACACCATGCACCGTGCCTTGGGATTTCGTCGCAGCCACGATGAGCGCCGGCTATGAGATCGAACTCGCCGGCGGTGGCTACTATGATGATAAGAGCATGACGGAAGCCATCTCGAAGATCGAAAAGGAGATTCCAGCCGGTCGCGGTATCACTGTAAATTTGATTTACGTCAACCCTCGAGCCATGGCGTGGCAGATTCCAATGATCCAGAGACTCCGAGCCGAGGGTGTTCCGATCGAAGGTCTCACCATCGGCGCTGGCGTTCCGTCCATCGAGGTTGCAAACGAGTATATCGAGACGCTCGGTATCAAGCACATGGGTTTCAAGCCTGGCTCGATCGAAGCCATTCAAGCTGTCATCAACATTGCGAAGGCCAATCCTAGCTTCCCCATCATGATGCAGTGGACAGGCGGACGCGGCGGTGGCCATCACTCGTTCGAGGACTTCCATCAACCTATGCTCGCGATGTACAGTCGGATTCGACGATGTGAAAATATTGTCATGATCGCTGGCTCCGGATTCGGTGGCGCCGAGGACACCTATCCATACCTCAATGGTACCTGGGCGAAGAAATACGGATACCCGCCGATGCCATTTGATGGTGTCTTGTTCGGTAGTCGTGTCATGGTTGCCAAAGAGGCTCACACCTCCAAGATGGCCAAGCAGGCTATTGTTGATGCACCAGGTCTTGAGGACCATGAGTGGGAGAAGACGTACAAGGGTCCTGCCGGTGGTGTCATCACCGTCCGTTCCGAGATGGGCGAGCCCATTCACAAGCTGGCAACACGTGGTGTCAAGTTCTGGGCTGAGATGGACGACAAGATTTTCAGCCTACCCAAGGCTAAGCGCATTCCCGAATTGAAGAAAAATCGCGAATACATCATAAAGAAGCTGAACGACGATTTCCAGAAGCCATGGTTCGGACGCAACCAGGCGGGCGAATCTGTTGACCTCGAAGACATGACGTATGGCGAGGTCGTGCGCCGAATGGTCGACCTCATGTACGTGAAGCACCAAAGCCGTTGGATCGACAAGTCCTTGGCGCGTCTGACTGGTGACTTCATTCGCCGAATTGAGGAACGCTTCACCCCGACAAACGGTGCAGGCTCTATCATTCAGACATACAGCGAATTAGACAAGCCATTTGATGTTCTTGAAAAGGTCTCTGAGGTTTATCCAGAAGCAGACGCTCAGCTCATCAATGCTCAAGATTGCCAGCACTTCCTGTTGCTCTGCCAGCGCCGCGGACAGAAGCCTGTGCCCTTTGTCCCGTGCCTCGACGACACATTCGAATTCTTTTTCAAGAAGGACTCTCTTTGGCAGTCAGAAGATCTCGATGCGGTGGTTGACCAAGATGTCGGTCGTGTCGCAATTCTCCAAGGCCCAATGGCCGTCAAATTTTCCACGACTGTGGATGAGCCAATCAAAGATATTCTCGATGGCGTGCACCAAGGCCACATCGAGAGGCTGACTCGGGATCTTTATGGCGGCAAAGTCAACAAGATTCCGCTCGTCGAGTACTTTGGCGGCAAATTCGTCGCGCCAAGCTCAAACGCCAACATGGAAGGTCTGACAATCCACGAGATTGAGCACAAGACTGTCTACAGATTATCGGCCAGCTCCAACACGCCGCTACCCCCTGTGCAAAATTGGTTGGAGCTGCTCGCGGGACAAGCTCGTACTTGGCGCCATGCGTTCTTCAACACCGATGTATTTGTTCAAGGCCAGCGTTATCAGACCAACCCAATGCGACGTCTTTTTGCACCGACGCCTGGAATGGTGGTAGAGATCATCCATCCCAAGGATCCTCAAAAGACTATCATCACTGTCAAAGAGCCTACTCATGGCATCCAATACATTCAAACTGTTGAGATTGGGCCGATCTCGAATGGACAGTTCACCCTGAACATGATCGAATATCGGACCGCATCTGGCATCCCTGCCGCGCTGCCGCTGCATTTCAAATACCATCCGGAAACAGGCTATGCTCCGATTCGTGAGGTCATGACGGCTCGCAATGATCGCATCAAAGAATTTTACTACCGCATCTGGTTCGGCAATGAACCAGTCCCATTCGACACGCCTGTCACATCTCGCTTCGAGGGCGGCAGGGTCACTGTTACCAGCGAAGCCATCAATGACTTTGTGCATGCCGTCGGCAACACAGGGGAAGAGTTTGTTGAGCGACCTGGCAAGGAGGTCCTTGCGCCCATGGACTTTGCTATCGTGGTCGGCTGGAAGGCTATCACGAAACCCATCTTCCCACGCAAGATCGATGGTGACTTGCTCAAACTTGTGCATCTCTCCAATGGATTCCGCATGCTACCAGGTGCCACACCACTGAAAGTTGGTGACGTTGTTGACACTACGGCCGAGGTCAATGCCGTTGTCAACACCGACTCGGGCAAGATGGTGGAGATTTGCGGCACCCTCGTGCGTGACAGCAAGCCGATTATGGAAGTGACGAGTCAATTCCTCTACCGCGGTGCGTACAACGACTTCGAGAACACATTCCAGCGCAAAGTTGAAACTCCGATTCAAATGCACCTTGCCACCACCAAAGATGTGGCGGTGCTCCAGTCCAAGGAATGGTTCCGGCTAGAGGATTCGCCACCTGAATTACTTGGTCAGACCATCGTGTTCAAACTCTCCACGCTGGTACGTTTCAAGAACAAGACTGTGTTCTCTTCAGTACACACTGTTGGCGATGTCGAGCTCGAGCTTCCCACAAAGGAGGTTATCAAGATCGCATCTGTTGATCACGAGACTGGCACGTCATTTGGCAATCCCGTCCTTGACTACCTCAAGCGTCACGGTTCTGCTCTCGATCAACCCGTGATGTTCGAAAATGCCATTCCTCTTCACGGCAAGGATCCCCTTGTTCTCAAGGCGCCTTCATCCAACGAGACTTATGCTCGTGTGTCTGGTGACTACAACCCGATTCATGTCTCGCGTGTATTCTCACAATACTCCGGCCTTCCTGGAACCATCACGCACGGAATGTACTCGAGTGCAGCCGTGCGAGGCCTCGTCGAGACATGGGCAGCTGAGAACATCGCTGGTCGTGTTCGCAGCTTCCACGCTTCCCTCGTTGGAATGGTCTTACCTGACGACGTCATCGAGGTGAGATTGGAGCACGTCGGTATGGTCGCTGGTCGTAAAATTATCAAGGTCGAGGCCATCAAACCCGAAACAGAGGACAAGGAAGAGGAGAAGGTCCTGCTTGCTGAAGCCGAGGTGGAGCAACCCGTTTCATCTTACATCTTCACTGGTCAGGGTTCTCAGGAGCAAGGTATGGGCATGGAACTCTATGAGTCCAGTCCCGTGGCGAAAGAGGTCTGGGATCGCGCCGACAAGCACTTCTTGGACAATTACGGTAAGAGACGATATGTGACTACATCATCTGAATTATACTGACGGAAAGCAATAGGCTTCGCGATCACGAACATCGTCAAGAACAATCCCAAGGAACTGACCATCCACTTTGGCGGCGCCCGCGGCAAGGCCATTCGCAAGAACTACATTGACATGGTCTACGAGACTGTAGCTGCAGATGGCAGCATCAAGTCAGAGAAGATATTCAAAGAGATCACGGAAGATTCCACCTTCTACACGTATCGATCGCCGACCGGCCTACTATCAGCAACACAATTTACACAGCCGGCTCTGACGCTCATGGAAAAGGCCTCATTCGAAGACATGCGTTCCAAAGGCGTTATCCAGCGTGACAGCAGTTTCGCAGGGCACTCTCTGGGAGAGTACAGTGCTCTAGCCGCTCTCGCTGAAGTGATGCCGATCGAGAGCTTAGTCTCGGTGGTGTTCTACCGTGGTCTGACCATGCAAGTCGCCGTTGAGCGCGATGCCGATGGGCGATCCAACTATGCCATGTGCGCAGTCAATCCCTCTCGCATCGGCAAGACGTTCAATGAGCAAGCCCTACAATACGTGGTGGAGAACATCAGCGAGACAACCACCTGGCTGCTGGAGATTGTCAACCTCAACGTACAGAACATGCAGTACGTGTGCGCAGGAGAGCTTCGCGCATTGGACACCCTCACCGATGTCCTCAACTATCTCAAGTCTCAGAAGATGGAGATTCAGCAGCTGATGCAAACAATGAGCATTGAAGACGTCAAGGCCAAACTTGTCGAGATCATCCGCGAATGCGCCACCCGTACCGAAGGCAAGCCTCAACCTCTGGAGCTACAGCGCGGTTTCGCAACCATTCCACTACGCGGCATCGATGTGCCTTTCCACAGCACCTTCCTCCGCTCCGGCGTCAAGCCCTTCCGATCCTTCCTCCTGCGCAAGATCCACAAGGCCAGCATCGACCCTTCCAAGCTCGTGGGGAAGTACATTCCGAACGTCACGGCAAAGCCTTTCGAGCTTACGCGTGAATACTTTGAGGATGTCTATCGTCTGACCAAGTCCCCACGCATCGGAAACATTTTGGACAATTGGGAGAAGTATGCCTCAGACGAGGAAGGGGTGGTGCGACCACCGGCCGGCAGTGAGGCCAGTGGTGCAGCCCCTGTCCTCGTCGGCCCGTGATGTCCATCCGTCACTCGTCGATGAGATTGATGGGAGGCAAAAATGAACGAAACGATACTTTGAAATTCAGGGCGGAGATAGCACGCCTTAGTCCGAAATAATAACGTAATGTCGATATATCCATGACCATGTATCTCGTGCCTTTTGAGGTGAATCTCTCCGTGACGGTAGAAGTCCTCGTCGAAGGAGTATGTATGGAAATTGACGTCGGAACAATGATGTAATGACGGTGTAGTGTGGGTGCGATGGTTCTTTCTATACCTTTTTGATGGTATGGCCTCACCCAATCAGCGATCATGCAGCTTGAACGTGTAAAGGATGTTTGCGTCAGCTCGAGTCATGATTGTGCTATGACTGCCATTCTCCATCTTCACCTGGGCGTGGTCGCAAACCAGAAGAAACCCCTGATCCGTAGACATTGTCCATATATTCGAATAGTAACTGCATCGTCATGTGGAGACGTATTAGAATCAGCTACAACATGTAAGTTCCAAATGCCGTTCTCCGCCGCATTGGGGAAATATACAGAAAGACAAGGTGCACCGATGAAGGATCGGCCAGTGTGTTGACGACATTGAAAGGGACGTCGTGGGTCCACGGTTTGGTGGTCGCTTAGGGTTTGGGTAGACTCGCGGAAATCGCGTTGCTTGACCGACGATCATGTCTTTCCAAATTTCTCAACCGAACGCTTTTGGATGCTGACATGCATATTTGCAGCTGCACACGTAGGGGCTCCTGCAGATCATTGTTCCAGGTGGTTTATTAGACCGCATAGCATCGTCACCTGAGGTGCATGATGTCGTAGCTGACGTGATACTGTATCATCACCTGGTTATTGACAACGGATGTGAATGATTAGTGATTCTTCGCGTGGTTGACGTGATTCCAGCCGTCAAGGATGTAAACATCCCGTCCCTGCCAGCATGTGTCGGCTGTGGTAGGGCCCAGAATAACACCATTCCGTGGATTAACTACCAATCCAACTCAAGCCAAACCTATGATGATCATCACATACCTACCTAGGTATACAATTCACACAAGACAAAAGCCAAAAAGAGAAAAATCTCGATCAGGCAATTCGGTCCGTAGGGTTGCCTGCCGACGCACGACACGGCGCGCGGATTTGTCCTGTCTGTCCCTCGATGATCATCCCGCATCCTTCGTGCTTGCGGGACTGCTTCTTCCGTGCGTCGCCGCGCATGTGAGTAGTCGGGATGTTGTGGATATAGCCACACACGTACGTATATGCAGTGCTGCATAATAGATGCATGCAGTCATACCTATGCTCCGTTCGCCTCGACTACTGATTGCTCCTGCATTGGTCGGCACATCTGACTGGGGCAAGGATGGTCTCTACTTTGCGGAGTCAAGTTCCAGCGGATGAAGGAGGAGAGAGGAAATGTGGGGGCTGGAGAAGGGCCATTACGTGCATCGCGGTGCGACGTTTATCGGGCATATTGTGATCGCTCATCATTGATTGAATGGAAGGCTGTGAGAGTGGACATGTGCCGTATGTCTGTGTAGCATTATTATAGCGCTGGATTTTGGTTTCGTGTGAACAGAGACGGCAATACATTTAGAAGGGCAGGATGCGATCCGAGAAATGCTGCGATCCATTCCAAGTCGGGGCAGTTGGATGTAGTGCTGAACTCCCTCGGAGCACGCAGGTGTGAATGCTGCCCAGGTGTAGGACAATCCAAGAGTTGAACAGCCCAGAGCATGAGTCAGCCGCAGGCAGTTCGCAGATCCAATGTTCGCCGCCGCCGTCGCCGCATTGTGCGCGCTTCGTCAGGCCGGCGTTTGCCCTACACGTCCCCGCAGCCCCCAAGCTCGCTCGAAGAACCTTCCAAGGTTGGGAAGCGTGCGGTTCACGTTTCGTGCTTCTTGCGGGACCAGAAGTGTCCGGCGTAGGGCAAAACCACTGCACGCCGATTACGCCACCAGGTACCATCGACGCGGACGTCGCTTTCGTTTTCGATGTGGAGGAGGAGGCGAGCAGAGATTTCTCCCATTCTATGGCTGGGTTGTTCTCGCTGTTCGGTACGATGCTGTGCCAGCGGGCAGTGACATGCTCTCCCACACACACCGTCCTCGTTGGGGGATCCAATGCGGGGATACGGGATGGCTCGTATCTACGGTCTATCTATCTGATGTGCCGGAGCGATGCGATGGAAGGGGATGTGCATCATCGCCAGAGAAAACGAAACCACCAATTCGCCGACTTGCCGCGATCCCGGCCGGATTTTCCCAGTTTCTGTGCCTGAAGCACATGTACAGTACATGTACCTTGCATGACGGCCCCGCTGCAAGGGTTATCTCCAGCCAACTTTGCAGACCCCGGCATCATACTAGCGGATACGTGCAGGGCTGTACTGCAGGAGCGGATGGAGTTGGGTTCAGAATGATACTACAGCGACATCATGACTTTCCCTCCTGTATCGGGTCGTTATCTTTCTCCACCTTCCTTCCGCGACGCTCCCTTGTCCGCCTTTCTATGTCTTCCTTGCGGCGGACATGGGTCGGCGTCTTGACCACGCTACAGCGTCCCGCAAACGGTCAATCGTGAAGCGAAGACCTCGGAAGGAAGAAGTCTCCGCATGGGATTCTCGTGATTGTGCTTGACGGCGATTAGGTCGCACGCGCGGAATGTCCCCAAGACTCGCTTGTGTCTGACGGTGTGCGATTTCGCGGCTCGGCGCTGTGAGGGGAAAAACGCGCTGAGCAGACGAGTCTCCGCCTTTGCCGCCTTGTTTGGCCAAATGCACACTGTGGCTTTGGCGAAGCTGGCGAAGCACGTTGGGTCAGAGGCTTGAATGCCATTCCGAGGAATTCTAGAACCGCTGGTGACGTGGAGATGCTGGTGTTCAGTGGGTGGAAAAAGCAAAGAGACGGATGACGCGTCAAACAGCTACTTTATGATAGTCGCGCGAAAACTCAATGCTCCGATGTGGTCGGTGCCCAATGCAACAGCTTTGGAGGTATGATACAACTGCATGATTCTACGGTAAGCACACCTGCAGCAGATGACTTTGCTAAGCAGCGGCATTCATCACTGTCCATCAGCTGAGGTTGATCCACATTGTGAAGGTCGGGAGTTGTTTTGGTCCCGCAGGCAGGGTGCACGTAAATGAAACAGCATGCAGCTGCACCTTCTCGATGCGGTTTATTCTACGCAGAGACTCCCTCCCGGTATGCGCAATTGACAGAGCACTCATTGCTCTTCAGGCTCCTCCATGGAAGCTATGCCTTGATTCTCCAATCAATGACAACCGAATGTTTCGATTGTCAATGGATGTCAGGCATTTGGAATCGTTGCGCTTGGCACGGCATTGTACTGCCTGCGCTGTTGTGTGGTGATTGCGCCGGTCTAGTGGTATTTCCGGCTGTGTCTGATGCCGTGCCATTGTTGCGGTAATTGCCCTCATTGTTTGATGTATGGTGGTGCAACGCTCAGATGTACTAGGTATGTTGGGCAAATTCCGCCTCGAGGCTCGCAACAACACTCCGTTACTCACGCATGTTGGTTGCTGATGGTCGCCCAGTAATACTTCCGCCATCAATGACATTGAAGAGTGATACTTTGTCCTCTACAGCTCCTCCAAAAGTAACAGCCAAAAATAGGGATTATCGAGCCTGCAGTAGGCGTCATCATGGAACTGCTTACATTCCGTTGAGGACATCTCATCTCCAGCCGATCCTGCACGGACTTGATTACCTACGTGCACGGCTCACCACCACATGTCAATGCAATCGATCGGCGCATCTCGTTGGCAGAATTCGCCTCGGTCAAAGTTCGACTATGTGCAGCGCTAGGTCCTAAAGGAACGACCGCTAGGTGTCTTCTCGCGGCGACGTTACGATAGGCTAAACGGCGACTACAGTCTTCTCTCACGCTTCTGGCGACTTTCAGGAACCAGCAAAGAACAATCGGTGCTGTAGCGCAATCGCAGTCTCTGCAACGCAACTTTTGTCGGCCGGCCTCGTAGCAAATTGTGAACCTTCTAGACTACCATAGCTTGTCTTGGCCACCCGGACATTGAGATGCCCCGTAATTCATGACAACGAATTAGCCCGAAAACGATGTTTTCAGAGTCCCGTGATCGGCATGGAAAGAAACAGTGCTGGGTAGTGCCAATGGCATGGATGTGCAAGCGAGGTACATGTACAATTGCACAGTACCTCACAGCTTGCACAACGACATGCCACTGTACCTTGCAGAGAGCGAACAGCGTATGTTTGTTTTGGAAAAGGTCAACGCGGTTTTTTTTCTTTCGAGGATGGACATACAGCGCACGATCCCTGGTTGCCGAGTTTCCGGACCTCGCGGCCAGAGACTATGCGACCCTTCTTCCATGTGAATCGGCCGCTACCTCTCTCGATGATACAGGCTTCGCGGAGGAAGACGTGGGACTGTCGTGCGCGAGACTCTCCCTTTCAGTCATTCGAGAGCTCCGTAGAGTCGATCGGGACCTGTCCATGCGACGAGGCTGTGTTAGCACGTGGTGTCAGCCGAACCAGCCTCAGACTCGGAGGCAGCTCTGAATAAAGCGGGCACCTGTCATACTGTACCTGCGACCCGATGAGAGGTGGAAAGCAGCAGGACGGTAATCTCGACCGCCCGAAATCTGCTGTGACCATGACGTGCATCGCCCTCATCTCCACCGCGACGTGCGAGAGCAAAGAATTTCCGTCCGCAAGCGAGTTCACGCGTTGGGGAGCTGCACTATTCCGGCTTAGCAGCAAAGCCGATCCCACCTACACGGTCCCGATGCGGCAACACAGTTCTTCCCAGATTTGTCGTCCGGCGACGAAGATGATAAAAGCCTGGACGTGCAGGTGTGACGGTCCTGGGTGTCCACACACCCACCGACTTCACCGTGCATCGCCCCCCATCGCGCTAGGTCATCTATCCGAACCTCCTTTGCGCACGCCCTCTCAGGTACCCGCAGCTGGACACCATCAGAACGCGAGTTCCCCTAACCTCATCGATACGGCGGACTGTCCTGTACCCCGTATACAATGCGGCGACACAGCACAGCATCACGGTCGGTGTTTGGTACAACGGCACAAACATGCCGGTGTGTCTTCACTATTCTTCTCGGCTTGTATCATCGCCACCCGAGGAGGTGAGATGTGTCTCTGTGTAGGTACGGTAGTCACGAAATCTCTTCGCCAAGCAAGCCAGTCCAGCCAAGCACCTCTAAGATGGATCTTAAGCCAAAACCCACCCTACAAGTCTGGAGGAAGGACAAGACTCTAGCAACGCGACTCAATCCTTCGTCCCGACTCGCGCGCCAGGCATTGCAGAAACATTCCCCATCGATGCGCCACACCGAGGTATAATGAGTGAATGTCCTACTGTGCGCTCCAGCTCTCGCTCAATGACTACGGTACAGCTGACTGGCCGACTGTCTCCTGGGGACCAATGCTGTGGAAGACAGGCGAGTGGCACGGCACATTAGTCATCGGTGAGAACCAACATCCGATGAGTCATCAGGATGCCCCGTCTCATTTGAGAGCATGTGAATCCAGATAAGAACAAACAAACAAAGTGTAATCAAAAACAGCGATCTCCCGGAATATTTACGCGGCTCCCAACGTTGTGCAGCTTCTGGCTGCATGCCAGTATGCAAATTGGGAGACTTCAGTCACACGTCATGCCGGCGTTTCAAAGCGACTCCACAAGCATGAAAAAGAAAAAAATCAAGGACTGGCCCCTGCGGGAGTTTGAGCTGGCAGGTCCGCTTGACCCCCGGGCTGAATGCATGTTGTGAGCGACTAGTCGGCGGAACAGGCGGAGCTTCACAGCTCAAATCCATTGCGTCTAGCATTGCTTTTCACAAGTGAACACTAATCGTCAATGCTGAATATTTGAGTTTACCTCGGTGCCTGAATAGCTTCGTTCAGGAAAGGCAAAGCTCAAATTCAATCTGCGCCACCCAATTTGCATCCATGATCACCCAACAGCCCCATGCTCTGCGCTAGTCCTATTTGCGCTTGTTGAGATTCGACCTCACTCCAGCACGGTCATTGACTCACGGTGGATCATGCTGATATCCTTCACTTTGACTCGCTTAGGTCGGAAAAGGTCCGCAATGGCGTTCGAGAACGACTGTCATCCCTGGGCACTGATGCTTCCGGCTGGTCTAATCCTGGCACCACTTGACGACGAGATGATGAGATCGGGCCGTGTTCTCCACTGTGATGTGCGAGGAGAGTTGGTGTGAACAGTCGTACATCAATGCGTCCTTTGGCTCACGCCCTTTAAAGCTGCCTTCTCCTGCTTCACAACCTCATCGTCCTTCTTTCTCGCCCGTCAAGGAGATTACTACCAACACTCGCTCGTGGACGACTTTCGACGACAGCTTGTCAAGCCTCCTCGACTGTGCTTCTTCCTCCCAGGATCATCCCAGGACCATTTCATCTCGAGGATATCCGACGACTCTCGTTAGCATAGCCGAGCTACTCCCTTCACAATGAAGTACTCCATCGTCGCGACTTCGGTCGCTTTGGCCGGTGTTGCCTCCGCCAGCCCAGTTGCTGCTGCCCAGGAGAAGCGTTTCTGGTGGCCATTCGGATATGGTAGCCCTACCACCACCAAGGCTCCTGCCTACACTCCCCCGAGCTACCAGCCCCCCGTCTACGCTCCTCCGGTCTACGCCCCTCCCGCGTACACGACCACCTCGTCGAGCAAGACCTCCACCGTGAAGACCGAGACCTCCGCCCCCGTCTACACCGTTCCCGTCCCCGTCTACACGACCACCTCGACCCAGAAGTCCTCCGCCGTCTCGACCCCTTCCTCGGTCGAGTCGCCCACCACTCCCAAGACCACCGTCAGCGTCGCTCCCTCGACCTACAAGCCGACCAGCCCCGCTTCCTCCACCCCAAAGACCAGCAGCGCTGAGACCACCAGCAAGACCAGCAGCGTCTCTCCTTCGATCTACAAGCCCACCAGCGTCGCTTCTTCCACCCCGAAGACCAGCTCCGTTGCTACTACTTCTTCCGTTTCTTCTGCCCCGGTGAAGCCCACCACCAGCAGCGCCGCTTCCTCGACCCCCAAGGCGAGCACCGCGGTCTCATCCACCAAGAAGTCATCGGTCTCAAGCACCGGCAAGACCGCCCCTCCATACTACCGCCCTACCAAGAAGACTTCCTCGGTCAGCAAGCCCGCTTCTACTAAGTCGGTGTCGTCCGAGAGCAAGACCAGCTCTGCCGCTACCACCACCTCCGTGTCCTCTGCGCCTGTGAAGCCTACTACCGCCGTCTCGTCTGCCCCGGTTTCTAGCTCCAAGCCTACCACCAAGAAGTCATCGGTCTCATCTACCGGAAAGACTGCTCCCCCGTACTACCGTCCTACTAAGAAGACTTCTTCGGTCAGCAAGCCCGTTTCCACTAAGTCGGTATCGTCCGAGAGCAAGACCAGCTCTGCCGCCACCACTAGCTCTGTCTCGTCTGCGCCCGTGAAGCCCACGACCGCCGTCTCGTCTGCCCCGGTCTCCAGCTCCAAGCCAACCACCAAGTCTGCTTCCAAGTACGTTCCCAAGTACACCACCAAGAGCAAGACTAGCTCCGCACCTGTCAAGCCGAGCTCCGCCGTCTCGTCGTCGCCTTCTTCCCCAGTGAAGCCGACCACCACCGCCGAGACCACCTCCAAGGCGACCACCACCTACAAGGCCAGCACTCCTGTTAGCACCCCCGCTAGCACTCCCGTGAAATCGGAGACCACCACCTCGACCACCAGCAAGACCTCGGCCGTGAGCACCCCGGTCAGCACCCCAGCGTCCTCTGCTCCTGTCTACCCTACCACCACTCTTGCCACCTCCACCAAGAAGACCACCGCCCCAGTGTACACTGCCCCGGCCTACACTCCTCCTTCCTACGAGCCTCCGGCTTACACCCCCCCGGCCTACCAGCCTCCGGCCTACACTCCTCCTTCATACAAGCCTCCGGTCTACTCCCCTCCTAAGTACACCTCGCCCTCTGGCGGCGACTTCTGGAGCTGGCTCTTCGGCAAGGGCAAGTCCGCCCCCCAGCCCAAGGGCTACTGAGCGTTACGCCCTTGATTGAATGCAAGGATGATTGTGTTATCTATTCTTTCCACGCGGCATGATGTTTGTTTCATCATGGCCTCCTTCTGAGGAGTCATGAACGATGACGAGACCGACGGCTCAATGCGAGATCCGGTTGACGATTTGCTGTTTCTGCCGTTGGGGGCGGATGTTTTTAAAACACTCGATTGTATGGTTCCGCGACATAAGGTCTGCGTTGAATCGGTTCGATTCGTAATACATAATGAGTCATGAAAACTCGTTTTACACATCTTCTATCTCATTCAATTTGCCTCGATGTACTTTGTCATGCAGTAACCTTATGGCCTTGCTTATGCTATGCTCGGTTTCCACCCCATCGTACCTGGGAGCCTGACTAATCCAATGTCTGGGTTTTCTGATGACCAAACAAATGTTTGCTTTTGTCCGATGAAACATACAATCTCTGTCTCCTTCCTCACCTCCAGCTACCTAGGTATGTAGACATTTTACTTTCCATCTAGTCCTAAATCACCTTCAATCATAGATGAAGTAGACATTGTGTACATACTAGTAGGAGGGAGAATGTGACCATTCCGCCTCAACTCGGACTTGCACGTATCACACTCGTCCCTCTCTTCTATCATCTTGTGAAGACCGTTCAACAGCTAGAGACGAGCTACGGTTTGTCACAATTTGGAAAGGTGAACCTTCTTACACACTTCGACATTGTGCCACTTGTTCACAACACAGCTGCGAGCTTTGTGTACGAGGCTTACGGGTTGTGGCATCGGTGATTGTGAGCATGTATATAGGTCGTGAGGCCGTTTCATCTACGCTGCCAATTGTAAGCACCGTTCACTACACGGGCCTGTTGTCTCACACCCTTGTGACGCTTGAAGTTGTATCCTGACTCACTCCCAGATTCGCCATACTTGGTGCAAAGCCCTGTCCCATACGCATAAATCATCAAGCATTGAGTATCAAATGAGGGCGTTCAATTTACGACTGTGTATTGATTCACGATCATCCAATAGCTGCCTCCCACTTTTTCTGCCAGGCCGTAAACTCATCTTCTTCTCCCTTCCAACTCAGCGCCGCTACACTGCCAGCGCCTCGAGCTTCCAAGATGCACCTATCCAGCCTAGACTTGGCTTGCTTCTCATCTAGATCGTAGAAAGAGCCTGCGAGCTCATCGATCAGATCTGGGATGGCCGTCAAGTGTATGAGTAATTCGTCTAAGCGGCCCGCGGTGTGATGCGCATTAACGGAAACGAAGGTCTTCAGCCGTCGTTTGATGACCGCCGTGTACAGCAGAACTACCTTCTTCAGTCTGCCCTCCGCATCTTGGACAAGTTCGCGCAATTCTGGCCGGTCCTTAGGCATGCTGTTTGCCGCATTGAAGATGTCCTCGATGCTGTCGTTGTCGCCATCAACGCCTTCATCATCACTGTCCAGTAGCACGTCTCCACGTCCTTCAGAGTCTAAATCCTCGCCCTCGCGCCATTCCTGTAATTCCGCAATCGCATCTTTGATGGTATCCCGATACTGTTCCGCCTTCTTCACAGCCAGACCAGCGATTCCCAGCCTCTCCAATTCGATAAGCGCATCACACGCTTCCCACACAACGCCTGTCGCACTCAGACTGCTCCTTCCGCCGGCCACCGAGCCGTGGCCGTCCGCAATAGACTGAACCTCTGCAAGCAGCCCCTCAACTTCTCGAAATGCTCGCTTCACTCGAGTTCGGATCTCTGTGCCCATGGTCGCGCCCCACGTATCCTTCTCCTGCTGGCAGATCTGTACTGCACTCATCATTGCTGGCAGACAGGTCCCACTGAGTTCACGGAGGACTTTCGTTATTGCAGAAGGCGTGAATGGCTTGTTGGTAGCGAGGAGCGCAATCTTAGTGACATGGGCTTTGAGTAGCTTTGCAGAGTCTCGAGCAACATGAAGGGCGTTAGGCGGGGAGGGTATCGTTTGCGTGATCGTTGTTTCCGAAGATGTGGTGAGTTGTGATAGTAATGCCTGCGCTGAGGCTATGGTTCGACCAAGTGCTGCCGTATCTTCTTGCTTTGAGCCGGCCATCTCAGGTGATGAAGTTGGGCGATACTCTAAATATCAAAGAAGGCGGACAAGGTTCGCAAATTCGCTGGACGAGTTGGCTTGAAATCAATTTCCAAAATGACGACCTGACGCATTCGTTTAAAATAAATTTCCACCCCGCAACGAAGTCTGTGACCCTGCAACAAATTCGCCCGCTCGACGCGCGACGTCACCTTCGATCCACAGATTTCTTCGAGTACGCGTCGAATGATTCAGGTCCTGCGAACTCACGCGACTTGCCATGGCCCGACCAAAGACGACATCAGCCTCAGCCTCAGCTCCAGCCAAAAAGTTATCTGTCAATGTAGCAACTAAGACGCTCGTGCTGGACAATGGATCTCATACTATTAAAGCCGGATTCTCCGCACCAGGAGTAGAGCCTGATCTCAAAGACTGCCATGTGATTCCGAATTGCATCGCGCGATCTCAGCGCGACAAGAGAACCTATATTGCGGCTGAATTAGATGAATGCATCGACTTTGGCGAACTTCAGATTCGCAGACCTGTGGAGCGCGGCTATATCGTGAATTGGGAGGGCGAAAAGGCAATCTGGGACCGCACCATTTTGGACAGTCAAAGTCCTGTTCATTGCGATCCGTCAGAATGCAATTTACTACTCACGGAAGCACCAAATGCGCCGAGTGCAGTGCAAAGGAATTCCGACGAAATGGTCTTCGAGGAATATGAATTTGCAAGTCTGTACAGGACGACTGCGCCTATGCTTAATGCCTATACGCAGTCACCCTTTGCGTCGACCAGTCTATTGCCAGCAGGCAGTTCGCAAGAATGTCTCTTGGTCGTAGATATAGGCCACTCTCACACCACCGTCACGCCGCTCTATCAAGGGCATCCGTTACACCCCGCATGCCGCAGATTGGAGATTGGCGGGAGGCTACTGACGAATTTACTCAAGGAAAGACTTAGCCGCACGATGGACATGCAACGGGAGGAATGGATTGTCCAAGAAATGAAAGAAGATACATGCTACGTTGCCGCAGATCTTGGTGATTTCAGTGACAGACTAGAGCGTGCCTGGAAAGGCGGCCAGAAGGACCCTCGAGAAGTCGATGCGAGCGTACTGGTTGACTATGTTCTGCCCGACTATGAGCAGCTGAAGCGAGGCTATGCGAAGCCTTATGATGTGAACAAGACAGCACGCATGCGCCTCGGTATCGGTGGCGCTGCCGAGCCAGCCATCACTGTGGGCAATGAACGCTTTACAGTTCCCGAATTGCTCTTTGCGCCCAGCGATATTGGCATGCAGCAGGATGGAATTCCAGGAGTCATACTGCAGAGCCTAGATGCTCTTCCGAAAGGCCTATGGCAGCCGCTATTGGCCAGCATCCTCGTCGTGGGAGGAACCAGCAAGATGCCTGGACTAGTCGAGCGCCTAGAGCGTGAGCTTCGTAACAAGATCGATGATTCGTATTCTGTTCGAGTTGTGCGAGCGGAAGACCCTACCAAAAATGTTTGGCTCGGCGGCGCACGTCTTGCGCAGGACTCTGAGTTGCTACGATCCCTGTCCGTCACACGTGCGGAATATATTGAGCACGGAGAGCTCTGGACCAGACGCAAGTTCGCGGGGAAAGTCCACAGATGAGAAAGGGAGAAAGCCTCGGGTCCCGGAATTGGCTCATGATGTGGTCTGCTCAACGGCGTCGGGCTTGGCTGTCACCTCAGCGGCAAGTGATCCGAAGCGTTTCTGATTCTCGGCGTGGCCTATGCAAAGTGCTTTCAGGAGACGAATGCCTTCGTGCTTGATTTGTTCCATAGGGTGTCGACAGAGAACTCTCAAGGCGGGCTCTGCACGATCGTCGCTTCCGATGATGTCTTTGCCATCCATCGACGAGCGCGTCAGATGGATGAGAAGGCCTGCAGATGAGAACAAGAGATCTGAGGTCTTGCCGGGGACAGCCGGCAGAAGTATTGCTGCGAATACTGCGCGATGAAGCGCTCGCTGCTCAACGAGGAACCCATGCTCCGTGGACTTTGTAGTCCAGAGCACATTGCCGATCATCTGACAAGCTGCATTGAGCATGACTCTCCTCGGCCTGTAGTTGCTTTGGTCGATCGCTTGGTCATCTGGTCGCTCGGCAGAAGAGATGCAAGACAGAAGCTTCTCGATGAAAGCATCGTGGATTGCGTATACCGTTGCAAATTCCGGCAGAGCAGCCATGTCGGATAGGCACCAAGTGATGCTGGAACACAACGGCACGATGATCTTCATATCCTCAGCTGACTCACTCCCTTCGCTATCAAGCTTGGAGGCAAAGGAATCGAGCATTGCCAACATGTTCCATACACGCTCTACGTGCTTCTCCAGGACTGCCTGAGGTTGAACAGTCTTATCTTGAAGGTACACCAGCGCGATCTCTACTGACGACGCCGCCGCGTCTACATCGCTTGTCGGAATGGAGTGAAGCGGCAAAGCGAGAATCGTTTCCAGCTGCTTGCTTGAGAGAGGTTTATCTAGTGTCTGTTCTAATTGAGACTTTTGACCTGTGATCAAAAACAATACATCGACAATCGTGTCGTTCAGTGTTTCGACATTGCCCTCTGGGGTAACTTGGCAGTTTTCCAAAAAGTCAAAATGCAACCGCTCTCGATAGCATTGTTGCTGAGCAGACTCAAATTCGTTACAGATGTTAAAAACGACCTGAGCCGCTAACGTGCGGGCCTCCGTCTTGCTTGAGCGAAGGCATTTCGCGGCCCAAGAAAAGCCCAATTTCGTAATATTGCTCCGAGCTTCGTCGTTGTCGGCGCACGCGTTTGCAACGCAACGTAGTGCTGCGTCTATGATCTTCAAGTCTTGATCGATTTCGACGTCGAGGTCGAACGTCCTCACAAACGCTTTAAGTATGCTTGCGTCTGCCAACGTAACTCTCAATGCTGCATCTTCTTTGCTACGTCTGGCCAGGAGTTTCATCGAACGCTCACGGTCCTCATATGTGGGGTCTTTTTGCTTGATGCAAGCGATAGCCTGACCAACTTCGTTATCGCCCATACTGTCCTCTACAAGGAACTTCTCGATGCCTTTTTATTGTGTGCAAGTAGATGTTGTGCTCCACCCTCACCTGCAAGCCTTGAGATCTACGATCACGTGGCGCTGATGACTAATCCCCCGAATTCGTGGACCCTGAACACTCCAAATCTACGAATTGCGACGTCGCGTCAACCCCGTTTCGCGTCAACTGTGCGAGAAAAAAGCATCCGTGAAAGCAGCGTAACAAGCGACCATATATTTCCTTTCGTCACTCCTTCAAGATCAATCTCATCCAAGATGACGCGCGCAACGCAGACCATTTCCCTGGCCCTTCTGGTCTCATCTGTACGCAAATTGCCAGTTGAAAGATGTCCCAGCGGAAGACCTCTAAACTTACATATTCCTACCTCCCTCTAGGTCTACCTTGTCTGCTTTCTCGGCCACATTTCCTTCCCTGCTGTGGTGCAGGAACAGGTTATCCCGGTGGTATGTCAACATGATCAATTTGATTAGGGAACTATGTTAATTCTCGTGCGAAGCTTCCGTTCTGGGCACTGGTGTCATTTGGCGCATTCCTCCTATTCAAGCTCGGCTATGGCGTGCTCACATTCAACGATGTCCCGGAGGCACACAACGAACTTATGAAAGAGATTGAGCTGGCGCGGAAAGAGTTGAAGGCTAAGGGTGTCTCGGTGGATTGAAAGAGCGATGTGGATTGGGACGTGTCACAGGTGCTGCGCTGCAAACGTGCTAGACGATGAATAATTACAAGCACTCCATATGTTCTCCTACGCGGGACGGTGCTGCCAGAGGGCACCGACTCGCAAAGCCATGCATCGCCAGCCTTCCACTTTACCTCCTGTCTACTTCTTCGTGTCCATCCGCCTTGCCCTGACCCACTCAGGTCGATCGACCTCGCAAATGGGACAATCATCGTGCTCCTGCAACGTGGGTGGTGAGGGACGAGGAGGTTCAATCAGGTTTGCCGCTGCTGAGCTATTCATGGCCAGGAACGCGGATAAATTCTGCAACCTAAGTGAGAACTCTGGGCTTTGTGACGGAGGATGCTGCTCAAGCCTATGTAGGTTGCTTGAGGATGAAGGATTAGTTACTGGATGCCTCCCACCAAGCTTGGATTTGGTGATCACGAATGAGTCCCGAACGTTCATGAGAGACTGGTTCAGCGTGCCCGCCATTTCCTGCATGTGCCTGCGGTCGCGTGCGAGGTCCACAGAATTCCGATGAGACTGAAAGTGAGTCTCCTCAGCTGCTAGATTGGAGAACTGCCTTGAAGTTGCTGGTAAAGCTGGGCAGCTGGTTCTTGGAGGCCACATACTCGGTCGGTCGAGTGTACTGACACCGGGGTTTGTGTTTGTCTCTTCATACAAAGAATCTGCCCCTGGCTTGAGTTCAGGTATCAACAAATCGATTTCGTCGTCATCTTCCTCATCTTCGAGATCAGCATCTTCCATCTCAGGAGTGCCTGACCCCAGGGCTCTTAGAGCATCTCTTTCTGCAACTGTCAGCTCCTCCTCGGCGGCTGATGATCGCTGAGTCGAGTGTCTACATGATGACTGTCCGCTGTGGCGTTCGGTATTGGGCGGAGGAGAGGGAACTTCCAGGTCTTCGCTCGGTGAACGTGATCTTGCTTGGATGAATGGTTGCGCCCGCGGGTGAAAGCGCGCTGTACTCTGTTCATCTGCGTCCTGCGCCTTTTCTATTTCCCAAGACCAAGCAGTCAGCTTCGTCTTCACCCTTTCGAGTAACGGACTCGGTGGGACATCAACCGGAAGATCCTCGCATTGAGCGATTGAACGCATAGGTTTGTTCATATGAGGAACCGGTCCTTTCTCCTTAGAAACCTCTCCTGCTGCGCCACTTGTACTGATGACTTTCTGGTTTTTGCCATGACTTGCCTGTGGTGCACGATTGCTCTCTTGTAGCGAAGAGGAGCCTTGGGCCCGTATGTCCTGCTCGGAGCTTTTGAGCGGTCGTTGGCTCTGGTCCTGCTGACCGTATATTCCAGGATCATCGTGCCGCCTTCTGTCTTTCTCAGTCAAAATGCTCCTATCATGCCTAGATGCCGATGGCTGACTCTCAGTGCCGACAGTCCCCAGCCGAGTAGAGGATAGTGACCACAGCGAAGAATCACTAGTGGTACCGCCAGGAGTGAAGCGCGTGCTATCTGAGATGCTTTCTTCGTTGACAGGGTAATCTGCATTTCCGGCCAGTGACTCGAATCTGAATGGCACCTCGATCAGGTTCTTGTGCAAAGAATGGTTCACAAGTTTCGAGCTCGGGGTTCTTTTCGCGTCCGCGTCGTCCTACGACGAGGTGGAAAAAAGTTCACCCTCAGAATCCGAGTTGTCTTCGGAGGATTGTTCAACTGTGTACCATTTCTTCGTTTTGATCGAAGACTGCACTTGCTCGGTCGACGGTGGGCTTGTAGAGGCGCGCCGTAGAGTTGTATCACTAGCCATGCTATCTTCTGCGAAATGTGCACGAACTGGTCCCCTCCTTCGACCGTGGCCATCAGCAATTGCAGAGCGTGTAGGTACTGATGTGTCATCGAGACCTCCATCTCCGACCACGGTGATGGTGGGCATGGACGTCGATCTTCGCTCTGGTAGCCTCGACCTCTCGTTCGTATTTAGACTTTCATCTCGAACTTGTTGTGAGCCGTAAGTGCAGCTGTCGCAGAGCCAAGCACCATGTTGCGGCAACGTGACTCCGTCATCCTGAGCAGGCCATGCAATTCTGAAGTCTGGCCAGGGCGATAGAGCACGCATATCACATGTTGGAGATGGACATGGCAGAGCATGTGCTGAATTTGTGGCATTGCTGTCTTCTGATCGGTATATCTGTAGCAGATGACTTCGAAGGCTTGGCCCATCCCGACCAAGGTCCGGCAGGATGCAGTTCTCTTCTGTCTGGTTACCTATGGGCGGCCTTCGCATCGCCGAATTTGTAGGTTGAGTATTTAGATGATCAAAGGTCTCCTCATCAACGCTCGATTGAGAATAGGAAGGTGCTGCAGGGTGATCGGGTTCGAAAAAGGTTCTCATGCGCGACATGCGCTGTGCGTTCGGGCGATCCACCACAGGGATAGTTTGCAAGTCGCAGGGCATTGAAGCTCACGGTGCTCAGGTAAGTTTGAAGATGCTTCGTTTTCACTAGGAAAATGAGTAATGTTGTGTACACGTAGGTGCTTCTGACGCTCCACTTCGATCCGCAATAATCCTTAGGAAGTCAGCAGTCTTTCGACACTCTGGGAAGGAAGCGGTGTTCCAAATATATAACTCTCAGTTGACACCGTAGATCCGCACAACACTCAGGTAAGGAGCGCGGCCATCTTGCCGCATGTATGGCGTGGAAGCACCTCGCAATAACAACGATGCCGTCGTAGCTGGGCTCATCCGGCACTGGCCCGGACGTAACTGCCAGTCACGAACTATTCATCGAGTGAAAGATATTTTGGTCACACGTGAAAGATTGCCATAGCTTCATCAACCACCACTCGGATGACCATGGGTTCACAACACGCCAACTCACATCATCGACGTCCTCATCAACTGCATTCTTGAGTCGGTGATCATCAATGGCTCCGAAGAGGTTTGGTGGCAAGGTTTTGGTCGCGGCTACTCACACATATGCTAAGGCAGTGCGGACAACAACGTCCAATGGAAAGGTCGGGTCCCATGGCACTTCAGTTCCGACACATCGACTTCCTCTTTGTCAAGTATCAGCCAAGATGCAAGAGCTCGGGACGAAGGGCTTCCAACAATATTCAGATGACTAATCCGAGGACGTTGTCTCTGATGAGTAAGCTTCTGTCGATCTCAGCATTGGGGCGTACATGTACCATTTCGACCGGATCCTGTAAACTTCGCGTTTGTCAAACGTAATTTTCAAGTTTTGGTCATAAAGGAAGGTAATAAATGCCTGGATCTGTCCAAAGAGCGTATGCCCAATGCAGTCAATGCGAAAGCTTCATGTTGCACGACTTGTCGGATTCGGGTGGACCATATCTACGACAGCCTTGCTTGAACTCACAGCTCAAGGCTGGGCGCCAAGTGGCCAGAGTACAAAATATGACGCATAAGGCAGGCAAGCATTCATGTAACTATAAAGCACTTGAGCATCATGGCAGAGTCACAAAAGATTGGCAATCCAAATGAACATGCAGCTCTAATTTCGCTCTACGAAGCGTTCTCGAAGTGACACCTGTATCAAAGAGACGCCATCATCAGCGCCAATGCTAGTGTTTTCTGAAATCAACTTGACAAGCCTGGCACGTGGGGGGATCAAAAATAAGGGCGAAGTTTTGGCACGTAGATCACAGCAAGATTTGCCCTTATTTTTTGTCGGAGGTGATTTCTAGTTCTGGGTTCTCAGATTTGGCTCCGCACAACACTCCGATGCGGCAACGCTTGGAACGGGCCTGTGCCGTAGCTGGCTGGTGTCATGTATACCAGGACTAAGATGCGTCGGCTTCTTCCCAACCAAACGATACTTGCATACGATCTAATGCAAATGGCTCCCCAATTCCTGTGATGGCGCTTGGGTGCCGGCTCTACATTCGCCCATGATTATCACAGTGACACAAATCTTCACTGCGACATATATTTTTTGAGGGATCATATACCGTGCGTAGTATCCACAGCAACAGTTAGCAGTAAGATGTTATCGTAACATCAGGCACACTCGGTCCCTCGCATCGATACGCTGGCACGCCGATCTGGTGAACAAGATAATTCGAATACGCCTCTTCCGAGTAGACGGGCTTGTAGCACAGTGGTAGCGCGCTCGCTTTGCATGTTCTGATGTATGCGAGAGGTCTAGGGTTCGATCCCCTACTGGTCCAATTCTTTTTCGCTCTCTGATTGTCTGCTCAGTGCTGTATGTATGTCACAATATATCTTGTGGTAATTGATATCACTGGGGACGAGAGCGGCGGGACGACGCGGTAGCTGGCGCTTGAACATGGCTTGGCACGACACCAGACGGAAACATCATTAGCAGAAGTTGCGACAGCGAGTACAGGCTGTACAGGCGAAGCGGCCTGCAAAACGAGCGCGTTCGTGACGGTTCGCGGCGTGATCTTCCGAAAAGGTGAAGCAATCGCGTTGACTTCTGCGTTAGCTTTCTTGCGAAACGCTTTTAGTTCGTTCTCCGTCGCGCCGTTCTTCTTCATGGCAGCGGCGGGTCGCTGCACCCGCTTCTTGTACAAGCTTCGGTGAGTCAACGCGACGGTTTGTTATGCTAGAGTATAGTTCGCCTCGACTGCCTTGTGACGGAATCTTGCCATAATCTTGGCCTGTATTAGCGGTGAGTGCGTCTTGGGTATGTGCAATTCTTGTGTATCCGAGGGTTTGTAGTTCATGGGCAGGAGTGACGGCGGAGTGGCCCAAGGAGCCACCGCCCAGTATGGTGTTCATTTGAGATCTGCCGGCACGTATGCCTTGAGCCAACCCATCAGCAGGCTTCCGAAAATGAATGAGCATGCTCGCATGAAGGTGATGTGATGTACCCAATGGAGCCGCTCTTTCACGAGCCCATTCCGAGTTTGAGGACCATTATGATGCGGTTTCGCCCAGGTTCGTCAATCACTTGATACAAATGGAATTTGACCCTTGCTCAGAATATTCGCACGGTTTGTGAGACGATTGTGGTTGGTTGCCACCATCTTACCGTGTATCCATTTTCACAAAGCACGACTGCTGTTAAACAACGGAGTATGAGTGGGACAACTACCAATGTAAGCAAACATCACAATGTAATGTCCGCGAATTGTTGTTCGTTGGTGGTTAGACTTCACGCAAATTTTGTTGGAAGAATTCAATATCGAGAGTCCATATCCTCGAGATCTTGCGTCTCCTCTTCCTCGCTTTCTTCATCCTCGCTCTTGGCGGGCTTGAGATGCGCGACTCTCTCATTCTCGTCATCAACATCATCCTCGTGACCATCTCCGTGGTCATCATCGTCACTGCTCCCATCTTGGTCGACAACAAACCTCTGCACAGTGCGATCCTCCACAAATAGTCCCTTTCCCATACTCTTCGATCGCCGCGTGCCCCAATCACTCCCCTGAATAGCAATGCCACCCTCGAGGCTATGAGCGGCCGCCATATGCCCGCCCCCACCAATCATTCTCAACTGCTCCGGCGTCAAATCCACAATCTCCGGCGCAAACTCTCCAATTTCATCATCCTCGTCATATGCTGTCGTTGTCGCGCGGACCTGTTCGCCGTCCTCAAACTCGAGCATTCCCGATCGCGCGAAGTTTCCACCGAACTGCCAGCCGTGTTGCTCGCGAAGGTAATCTTCCAGGTCGTCGAGCTCGTCAATCACATCGCTTGCATTTCCTCCAGTCATTGTTGAGCGTTCAAGTCCGCGCCGAAAGCGTATAAGGAGCGAGCCTAGAAGTGACCCGCCTTCGTCCGCGAGATCAATCAACCCACCCTCAGCATCCTTACAATGCTGTAGTTGTAGTCGAAGGGCGGCAATCGCTCGAATAAAGAAATCCGGCTGCTGGGCGACGGCTGTGGTCGAGGTGAAGATGAGTTCAAGAAGTCGCTTCCATTGCTCCAAGCAAGAGAAATTGTTTAGTGTTAGCAGCATGAGAAAGCAAAATTGTAGCTCGCCAATAATTTCGTCGAGATCCGGGGTGAGATTGAGCAAGGCCCATGAGCGGTCCTGGGCGGCTTCGGATCGCTCACGGCCGGTCGCGCCGGGACGCCAGGTTTGTTTGAGGTTGATGGCGAGGAAATGTAGGATCTGGTCGCGTTGATATTCGGCAGAGATTTCTGAAACACTGAATCCGGGGATCGCTTCAATGTCCTGGACAGCCGAGCTCCCGGAGCTTAGATTCCATCTCGAGCTGCCGATTATCCTATTCATAAGTCCGGGTGTGATACAAGATGTCAACGTCATCCAGTTCTCAACTTCGCCATTCTCTGATGTTGCGCTTGATTGTCGATACGGCGTGAGAGCCTCGCGCCAGAACTCTCCCAAATTTGCTCGCCAACGCAGATTCTCGGTTGCATCGGTATCGGCGAGCAGATTCTCATTGTTGTCGTCCCATCTTGCGATTACTAAAGGTTGCTGACTGTCGTCGGATTTGACGCTGGTGATGTTGAACCACAGCCCGTGGCGTTCGGAAAACACTGCGTTTGCACCCGTGTACGTGAAGTGTAGGCCTGACGGAACTCCCTTGACGCCTCGAAATCGAGGTGTAGTTGTGAACGATAGAAGATCGATGCCGACTAATGCAGCAGGCGTCAGATCGAGCAGCAATAGTACGGGACTGTTGGCGGATTCCATTCCTTGCGCCGCAACGTCAAATTTTTGCACCACTTAATTCCAAGATTTTGTAAATGCATGCGATATATGTTTTGACGAATACCCGACGTCAACCGAGTTTTTGGTCGTTGGTCTCACGCGAAGAATCTTTGTTTGACTCGCGCGAGTGATTTCCACAAAGAATATAATGTGGATAGTTTTCATCAAATCTGTGGAGGGTTCTATTAGAAAGTGGGTTTGTCCATCGCCATCTATCGTACATCACGCGAAGGTGTGCGAAAGCATCAGTTTCATCTTCTTTACCTTGTTGATCAACACGGCGACCTTTACGAATGGTCCAACCCGATGACTAATCTGATTTTCGTTCACTCCGATGACCAACACAACCTTGGAATGTTGCAATTTCTAACAGCGACGAAATTGCCACAGATACGCCAGCTTCTGGGATACGTCCGCCTAAAGCTTCTCGCTAAAAATAATCGTTTCACTGTTCTTTAACGCATGTGAAAGAGCGGATATGACAACATCTTCTCGGTGCCTCCAGCAAGTTCATCCCATGTAGGAGCAGAAATTCAGTTCCACTGCGGGCTCACTTGTACAGATGATCATGAGGAAGGTGACTCGCTATCGTACGAGATCGAGCTCTTGCTTGGTAGACCTATACGTGTACACAAAGATGATAGATGCGAGCTGCCAACCATTCCATAACAATTAGAACCCGTCCGACGAGCTCTAAACTGCTTTTGATTTGAAAGTGGTCCACGGCGGGCGAGTCTCATGCTGAGGTGCCGCCCCTTCAAAATTTCAGTAATAGAGTAAGATCAAAATGACTTTGTGGTTCTCCATTGTTTCTAGCCAGTCATGTCGTCCGCTCGGCTGCTTGCTGTGTGCAGCACCTTTAAACGCCATGACCGTCCACCTAAAAGGTCATGTGTGCTGTACGTCACGTTTCGTCAATCTTGGTATGACGACAAAACCCCGTTATAACACAATAATAAAAGGCATTGGCTAGGTATGTAGTCAAATCGGACGGAACGGGTTGCAACTCCGATGACTAATCCAATATCTTCGATCGTTGATGACTAATACAATGATTTGCACGCTTTTCCAAGGAGAGTAGAGGGGAACGTCGATCCGGTTTGAATGAATAGTTACAGTGCTGGTTCAACCGGTTTCCTGTATATCTAGGCTGTATGAGTATGCATTGTGTGAAATACTTGACGCGACATAGAAGTGCTGTCACGTGCTTGCGTTGCGGGTGCCTTCCCCTTCGGGCTGTCTGCCGTAATACTTCGAGGATCATCATCCACAAACCACAGCTCACTGGCATTGAATCGCCCTTACACCTATCGCACAACGCACGCACATCAGCCATGCGTCCTGCACAGCTCGCCACGAAGGCCGTTCATCTTGCGGCCTCATCGAATGGCCAGCAGGTTGTATGTCGCTCATGCATGAGCCGACAATTCCATACATCCAACCGACGGGATGTCGATCCGAATTCGTTCTTCGGCGGTCTCCAGGAACGGATATTCGGATCAAAGAAACCAAAGAAAAAGGTGCAAGTACAAGATGTCGCGGAAAAGCAGGAGGCTACCATCAAACCCTATCGTTTCGGGACCGTTCTAGGACTGGACAAGAAGAAATATAAAGTCGCCGCGTCTCCCATCAGGGTTTCCAAAACCCCAACGTATGAAGCGGCGAAGACTGCGGATGGCTTGCCGCGAGTGGGAAGCGATGCATGGGCGAAGCGGCAAGGTCTGCAGAAAACCGTATACACTGGGTGAGTCTAGTGTGAAGTGAGCACGACGTTCACGACGTTCAGAGTGCTGAGATTTTGTCCAGGTTCAAGCGACGTGCAAAGAGGACGTTTCATCCGATTATCCACCAGAAGGCTTTATTGTATCACATAGCGGTCGAAGTATTGGCGCTACACCAGCAAGGGCGTGATTTGTCGAATGTATGCTTTGGGCGCAAGGCTGCGTGGAGCTCCTACGACGATGTGCGCTTATGTGAGAAGGACGGAAAACTCGCCCTCGAATCTCTCGAGGAAGGAGCAGATCTCGCCATCACTGCGACTATACCATCAAAGTTCCAGGAGGTGTCTCCAGAGACCGCCGATGAAATTTGCGACAGAATGTCGGAGAAGATAGACTTTCCTGAATGGGATGGAGCAACGGATTACAAACGCTTCGAGCGCTTGCCGTTCCCATCACGGGATGTCAAGCTTGCAGTAAGCGTTCACTGTCATTGATGATGATGAGCTTGCCCTGTTTACTAAGGCTTCTACAGATTCTCAAGCGTATTATGCAAGTTTCCGGTCAATCGATCCCGGACCGAATAATGAGTACAACCAACTCGCTGAACGATCTAGTCGACGCCCTCAGCAAAAAGGATCCTCCCGCGCGACTCTTCGATGCACCACAGATCCAACGCGGCGCAAGTCTCCCCAACGTGACCGTCTTTTCAAGAAGACGCACCAAGAGGAATGCGGAGGAAGCAATTGGTCGCGGCAAACTGATCGAGCAGGCGCTCGGTGAGCAGGGCCTGCTTGACGCTAAACTGGCCAGGATGGCACAGAAGAAGGAGAAATATGAGCAATTCCTGGAGCGAGCCCAGCGGAAAAAGGAGACCTGGCTGAACGCCACAGAGAAGGAGAGGCGAGCGATCAAGGCAGAAAAGGAGAGCGGATTGCGTTTGGTCAGCGCTCGACCGGGCGAGGCTCGTACTCGTGGCGTGGAGAAAGCTTTGCAATAGGCCGCTGCTGAGCGTGGCACGTATGAAAGCAGCGCAGAAACAAGCGAGTTTGCAAGACTATGAAGGAAATCTGTCGATGAATGCTTGCATCAAGTGGTGCATTCGAGAGCTTTGTCGCCGGTCTTGCAATTGTACAAAACAAACCCACATTCCATGTGTGTACATAAATATTTCTTCGCCATCAAGACGATTTCGATTTTTCCCCTGTTCAAGAGCTCTTCCATTTCCGGCTTCACTTGCTTTCGCGCCTATCCAGTCACGCATACCCTGCTACCTCCCTCCTACAATCACCCTCACAATTTCAACGGATACTCCACACTCTCGATCGTCTCCGGAAACTCTACCCCATGCTGCCTCCTCACCTCATCCATGACCCGCATAATCACCAAACTCTCCTGCAAACTCTCAAACCTGCCCTCCTTCCTCCCATCCCTCAACGCATAAGCACACTCGTCCGCCTCCCAGAACATCCCATGCCCCTCCCCCTCGGCATTAAAGTCCCCGCCGAAGCCATTCTTCCACCCGCTCCCCCGCCCCGGCCCGGGCTGGAACCACTCGCGGTCCTCGACCGTCCCGTCTGCGAGAACAAGTCGTGTCTTCGTCGGCCGCGATGCCGGCGGGAAGATCTGGATCTCCCCGCGAGAACCCTGCACGCGAATCGTCGGGCCTGCGCTGCCCTTCCCGTCGGGATCCCCCGAGACGAGGAAACTGGTGGTGGCGATGCCGTGAGCAGGTCGGGCGGGCGGTGGCCGTGGGAAGGTCAAGAGGATGGTAGTATGCTCGTCGGTGCCCAAGTGATATTTCTCCACGGCGCTGATGACGGTGGGAGATTGTGGGTCGGACTCGGTTGTGTAGAGGGTTTGGAAGACCCAGGTGAGAGCATAGATGCCGAGATCGAGGAGGGCGCCACCGGCGAGGGACGGGTTTACCATTCGGTGGGTGTCTGGGAAGGTCTTCTCGGGTGGGATGCTGTAGCTGAGATCGGCGGCGGTGCGGTATACGGTGCCGATGCGGCCGGAGGTTATGACTTCGCGGACGTAGACGGAGAGTGGAAAGTAGCGGGTCCAAACCTGGATGTGGTCAGTAACGTCGCTTGACGGGGATGGTTCTAGAATGATGTGAGCTTACAGCTTCCATAAGAAAGAGATTCTTCTCCTTAGCCTTCTTGATCAACAATTCCGTCTGCTTCGCATTCGTCGTGAATGCTTTCTCACAGAGGACATTCTTCCCCGCCTCGAGACACAACATGGCATTCTGGAAATGATGGCTGTGAGGCGTGGCGACATAGATGATGTCGACGTTGGAGTCTTGGACGAGTTGCTCGTACGATCCATAGGCCTTCGCCGAGTCGGGGGCCCGGACTTCCTTGAGAAACGCTCTCGCCCGTTCGACGGACGAGGAGGATGCTGCTGCCACAACGACGTGCTCGATGTCGTCGACTCCGCGTGTCTCCGGGTTGGGCCAGAGATCGCGAGCAAATGTCTCAGCGATGCCGCCGGTGGCGAGGATGCCCCATTTGAGCTGGAACTTAGACATTTTCGCGGAAGAACTGGTTGTCTTGCAATTTACTCAGTTTTCTAAGCGACTCTCAAGTCGTATGTGGTGGCTGAACGATCACGCAAGCGTTGTCGGTGAGAAGATTGCCCTTTCCAGTAGACCGGTAAGTCACAAACGAATGCTTGCTTCTATTCGGAACTGTATTTACAGTTGGTCTTGTCGTCGACTAGCTGAAGAACTTCGCTGTCGTGTTACACAATATGTATACCTACGTACTGAGTACAATGATGTCAGGTGGGGGGCTGAATGCCGATGGTGGAAATCGGTGCTTCACAAGGACCCATCGAACAAATATTCACGACGAAACTTCGGCCGCAATCACAAAAAGGTGAAACCTAGGTGTTCGACTCGAGGAGTACCATTGGACTGCTGTAAATTCGATTGAGTTGGAGATGTAATGCTCGAAATAATTGTCAAATACCGTGTCCTCGGCTGTTTCGCCCATTGGCTTTCCCATTCGCAAATACAAAAGATAGTAGAGACATTCTCATTTTCAAGCCGAAAGGTACGACAATAGAGAGGGCCATCTTGGCCAAAATTCAAAGGGATAAACAAAGAACCTCACCAACACCGACGCTTGTGACGAAGAGAAAAGATCGCTTTGAGAAAACGGCCCAAAAAGACAGCACGCTGATAAAATCAAAACAGGAACCAACCCTCCCCACCTTCTCAATTCCGAAAATTTCCACAATCATGAAAGGAAATGATTCATATGGCCCGGCACCTGCAGACGACATTTTTCACAGTCGGCTCGGAAACCCATGCTGAAACCACGTTTACTAGTCGTGCTGCTTGGGCCCGCTCGTGCTGGAGAGTCCGCTCCGCTCAGGGCGCCACTACGTTGCCGTTGCTTGCGCACAATCAACTCGTGAGGGCTGTGGTCCATCGGCTCAAAGTCAATGGCCGACTCAAAGTCATCGGTCATTTCATCGGCATGTTGAGGTGACGCGGCGGCGTCATCATAGTCATGTGTGCTGCGAACACTGGCGACGGAGATGCTGGGTAGACTCTCATCGGCATCCATGTCGACGTCGGTGACGGAAAGCATGGATAGCTGTGATTCGGCAGTCTCGGCAGGACAAGGAGGAGGTGTCGGGACATCATTCTCATCTATGGGCGAGGGGACATCGAGAAAGTCATGCGTGGAAGCGTTGACGTACTCCCTCGGCTGATGGCGTTGGCGAAAATGTTGCTTGGCGCCGGTGACAAATTGTCGAGGACGAGCAGGAGACGGCGGAGGGATGATCATGGGAGTCGCGATACGTCGCATTCGTTGCTGCTGTTGCTGTTGCTTAGCCGAGCTTGGTTCTGGGGGCGATTCATCAAAGTCACCAACCATGGCTTCGTCATCGGAGACCATGGAGAAGTCTTGCGGACTGCCAGGTTCGGAGACCAGCGAAGAAAGTTCATCATCGCTGTCATATTTGGCTTGTTCGCGAGTGTGTGAGATGGGAGTGCTCAAGACGGAGTCGTAATGACACCAGAAATCATCCGTGGTAGGATCGGTAGTAGGGCGAGATTTCTACAAGAAAAAGGCGATGTCAGCTGATGGTCATCATCATCACCGTGCCGGCTCATAGCGGCATGTTTCCATCTTACCTTTTCATCGCGACCGGTGAGCTGCGCGACATGTTCGGCATCGTCATCATCGCGCAGTCGTTTCCGACGATCCGGTGTGGTGGTCATTTTGTGTGCGTGTAATATGTGTAGTGGTGGTGGTGGTGATGATGGTGGTCGGGTTTAGCGATGAGATTATGTCCGCTTTCGGCAAGAACCTCGGGAGCAGCTCCAGAGGGAAGACGCAAGCAAGCGGGTAATGTACGAGGCAAGTACCGGACGGCACTGCAGACAGGAAATAATAGATATGTACACTGGCGAGGATAAGTAGGTAGAGTGCTGATGTATCGAGATATTTATTGTAGATGGAGTGTAGTCGGTCGTCCGGATTGCGGAGAAGGTAACAGAGCGACACGAACACTTTTTTTGGTTGGACCCTGTGGTTAATAAATCGAAAGCAAAAGCTCCATCATCGAGGACAATTGGGGGACTCGAAGCATATTTGTCTTCCTCTTTGTGGTCCGATTGCTGCAGACGGTGGAGATGTACTCCGTGAGCGGGCCGTGGTGCAGGCAATGGATCGACGTGGCCGGAGGAGAGACGGAGAGTGAGGAATGGGCGATAACGGTCTCAGTGGCGGTGGTGGAGGTGGTGATGAAATCAAAAAGAAGATGGTTGACCCGCGGGCGACGACGATGGCGATGGAGCAGCAGCGGTGCGGGTGGGCGATGATGATACACCCCGGGCCTGGCGCAGTGTCAGTACGGTATCGGTGGAAGGATGGAAGGAGGGAAGGAAGGAGGGGGTTGGCGGCGGGCGGACCAACGGCCAGCTTTCCCGTGTAAACTCGAACTCTCCAGGTCTCTCTCTCTCTGTTGCATATCTACTGTACCTAGGTAGGTACTCTCCCTAATAATAACTGTAGGATGTAGCTGACAGATCTGACAACATCTGCTGCATCGGGGATAATAACAATAATAATAACTGGTCCGAGGAGACGTTTCAGACCGAGTACGTACAGTGCATCTCCTAGCTCGGCCCTTCTTGTCATCGATCACCGTCTTTAACACCCAGGTAAGGTGTTGTTCAGAGGTATGCTACTACAATACCACAATGGGATTCATCACTCGTACAGTATTATTATGACCAACAATGGCTCAATCCTCCGCTACTATTATGATCACACACTGTCATCGGCTTCGGCAATCGACAAACGAAGGTTAACTCCGCTCAGTTACATAGGCCGCAATGTGGAGTCTATAGACGACTATACACTCTGTCTGCCTCCTACATGTTCTCCGTGGCATTGTCGGACACATGCACACTTGATGTTTGCCGAACTGCGGAGTATAGCTGGGAGAGGCTGAGAGGTCAATTCAGTTCCGAGATGCGGCTGGATCCCGTCACGTGCCCCATCGCCCAATGCTGGCAGCTGGAGGACAGCATCTCAACGCTGAGCAGCCGCGATCCTACCAGGAAAGTATTTGCAGGGAGCCTCCCCTCCCCTACGGAATATGCATATGGATTTACAGTTGAACAGTGTTGATCCGAGGTAGAACATCGGCTCCGTGATGAGTGGATCACCTACGTACAACGCGATGCGCGTTACGTACAGAAGTTCGAGTCACGGCTCGTGCCAGCCGAGCTCGACTGCGGCTCGGAGTAATTGAAGCTTCCGATGGTTCTCTGCTCAACGCGTGCCTGCACTTCGCGTGCCATAGTTCAATAACAATTGACAACAAATAATGCCGAAATGTGTCTGGAAACCCTTCAATATTGCTACATGTCATGAGAGGCATGTGTCAAAATGGAACATCACAGACGACAGGCATTTGTGTAGGTACATCCCAGATTGAACACATCGACAGGGCTAGTCTGCGATGAGTGAGATACATGTACTGCATGCGTTGTGATCGTATTATCTACGTGACAGACGGAGTATTACTCACACGTACGCCAGAGTGTAGACAGAGTTTTTGGACACAATGCTTTTCTGTGGCATTTCTAATATGTTCATTGGAAAAATGTCATCTCTACGTGGGCCATGGGCGACTTAATCTCGCTTCCATGAATTTGAGCAAGATCGGTGGCACCGCTTCGTCAGTGGCGCGAATCGTGAGGCGGTACATCTAGATTGAGCATCAAAGGTCAGCAAAATAGAACAGTGCGCAAGACAGACGACGATATCGCCAGGATCCAAACGGAAGAGGAAAGAGAGTGAAACGAACCTTGTTCTCCGAATTCGGCTCCAACCGCAATAGACATCCGAACTTGCCTCCCGCCGTATGCAATACCGTCGCGCCCACGAAATTCCTTGCGTTCGGGTCGACACCGTCTAGCACGCACCATCGGAAGCCCTGAAGCGCTCGGCGCGTATGTTCCGCCGAAATGTCGTGCGCGAGGAAGATCTTCTGAGCCTCGCGCGGCGCCCCGCCGATCTGTTTCCATCGCTTGAAAAAGTCGTCGGCCGCTAGCACAGCGTGCTCCATGTACTTGTGCAGCACCACCGGCAGCTTCAAAGTGAGCGCCTGCAGCGCGCCCGCTACGTACGAGATTCGGATTGTTGGCGGCTCGGTGAAAACACCGCGAGCTTCGAGCATGATCGTCTGCGACGTCTGTTCACCAGAACGTACCGTCGTCTCCGGGAGGCTTTTGTTGTCAATTTTGAGCTGCTCTGATGACGGATTATCCAGAGTGGTTGTGAAGGATTGTATAGGAGCAGAGGATTTGTTCGTGAAATAGAGGATGACGCAACCAGCCTCGGCACGATACTCAGACCGCAAGCCGATCTGCATTTGAGCATCCTCGTAAAGTATTCCCTCTGATCGGACCAACAGCCGATTGTAGCCTTCTTCCCAACCAGGGGAAAGATGTGAAGCACTAGCGAGGTTGGGCGCTCCGAGATCGAGTCCGGCGAGCTCTTCAATCGGTGTTCTCGCTCCACCGTTGATACCTCCCTTAGGGCCATTCGTTGATCCGTCTGGCGAGAGTGCGGTCAGTCCACCACCGTTGGTGAAATTGCGCTTGAGGGTTGCACTTCGATCTAGACCGGGAACGCCGTCTTTACCGACCACAGACCACGTCCGCTTGTCACCGTTGCCAGATCTCTTGTCCAGTCGTGAGAGTAGAGCCGACGTGCGTTCGGGAAAGGGCGGCATCTCGTCACAGACCGTCCGTAGCAGGTCATCGTTGGGCATCTGAATCATGGCCAAGTACTCACATGACCTCTGCTGTAATTCCGAGTCCAACGATCGACTGTATACTTGCAACGCGGCAACAAGCTGTTTCTTGATCTCGGGAAAGAGGTTAACGAATTTGATAAATGCGGAGAGAATCATGGCGCGAGTGTTTGGAGAGCATGACCCAAATTTCCCGTGAAGTGCCATGAACTGCTCGATGGGGCTACCACCAGGACTGTCCGCGATGAGATGTCCAAATTCGCCGAGAATGTAACTCCCAATCTTGACAAGCGTCTCATGACAATGATCTGCTTTGCAATATTGCAGGATGTTCTGCGCAGCATAGACTTGCAATTCGTCGTTGTTGGTGACGATCTGGATGATTCGCTGCCATACTTCATCGCTAACATGATCACCGGCCATGGCAATCAGGCGCATGGAAATATCGACATACCACTTCACATCCGTTGCATACTTTTCCGTCAAGATGGCAATCTTCAACACCATCTCTTCTCGAATCGCATAGTCGGCGGATTGCAGGTACTTGAGCAATTCGTGGACGATTGTCTGCGAATTCGAAGAATCACACATACTGTACAGCAGATCCAAGCCCTGCCGCCGTACTGTGATGTCTCGATCCCGGAGTGATCCGATGATGATGTCCTGATGCTTCTTGATCGGATCCAACGTCTCTGCGCGTACCGCCAGATGAGTCATCGCTTCCAGCCCAAGATATCTTACATTGGTCTCTCTAGAACCGATGAATTTGCCGAGCTTGGCTGAGATCTGTAATAAAAGAGCTCGTTCCGTGTCGAGGTGAATAATGAGGTTGATGGCTTCGAAGAGGACCGCGTTCTGCGCGTTATTCTGTTGCACGTTCTTCGGTGTCTCCATGGCATTGTCTAGAATCGCCTGCAATGACTCACGCATGAGCTGCCGGACATGCGTGTCCTCTGAAGGTGGAAAATATTGCATCAGTCGTATGAGTTTCACCTGCAGCCACGGACACGGCACTTTGTAGTACACATAGTCGCCAGAGTATTCCTGGTCCACGACGATTTTGCGTAATCTTTGTGCGGCTTTAACATAGCTCCCCTTGTATGCATCCGGGTCGTCCTGAGCCAACGCCATGACCAAGGATGTCACAGATAAAGCGACGCCCATGTCTGGATCATCCATGATAGCGATAATTCTTTCTCTCCACTCCGGTTGGACCACAGATGGGACCTTTCGATAAAGACGCAACAGCGTCAAAGCCGCCTTTTTCTTGACGAACGGTTTTGAGGTTGCCGAGATGAGAAGTCTGTGAACGTCGGCGCAAAGGGCCTCGCCCATTTCCTTGCCAGCGACATTGGCGATTGCATGTAGCGCAAGGCAGTTGTTGAGCTCATTCTGGTCAGCAAGGTCCTTCCGTATGCTGTTCACCACAAGATGTAGCAATTCGTGTTGTTCGTGAAGGAACAATGTAACCGCCAGATAACCGATCTGTTTCTCTGAGTATTTGGACGCCGAAATCAAATTCACCGCCTCCAAGTGCCCAAAATCGACGTTCCAGCCGAGGATGTAGATATACAGCAACTTGCACACGTACTTCTTCTTGTCGTAGCCAGACAAACTACCGCCTTTGAATTTTTGTCGAATGTTCGCCAGCTCTTTGTTGATGCGTTTCTCCTCCAATTCCCTTGCTCGTGCATTCCTCAGATCCGCAATGAACGAGACCAGTCCTCGCATAGTATTATCCTTGCCACCAGCCCCCATGCTCCCCATACCCCTGTTGAAAATAGCCGACGCTGCTGTTGCCGCCATCTTGAACGCGCCTCAAAAGGCTCGTTCACAAGGAACGGCCACTGCTGGTGTATGCCGGCGATAACACAGGTTCTATTGCGGGATGAATTTCTTCCAGAGTTGAACGATTGCGAGCAGAATATCCGAGAAGTCGAAATGTGTGAAAGCGTAGGACAATGTCAAGCTCGGGACCTTGTCTGGAATTTGTCCCAAGTTTCCTATGGGAGTGATTAGGCGCGCGAAGGCTCGACCCAACACCGGTGCATCTGCGCAAAGATCATCCGTCTGTTCGGTCAGAATAGAACATGCGAATGTTTAGTCGTAAGCAGGGGACAATCGAGTCCGACGGGCTATTGAACGGCCAACGCGCGCGCGCAATTCGTTAATATTTGGCCATCCCCGCGGTGAAGCCGCCACGAAAGGGTGTCAAAGGTGGATGTCTTTCCGCTTCGCACACCACGTCAGCCATCCCTCTTCGCCGCGTTGAGATTGGCGGCCAAACCTTTATTTTGACCCATGGGTCTGTACAGTGCATGTACCTGAGCCTCATTCTGACAGCTTTATGACAACGACATTTCAATTGACTCTACCATTTTGAACTAATTGAACTACTGTAATCAGCAAGAAGCAGTATCTGGTGAATCACCGGAGTGCCCCGTCTGATTTGATCGATGCCTGCAGAAGAAGCTCCTCGATATTCGTAAGCAGACGATGAACAAGAGCACGCACGGGCTTCCTTGTAATGAAAGTCAGAATATTACCCAAATAGCGAGGTAGTACAGGACAGCAAGGTAATATAGGACAGCGAGGTAATATAGGATATATAGGATGGCGAGGGGATATAGGATATATAGGATAGCGAGAGGACATAGGATAGCGAGGTAATATAGGATATATAGGATAGCGAGGGGATATAGGATAGCGAGGAGATATGGGATATATAGGATAGCGAGGGAATATAGGATATATAGGATAGCGAGAGGATATAGGACAGCAAGTTCAACAAATTTCACCAGGACACAAATAAAGTCTGCGAGTCACAGCCTGACCCTGGAACACAGAACGAGTATGCATCGTTGAAGCTTTTGAAAGTCATCGTAATAAAGTGAAGCATTGCATTTTCCTGGCTCACATCATTTCCCTATCATCCACCCATTGCTCCTTCTCCCAAATGTACTTCCACCGCGCCTGAGCCAGACGCCTCCAGGCCGGGTATATGAATAGTTTGTAGAGAACTAATGAAGAAAAAGAACAGCGAAATCATAGTAGAAAGCTAGTGGGAATTCATAGATTCCACTTAGCCAATTACCGAATTTTCATCCGTCATAAAAAATACATGAAGAGGGCTAAGAAACGATCTTGAACATGCCCATCGTTGAGTGTGCGGAACATGGTTATGAGAAATATCAGAACATGCCTCCGTCGGCAGAAACAGCAGGCCGGCCGCGATCTGGTGTGTTTCCGGACTTGCGGTCATAATTTTGGTCATATTCGCCAGAATTCGTCGGTTGCGACAATGCGGAGCGTGAAGGCACACGCACGACGTTGCTGGGTGGGAAGTGAAAGTCACTGTCGGGGGTCTGCGAGCGTTGGCTTGAAGACTCTTCGCCTCCAGAAGGAGTCTTGATCGGGCTGCTATAAGGATGGGCCGAGAATTCCTCGGGATCGTTCCGACCGCCCATGCCGGTAAAGAGTTTGTTGCGGGTACCACGACGCTTTGGGTTGATAGGCGGAATTGGCGGTGCGCTGGTCATCCCGTTCTTGAGTGAAGCGCCCTCTGGAAGATCAACCGTCTCGAAATTCGCAGTAGTCTCCAGCAGTGTAGGCTCGGAGATATCGGCCTTGGAAATGGTCTTTTTCCGAAGGGTGTTACTGCGTGACCGCATGCTGCTAGGCGGGACATAAGCTGGGACAACCGGAGTACTGGAGCTTGACAGCAAAGGTACCGTGACTGATGCAATAGGCGCAGGACGAATTGGATTGTAGCCATTGGGTGTCGCAAAGGCTGGTGGTGGTCGAGTGTGAACTGTCGGAGACGATCTAGACTCGAAATAATTGCCAAGAGGACTCTTGGTGTCGTTGCTGAACCGAGAGTCGTTATGTGATGCGCCTGGGTCGGCCGACAATTTGGGGGTGAGCTCGCGTGGGATCATCGGGGAAAGATCGTGCAAGGAGGTCGTGCTGTCCGCCATTCTGTCCGATTCATCCCTTCTCAATGCAGGGCGGCTTCTTGAACGTCCAGTCGTAGCGGTTGAATTGGATCGACTTCGGCTCCCACTCCTATCGCCATTGTAGCCGCGATGATTGACGCGATCTTGACTGGGCTGTCGTTGGAATGCCGGGTGCTGTGAATTTGGGGGCATTGGCGGTCTCGGAGAAGAGTTGCCTCTCGATCTAGTGCCATCGAAACTGATGCCAGTCCTTTCCGCTTGAGTCAAATTTGTGTTAATCGACGTGGTCGACTTGGCGCTTCTCAATTGCTGTTCACGCATATGTGCGAGCGATTCGCCACTAGCTTTTGTTCGCAACATGCCAAACGCTTTGAAGGGACCGTTACCCGAACTGCTAGCAGGTGCTGGACTGGGATCTCGGCTGTGATTGTCTTTTTCTACAATGCTCTTGATGTTCTCACGGATTGCATTTCGGCGTGCCGCGAGTTCAGTTGCAAATGCATCTCGTTCCTGCTGAGTGGCAGAACTGATATCACGGGTATGCTGCCGTCTCAATTCTTGCTGCCAAGATGTGGCATCTTCGGACTCTGCCATAGAGGCTTTGCGTGGTTGTTCGGCAAACGGAGCGGACGATTGAGTCAACCCACTTTGGATGGGAGAGATGGGTTGTCGTGCCGCGTCTGTCAGTAAACCCTGACTCGAAGGCTCAATTGGACTCACAGCCGCATTGTTGACTTGTGTGTTAATGTGCAGCGAACGATTGTCGGCTTCGTCGAGGTCCCAAGGATTGGAGCCGGAATATGTTGAATCGTGGCTGCTCTCGAACTCGAATTTACCAATAGATGGCTTCCTCTCCTCTACACTCTGAGTACTGGATGAAATGCGAGGGATATCAAGCGAGTGATCTTCGTCCGCTGGATACATCGAAGAGGCATTGCTTTTTGACCGGAGATGCTGCATCATGCTCGAAAGAGGCTGCGATTCTTGTCCTAGAGTCGGCGACTCGACTTCATCCGGTTGAGACGGCGCAGTGTTTTGACGACGCAGTGAGAGCGTAGACGATTTGGTCACGAGCGGAGCAGGCTGAAAATTCTCATCACGCTCTTCTTCTGAGCTGGACTGCAGTCTCGTGCCTCGGACAGCGGGGTGTTCCGAAACTGAAGGCATTGCAGGTTGCCATCTGGCCGGATGTCCATTATTTCCATTTTCGGACTGCTGAGCACCGTAAGCACTGTCTTCATCATCCTCACTGTCGCTCGCGTGGATGCTCCCAAAGAATGTTCGATGAGTGTCAGGAAGAGGAGACCGGTTTGGCGTGGGGGCGCCTTGTGTTCGCTCCTGTAATTGACTGACTGCGTTTTGGAAAACATTATAAGATTTGTTCTCCGGTTTCTTGGGCGCGGCGTTTGCAGGCGTCTGTGACGAGCTGTCCTCGCTCCGCTTCTCCTCCGCATTGTCATGCTGGTCTGCATGGTACGATGTTGCGGGCGAAGGCGTTGCGCTTTTACTAAAAGTGTTCGAAGCAGATTTCATAAGCTGCCTTTGACGTTCAAGATACTGATGCTCGTCGAATGCTTGCTTCGGTTTGTTGAATGCACCAATGGCAGTAGCCTTGCCTCTGTCTGCGGGATCTAAAGCCTGCTGCAGGTCAAATTGATTCGACTCCAATTGAGGATCAATCGGAGAACTCGGGACAGGGCTGGGCGTATTAGAGTTGTACTTCGATGCATCACCTCGGGTTGGTAATGAGCCATTCATGGTTGGTGATTGTGTGCGGAGTGCATAGACCGGCTGTGCAGCTCGCTCGTTAAGTTGACTGGTGCTCTTAGCGCCGTGCAAGTAAGGTGGCGATGTCTTGCCGTTCTGGGGCCGCTGGCGTTGAAAGGTGTTGAGGCGTGACATTGCAGATATTTGATCGTCGCGCATGTGCTGATCCAGTCCTTGATCGTAAAGACGGCGGCTCTTGGTATTGGACCGATCAAGCGACGGTTGTTGAAGTTGTGGAGCTGTAGACGAAACAGGAGCAACACTGACCACAGGCGACACCGCAGGCAAGGATGCAATTGAGGTCGCAGCAGTTGATGAGCGTGCCTCTGATCGGGCAACGGATGACGTCGTTGAACGGTTTTTATCATATGACGACAGAGATGGAGAATGTGAGAGATCCTTTGCCGAATCGTTGTGCAGAAAATTGAGACTGTTGTCGTTCGTGCCCGACTCTGTATGACTGAGTCCAAAGTCGAAACCTTGACTCTCGTCCGATGTCCGGTTGAAGGAGCTTTCATCCCGTTCGCGTTCGCGCTGTCGATAGCGCTGGAAGGCCGATACACCTATATCATCTTCGTATACGGCTTTTCCAAGACTTCGAGCGGAGCCATTTCCAGTTGTGGCTATCCGGTAGATCTTTTGACGCCCACCAAACAAGATGTTGCCTTCTCCCGGTCGTGCTCGACTCATCACACTGCCACCAACGTCACTGCCATAGCCATCTTCTGATGCAAAAGAGCCCTGTCGGTCATTCGCAAAAGGAGGTACGAAGTCGCCACGAATGGAGGAGACCTCATCAATGTCACCGAGAGCGCGATTGCCGTACGCAAACTCATTCATTCGTGACTTTCTGCGTGGCTGCAGGACACTGTCATCGCTCGCTTTGCCAATCAAAGAATGTGGATCGTCCTGCTCTCGTAGCATACTGAATCGGGCCGACAAATTTGGCATGAGCAGACTGGTTCGAAAATCGTCGGATGGTGGCAGAACGCTTTCGAGGTCGAATTTCGGCTTCACCTCGACTTGTTTCTTGCCCTTCTTCCATCGACTCGTCGACGGCTTCTTCAAGCCCGGTGATAGTTGTGATGGTGCGGCATTGTTCAAAGAGTTCAGCGCATGGATGTTGACGGACGGGCCGTCGGCCGTCGCCGTCTTCTTCTTGAAGACTTTATTCATTGTTGATCTGAGGCTGTCAGCATATGTCGTCGTCGGCGTCGTGGCCGCCATGGGCGAACAACCTGACGGTTGCTTGCCAGGCGACATGGACATCTTGTGGAGGATATGAGAGATACGAAAGACAGATGGCACATACCGGGCGATTATTAGAGGGAGTTTGGTTCAAGATAACTCCAGATGCGGTAATGCGCCAGGTCCCGGCTATGCCAGTCCGTACACGCGCGGAGCAGCAGGACTGCCTTCCGACCGTGGGAAGGAAAATGTGAAAGCTTATGCAGTGTTCCTGACGCTGTGCCTGATCGGCGACTCGTTCGTGTGGTGGTTGTACGATGTTTATCGTTCTTTGTTTCTGCAGAGCATTTCCAAGACTTCCTCAAGTTGGAGGGTTGATGATAATGCAAGTTTCTGTCGAGGACACCAGCGGGCTGATCCTTAATCTCGGTGCGTCGCTGGGTAGACTCGCAGCTGATTGAACAACTGATTGAATGCGTGTGCTTGTCGGAGGAAGCACTAATGATAGCAATTGGTAGTACGCTGAAGACCTGATCGAGAGTGGCGATAGGATGGATGCGCGAGAGCGAGGTCTGTGGTGCTCTGAAATTGGACGAGGTCAGGTTCAAACGGAGAAAGATTGGCGAGATGGTTGATTGCAAGGTTGGTAGGCCGCTCTCTCAGCCCAGTCATTTACTATGAGTATGTCGTGTCGGAGTCTGCAGCTGTCGTGATGGCGCTGTGCGTTGTGCATCCGTAAGTTTTCCTGCAACCAGGCAAAGAGTGTGCGTGCGGATGAACGCGTGAGAAAGAAGATCGGTACGCGACGAATATCGGGCGTTGGCGCGGGTATGTTGGAGAAGAAATCCGTGCGTTTTACAAGTTTTGTTAAGGAGCAGGCGAGCGAACCGGGGTCAGGCGCGTGCACATCGGCGACGACACACTCACTAGGTACACATAGATGAAATACCCGTGGTAAAAATACAATTAAAGGAGAGTGATCGAAACTTTCTCTTCCTTGTCGGAAGGCCGGTTCCCTTGGAGTCGTGTGTCCAGGAAGACCCTCTCCTATAATGAATAATTCCCCACAGCAGCAAAACATGAGATCTGCGTATAATGCTTCGCACGAGAGGTCGGCCAACTTCGTCACACACTTTGTTATGCAATGCATCCATCCACCAGCCATACAAGTCGATAATCATAAAGCTCAAACCATGTGTGGCCACAAGACGAGTGGCTGCTGTTCAACTTGGTCCTTGGGATCGACCAACAGGGAACGTTTAAAGTGATGCCATCTTTTAAATGCGAGTAAGCACAGCAGCAATTTAATCGTGACTTCCATCGGGGACTGGAGGGGGCGCGTATCCGTTGTACTGTACAAGGCTCGAACAACAGTCGGGCAACATCGTGTTCTAGACATGCCCAGGTGCCCTCCTAAAGTCACTTTACACAAGTCATCCGAGAACAGGTATTGGTCGAACAGGCCGGGCACGCCGACCGCTCAATTAAAACGATGTCACGTAGCCATGCCTGCACAACATGCCGATACGGACGAGCAAAAGTATTAGTCATCAGCAGAAAGGCGTATCTGATGAGTCATTTCATGCCCCCGTCCGATCCAAGGAATGTCTTCATATCCTCACAATGGTACACAATTGGTCCGCAGTCTCTCAAGCTCTTGCCCAGTTGAGGCGATTAACGTCCGTCTATTGTTTTGTCAATAGTGCAATCTCCCTGTAAACGCGATCAGTATTCGAGGCTGTCGAGCGAACGCCCCCTCCCCACCTAGACCACCACTTCATATTGGATGACAAGAAGTTCTATGTCATCCCATGGCTTTTTATCCCTGATGAGGTGCTCTTCCGCACCCAGTCACAAACCTGCCATGCCTGCCCGCAGCGGATCAAGGAAGCAACCGCACCTGAGCAGGTTTAAATCTCTGTTCGACGCCTGCCTCTTCTGCACCACATAGCCGCTCACCTGTAGTCCTACTGAACAGCACGTCTCGTCTATTTGGCGAGTATTCAATGTGCCAGTTCAAAGAGAACGTGGCACACTGCTGTGCACAACTTATTAAGTCAATTCCGCAGGTATCCCTTGTATGCTAACAGCCACGTTGTGCAGTTAGATGGTGAGAAAAAAAATGTGATTGCCCCTGCGTTTGACGATTGCGCTCCCCCAGACGGACCGTGTAAAAAGTGAACTCCTGGCGAAAACCATGGTCGAGCCGGTATCCCACACACGCATCTCCATCCACACGTCAGGGGTAATGAAACAATCCGTCGGGGATGCAGGAACCCGCTGGTAGTGGCTTCCATGCCGCTCCTTCGCCTAGTGTGCCGAATGCAATCAGGGGAACCGCCAGCCGATGCAGAATTACAGGGCCTAAGACAAGCACGCTGCCCTGAATCCAGCATGGACGACTCTCGACATCTTCGATCGCTGTGGACGATGATGCGGGCGTTGCAGTACTATAATGAAACTGGGCAGCCAAGTTATTCGTGTCATGACGTGTACAGAGATGGTCGCTTCTCCAGCAGCACAGCACTAATGCAACAAAAGCATTTGCTGCTTTTCATCAAGCGAAGAGTTCGATAGGTAAGGTTTGCTTGGCAATCGTATCTCTCAACGTGGTCGCATACAACCATGTAAGCGATCCTCTGCGGCGTTGTGTCTGCCGATTCAAGAAAACCTTGGTACTGTAGGTCAGAAAAGATTGTGAGGTCTGGACTCACACCTGCACGCATTGTAGCAAAACCAACCCTTGTGTCGGAGATGAGCCTATATAGAGCTCTGCATCAAAGCCGTGTTCACACAGATGAATACAGTGTGAAGCATACATTTGCTTTACTGCACAAATGGAGAAATCCTTGCACGCATGATAAGACCATCACATGGAGCAATCAGCATAGTATCTACATACATGAGGCGCCGAGTGGGTGTTTCGGTAGATTTGCCCAGCCGCATGGCTGTCGGGCCTGATGAATGCAACCACCCCGGGCCTCTAATCACGCGCCGGGCCAATCAATATGCGCGCATCGATTCCTAAGGTACCTGCACCTGTGACCTGGGCATCGAATATCGATAGAAGCCACCTCGGATCGTTCTTGCTCGATATTCACTCGGCACTAGTTGCAGGACTAATAATTTCCCGGGATTACCGGAGCACAATAGCTTCAACTGCCGCATATAAACGGTCACTACTACAGCACTGATAATTATTTTACAGATTCCGTTCATCTGCCTTGTACGCCTGCAGCGTAGTGAGCGTGTACAGTCAGGCATCGGTCAGGTCGGATGGGGCACATCGATGACTAATCCGATGTCTTGTCTCGCTGATGACTGACACTGTATTTGTACGCTTTTCCAACGGTTGTTCAAGGAATTCATGGATCAGATCAGCAAGATGCGGCCTTGGCCAAAGCCACGGCTTTTCCGGCAATGGAAGTGCGCAGAGAGCATCGACCGATGTTCGTTCGCTTGACATCAAGAGAAATTTCCGCGTCGCACCAGCGTCAGGACCGTTGGCCGCTGACTCGCACTCGTCGTTTCGTCTATCTTGTGATCTCGTATTGCAGCATCGAGTCGTAAATCGTCTACACCGAGACTGCGACGACATTTGCTTCGAGTCATCAACCGCATGAATCGGCTCACGGCGGGAGATGTAATCGCAACGGTGCTCGACTCGGAGGGAAATTTCCATGTCTCACCATGCGCGCTCTGCACCGGAGACGCGAAAGTAACGCGCACGTCAACAGCCACCCAGTGTTTGCTTGCCACACAACCACATGGCGTTGAAATCATATGACACATGAATCTACAGCGATGATCTGCAACCTTGGGAGTCCACACGGGCACAGCTACTGACGATTATTCTGGACATTGCTGCAGCTTTGTGCGAATCCTTCACTTACCATATATCTGATCGCTGTTCATAGTCGAACGTACAAGGCGATTGTGCTCCGAGCTGGAGTGTGATGAACCCATCATTCAGCCCTGCTGGAGTCAAGGATACCATGCCTCAAGTACACTTGGTAATCCAACGTCCGCCTTTCGTCCGGAAAAGCGACGAGACAACCATTGTACCGCCCTCTTTAGCTTTGGGAGGTTGAGTCCCTGTGCCTCTAAGCAATCCCCGTCTCTGTCTTCCGGGAAGCATACACTGTGTCAGTTGACCACGCCGGCAACACGATAGTATTCAGGTCTCGACTCCGTAGACGCTAGACCACACGGGTGGAATTTCCCACGAGGAAGTTTTTCTCAACGTGAATTGCAACCAGATAAACCGCAACAGCTTTGCGCGAGATCTCAAATGTTTCTCAAGAAAATTGTCCATATACACACGAGCCCGGATTTCATGATACAGCAAGTCTATGTCGAAATCTAGCAGTCCGCTACAGCTCATCATGACCTCCCGCTGCGGCTGTTGCAGGATTGGCTCCAGCCTCAATTCCACAAACCGCCGGCGTGCCAACCTCCATCCTGTAGACACACTTCTCCTCCTCCACAATTTTCCAGATTTCGTTTTGTTCGCTACAGGCAAGAACCGCCGTGGTACTTCGCAGCGGACCGTTCCAGCAATGCTGGCCGTTCTCATACTTCAGCGCAATACGCTCGCCTTTGCCTAGACCCTTGCCGTCCGAACCGACGTCTTCGTCGACCGTGATCCTCTCCATGCGCACGTAACGACCCATGTCGGTGTGCCCGCCGCCCTTCTTGGACTTTTGCGTCGTCCGCTCGAGGAAGCAGTGTTCGTAGGTGTATTCGCCTGAATCACTTTCGATGCATGTGCCTTTGAGGGCGCGGAAGATGTCGTCTGGACCAAAGTCCGCAGCCAGGTCGTCTTGGCTTTCCTGAAGGCTTTTGCGGTGGTTCTCTAGATCCTTCTGTGCAACTTCGACCCGCTGGCGTGCTTCAGTGACCTTTTTACTTTCGTTGTTGTCACCACTGGCACTGCCAGTATCTGCGAGGATGCCGTTAGCGACGAGCATAGCCTTAAGCTCGCGGATCTTGTCGTCGAGCCAGCTGCGAAGGGATGGTGGAAGGTAATTTGAAAGGACGTATACTGTGGTTTGGTCAGCAAAAGAAATTGCTCAAAGAGAATTTCGTCAAAGACAACACATACGGGCGTCGGTCTCATCTGGCTGAACGGTTTCCTCCGATGCTTCATAGCTGTCCCAGTCAACGCCATTCTCTTTGTCATCTTTGACAATGCTCTCGATATCGCGAGGATGAGCTGAAGGGATGTCGGCCGAGCCACTGGCGACGTATTCTTCCCAAGCTCGCACAGCGCGCTTCACTCCCTCATCATTGAAGTTGGGGTTGTATTCCTCTTTGAATGTGGTCATGATCGCCTCGAGTTTCTCCAGACGTGCTTTGTTGATAGACTTCTGTGCAAGCTCTACGAGCAACGCTGATCGCAACTCTTGCGTTCTCCGCTGGGCCATGGCGATCAAGATGCCCAACTTTCCACTCGTCTTCCCGGCTTTCACAACCTTACCCGCTTCGTTCCTGCGAATCTCTTCCAGTTCCCTCTCTAGCTGTGTGAGCTTGACTTGGCCGGCCTCGATCTGTGTGTTGACCAGCTCAACCTGCTCGCGCGCCGTCTGCTTCAATCGAGCCGCTTCCTTGACAAGCTCTGCCCTCTTTTTCGCAGCGTTGCTTGCGCTTTTGGCGCGAGCGGCGTCCTTTTTCCGCCATTCCTTTCCAATCTCATCGCAGCGATCTTTGCACTTCACTCCTCCAATGTTCTCCCACTCCTCAGAACCATCGCAGCACAGATCGTAATCGCAGACTCCGTCGTTGACGTTCGCAAACGGAACATAGCTGGGCAGGTGACCTTTGTTCTGGCAAAAGAACCCCGGCAAGGCGGCGGATGCACTCGGTCCATTCACGGGCGTATCGACCAAAGTATGGGGTGAAAGAGGTGACAGGTGAGCACAGGCGGCAGTGCCAGGTTCGTCCGAACCGTCTGGGCAGTCGCAGTAGTCATCGTTCACGCGAGCGAAGGGAATTTCTATCGTAGGATTCGAGATACACTTGAACGTTGAAGCACTTTCGTAGAACTTGGCGACTGCCGGAATATGTGAGTTGAACACCTTCGATTGCGCTAATATTTTGGAATTGTTCGGGACTCACACTCGGGGCCGACGCCTCTAGGGACAGATGCTGCCGATGCCACCGCAACATATTGCAGGCTCGCGAATACCAGAGCTGCACTCCTCATGATTGAAAGAGTAGGAAAGAAAGACGAGAGGGAAACGGGCGAGGTGGTGGTGTTCTTTGGGCACTCGAGGGATTACTTCGAGAGTTTCGTCACATACAGCTGTCCCAATGCACCTGCCAAGTTGCCTGAGGGGCCAGCTTGGACCCTGGCATCGTCACTTTCCCCGAATATTACACGGAGTAAACAGACATCGAGGTATGCCCAGGTGCCAGCCTGTACCGCTTATATGCCAGGGTAATTCTTGCCAAGGGCAGAGTCATCATGTATATTGTCCGTTCTCTTCGGTTTGCGAGCTCGATGTCTGGTTTTACCGATGCGTGCAATCGCCCTGGAGCGCACTGAACGGGCAACTTCAAATAAGCAAGATTCGTTGTGGGCCTTCCTGTTGAAGTTAACAGATCAGTAGGCCATCGCAAGAGACTACAAGAATCGTGCAGCCCTGGAGGGCATTTCTATGATTTATCTGACTTTTGTTCGCTCCGATGACTAACAACACAATACTTCCCAGGTTGTCCGCTTCCAATTTGTAGCTGGCTTCTACCTGTGAGAATGAACATGTAATATATGCCAATATCACTTACTAATGATCCCGGTTGTATGTGTTCTATGAACAACCACACAGACAGATCTATGGGAAAGAGGAGAGAGTGTGTATCACACGCTCGTTTTTGTTCAGCTATCGGGCTATCGGAGTGCCGCTCCGATTTGACCAGTTCCTGTACTTCCCAGTCAGCTTCAGGCAATCACTCTCTCTATGGATCTGCCACACGTTACTCTGCAGTTCGGCTGATGTCAGCGATTTATTCGTATGATATGTATATATCACATGACTGTCCCCTCCGTGTATGGCCGTCATGGTATCCGAAATTACAAATACTGCCCGCCGGTCCTTCCTCGTGTGAGCCAAAATGTATATCCAACAAAACAAACAATACATAGCCGTATATCCAAAAGCCCGCCGGTCCCCGTTGCAAGAGAGCTCGCTCAATATTACCTCCACGTAGACAAAATAACCTCTCCAATGCAATAAAATCATTCTATCCTCGCTCCTCAATGCGCCGGGGAAATTTGGCTCGCCTCCATAACAGCCTTCTTCACGTTCTCGTCAATCTCAACAGGTGTCACAGCAGCGGCGTCCCCGTTCGCCTGCTCGACCTTGGTCAACTTCTGCTCCTCGGCGTCCTCCATCAAAAATCTCTCGCTGAGGTTCACCGCGGTGAAGCTCCGGGGCAACTTGACCGTGTGGAACTTCGCACGCAGGGTGTCAATCACCTCCTTCCAATCTCCGTGCGCCGTCAGACCGCGACGGGCTGCACAACCGATGCAATGCTTGCTGTCGAGCTGCACGTCCAGCGGATCAAATGTGTGACAGCCCGGAGAGATGGTGATACGGATGGAGTAGTTGAACGCGTGGGAGTGGTTGGGATCGTCTGGGTTGATATCAGCTTCGGCATTCTCGGACTCGTAGAGCTCGAAGCAGATTTGCGAGAGATAGTCGAGCTCGGGGATGGCGTTGCGCGAGATCTTGGTTTGAATACCACCCTCGAGGATACAGTTCAGGAGGGTGTATATGTGAGATTCCTTGGTGAAGTAAATGAAGGACTTTGCGGCTTCAGAGGCTTGTACTTCTTCAAGGTCAAGGACGATTTCCTTTAGTAGAGGCAGGGAGGTGAGTAAGCCAATCTCGAGCTTTTCTCGATCGGTGATACCGTATTCTTGCGGGCCAATAAAGTCGAAGAGAATCTTGGACAGACTGTAGAGTTCATTCAATTTGTCCAAACGAGCGTCAGATTTGACCTTGGATTGGCTTGAGGGCATACCACCTCGGTAGAGGTTGAAGTAAGATTGAGAAAAGTCCGGTTCGGCGGTAGATGCGACAGCGCTAGGATTGAGCGTGTTCCGCGCGAGGTTGACAATCTCGGTCGAGCGACGACGGAAGCCGAAGCGTTGCGATAGTGTCGTCCGATCACGGGCTTCCTTGGCCTCGCCCGTTGGCGACAGCAAAGTAGACTTGGTGCTACTAGCCGAAGTGTCCTGGCGTTTCAAGGGAGGAAGATTTGCAGTGGCCTCTTCGTTCGCGTCCAAACTATTGGAGCCCTGCTTGGGATGCGACTGCTCGAATTGCTCGCGGGCTTCGCTAGATTCCGTCCGGCGCAGTGGCACTGCCTCTTGCTCACCTTCTTCGGCCAACATGGAGGACGAAGGGGTAAAGATCCACTCTAGGAATTGACGGTTATGAAGGGCATCAAACTTCATCGTATCGTACAGTTCGCTGATTTTGCTCGGATCGACTTTTTCGGTGTCTGTGAATTCATTGAACAGCTTCTCCCACCGCTCCTTGAATAAGTCCGCATCTTCGCCAGTACACCAGCGTGACTGGATGGCCGAGGCAATGACCTCAGTGGGTGCACCGTTGGCGTCGGCAGTGGGAGACTGCAAAGGAGTGCGGAATTTCTCCAAAGACACCTTCGCATCAGAGGATTGCAATTTCGCGAAATTGTGCCGCATCACTTTGCGATGGAAATTAACCAGCTCAACCACTCTTCGTGCCACCAGATAAGGCTCAGGGGTGCCATCTTTTGGCCAAGCAAATTGCTCAGGAGCTTGGTGACCTTCACGAAGCAGACCCTTGAGCTTCTTCTTGACCTTGTCCATTTCATCCTTTGCAGCATTCGAGTCATCGAGAAGATCCTTGCGTACAAGAATTTGGCTCTCGTCGACTTCCTTCTGATCGAGAAAAGCTGTGGCGAAGATTTGAGCCGATGTCTTCACTCGCCGCTCGGAGGATGAGAATATGGAGACATCAGAAAGGACTTCGCGATTCATGAGTCGCAGATCATTTCGCATGTTCTCGCCAAGGTCTGCAGCTTGGTATCGTGCAGAATGTGTAGGCTCTCCACCCCATTTCATAATCAATTGTAGCTTGTCAAAGACGAGATTTTGATCAGCAGCGGCAGCACGCGACATGGTAATCTCACCAATCGAGTCGCTTCGGACAGGCACGCGAGTACCGTCAGCGGCAATTTCCTCAGATTGGTCAGATTTGGGTTTTGCGTCTTCGCCTTGTCCCTGGGCATTCTCAACGTTCGATTTAACCTCCCCAGCTTCCACTGTTCCGGTTTCCTGAGACTTCAAGTCCTTATTTTCTTTGGGCTTCTTGAACATTGGCTTGATTTGAACTTTTGTCCCGGGCCAGGGACCTTTCTTGGCCAGCGCATTCTGCAGAGTTCGTAGCTTTTGGACATCCTCAACACCTTCAGCCAACGCCAAACTCACTGCATGTTGAACTTTGTTCAACGCAGCTTCACCCACAAGTAGCACTTCCTCCTGGTGCCCACGGAGAAGATCAACAAAAGGCTTGGTGTGAAAGGTGAATTTGAATTTTTGCTTAGGAGTTCTGTCAGCATGACGGATGACTGCCACCATTCCCTTTAGCTTCCATTGGCTCTTGGAAGCAGGGGCAGGGATGGAAGAAGGTGCCTCGGAGTAGACAGATCCTTCGAACTCTGCAGAGGATGCACTCTTGACATCATCGCCGCGGAGAAGATGGCGAAAGGCAGAAGCTGCTGCGGGAGGTAAGGCATCGTCCAGCTTAGCCATGTTTACAGGATGGCTGTGCCTATAGCTCTCTGGTCCACGCTCAGCAGTTGGCGGATTGACGGCGCCTGCTGCGACAGGACTGCTGGTACCACTGGCACTCTTTGCTGCAGGTTGAGGGTGACCAACACGTCCAGCCGCTTGTTGTACACTTTCGCGAAGCTGAGAGATACTCCTGCTGCGGAACACACTTCGAAGTGTATTGCGATGCCCACCTGGGTTCTCTCGGTCCCGCTGACTGATGGACTTGCGACCAAAGAGGCCCGTTCTCTCTGCAGGGGCTGAAGTCGGCGTCTCCGAGAGGATCTTTTCTGATTCGTCAACTTCGCTCGGGGTTGCACGGCCATCCCACTTCATACGCTCCCGAATGAACATTTCCTTCATTATGCGTGCAGAAGCATCGTAGTATTCGTTATTGTCCTTCACAAAGGACCAGCCGTTGACGTCAATCACATAGCTGCGATCCTCTACGCGCAAGAGGTCAAATCCGCACACTCTTTGCCCGAACCCGGATGCGATCTTCGAGGCCATCAGTTGCTCCTCCTTCGACAGCTTTGTAATGTAGCGAATTTCCTTGCCGTTAGGATTGCGCTTGACGACACCATCAACAACGGGTGACTTGCGGGTTTCGGCGTGGCAGAACTCCGTGCCGACGGTATAAGCCTTGACATCTTCCGCATTTTCGACCTTTAAGAACCGTTCGTAAATGTAGGATCCTTCCGGCTCTGTGACGCATCGAGGAATTGTCAAATTCTCGTCCTTTTCACTTGATTTGTTATTGACCTTCCGGAAAAGTCGGCGGCCTCCGCCACCTTGAGAGCGTGGATAGTAAATGTTGATGTTGTGATCTTCACCATTGGTGGGCTTCTCGACAAACGGCTTACTAAGTCGCTTCCCGTCGACGACGAGTGTATCGTTGTCGTCTTCCATGTAGACACTCTTTGGTGGAGGTAACCCTCCGCCTACGCCATTCTCACCTCCGACCAGCACTACTCCTGTCAATTGCTTCATGCGCTCGGCAATGTCCGCGCTGAGAACCACGGGCCCACCATCCCGATTGACTTCTATCCTTTCGGGCGTGGGTACTTCCAACTTATCGAGGATCATCAGACACATGCGCCGATCCCACAAGACACTTTGCATAGGCAGATCATTGACACAGAATGGACGTCGCAACGCCGCATAAGCAATGGCCTTGTCGAGCGGGAAACCGTCGCTGAAGAAGCTGATGAGGAAATCGCAGACAGGCCAATTCTCAATGTCCTCGTCCAAGATCACCTTGTCGCCGAATATGATGACGTCGAATTCGCCGTGGTCGCCCAACAGACGATTGAGAATGTTCCGGGAAGGCTTACTTCGAGCCTTGACATCCAACGCACATATTCCTATTGTACCAATCTTCATCGGATTCCCTCCCAAGCTCATTCGATCGACCGAGGGAGAGGCGCTGTCAGCATTGCTCAAGGAGATCCGTCGAGGCCGCGCGGGTGGTCGTCCGCGTACGGTGCGGCCTTGTCTCGCAGTGATTGAGGGAGGTGACATGGCGCCGTTGAGCGACGAGATTGCGGGAGTAGACTGAGAGACATGGAAGTGTGGGTCTCGACTCGGCGAGGGCGATAATGCACCATTCTGGCTAGTGGTGGTAATGCTAAGAGTGTTGGTAGCCGTGGTGGCCCGATCGCTGCCTTCAAATCGAGTTGAACCTAGAGAGTGGTAAGTCATTATCATGATATGTATCGCTGTGCTACATAGGTATGTGAGCTCGGTGATTTTACCTTCAAGATCAGAACCTCCAGCAGAAGAGTCTGGCCCGGCAGACAGCATTCCTCGGCCAGGGTGATACAGCGAGGAGAAGGACATTCTGCTCGGATCGAGGTCGGCAGGCTCTGTTCGTTTGTTCTGCGCAGTAGAAGCCGCTTCGACTGGATCCGCCATGTTGATATGAGGGAGTGTTGTGGCCTCTAGCTTGGTGTCATCTTGGAGTGTGGTTTCTTTATTAGCGTCGTCTGCCTCTACTGGTGCTAATGTTGTGTCTTCTATGCCCGACATGGTAGTGGCTACGAGGGATGGGTGCCGGTCGCGACGACGACGGGAAGAGGTGTCTCGTCACGAACGAGAATAGACGGCCGAGTAGACACCAGTAGCAATGCTGACAATAGTAATAATGCTGCTGCGAAGAGAAGCAGCGAAACTAACGGCACCTGCAGCGATGTACTATGGTATCATCGTGCAGGACACGATCGCGGCTATGGATAACAGAGACCAAAGTCAAACGGCGAAGCGATAGGTGAACGGTGGCTTCACACGTTCTTCCCGTTCGCTTGCTCTCACTGTCTGTGTCCTCCGATCAATGTTCCGTCGTCAGCGGGGCAGAGTGCGGTAGCGAGAAATTTGACTTTCATCATAGAACAAAATTCCGCGAAAAAACGGCGGGCGGCGGTAAAGACTGCATTGGCCATTGGTTTCATTCCGACCCTTTCTCTCCTTCCCCGCTGTCGTCGGCAACGACAACCGTGGATTGGAGGACCATGCTGCACATACGGTACATGTAGATCTCACCTGCACGATGATCTTTATCCGATGAGATTACATCAGGCGGTTGTTCGCACCTGACCAGGGCCTATGGTCGCAGCAACACGATACCGGTCAAAAACCGCCGCGAGGTTCTCCCGGGCCAGACTTGTTTGGTGGAACGATCGCACTTGTCCACCTCGCCCGTCGCCAAGGCCTTCAATTTACCACCGACCAAGAAAAGCATTACTTCGCCCGTTTCTTCTTCGTATTTGGTCTCATACGTACATCAGACCCTCGTGACAATACGTACATGAATCGGACGATATGAAATGCTCGCTGTACGAGCATTCGCTACAGTTGAATGGATTGTTGTCATCTGGCAACAGGTTGGTCTCCATGTGCAAAGCTGCATGCCCATGTGCTGCACAGGGCAGCTCATGGCGCCGAACCACTGTAGGGGAAGCTGCAAATGTGGTACTCTACCTCGCATGTCAGCATCATCAGATCACCCGGGCACTCAAAGCCTGTGAGAACACCATGCGTTGCGTGAACAAGAAGGTCATGTCTGCCTGCTACCAGGGGCAGATGCATTCGAAGGCAAGCCCTTTTTACCCCAACATCAACCCTACTGTACATATATCCTTCCAATGTTGGTCAAATCGGACGTGAGAAGGGCACTCCGATGATGAATCTTATTAATCATATTGTCGATACCGAACACGATGCACCCGTAATTTCGAGCCTGATATGTGGGAAAAGCGTAATTTAGTTACTTGGTGTTTTGGTATGATATTGGTATGGAGGTCTGGAGTGACTTGACATAATTATCTTTGTGCAAGACTTCCGCAGGCACCTCCGCTGCTATCGGCATTCTATCGATAAGCCAAACCCTAATGCAGCAGCAGTCGAAAAAGCTGGAGATGTCAAGCTCTAGCGCTTCCGCGGCAAAGGAAAAAAGTTACAGAGAGCAAACTTCGAGTTCCGACCAGATCGCGCGGAGTGCTGACAGCACGAGAACAGCCAAAGGTACAATATTGCTGGACAGCCATGGAACAGGAGGGGCGCATCGCAAAGCGCCAAAAGCTTGTCAATGGCAGCGCAACGAGACAACAACGCGCATCTACTGCCTCCCGAGTCTTTGTGCCCTACAGGACAGTGGGATTAGTATCGCCAACTGCTGTACCCTTCACCACCGTGCCATTGGGAAAAACCACCTTCCAGATCACCACATCCGTCGGACGTAGTCTACAGACATATGACTTGAGAAGAGGATTGAACCTCGTCTTCGTCACACGACCACAAACCCCCCAAATCATCACTGCAAGTGTCGCATGGAAGGATAAGCTTCTGGCAGCATGGGGCACAGATTCTGTAGACGGATCAAGAGGAGTGTGGGTTTATCGTCGGGGAAAGAAGGAGACAGAGCTCGAGTTCCCGTCAGACGCGAAAGAGATTGTCAAGGCCTTCTGTGTCTTTGGATCATGGATCATTGGAGTCTGTGAGACACAATTGATGATCTGGAAGAGCTCGACCCTGGAGCTTTACACCTGTCTAAGAGGCGTTTCCCCTATACCGTTCACCAAATGCATCACGAGCTTGCCAACCTTCCTCAACAAAATACTGGTCGGCCGACAAGATGGTAGTGCAGAAGTCTGGAATGTGTCGAGCGGCAAGCTTGTCTACACCATCCTTCCACCGTCAACAAGCTATGGTGCTGTCACTGCCGTAGAGCCCACGCCTGCCCTATCCCTGGTGGCGATTGCTTTCGAGAGTGGGCCTTTAGTTATTCATGACATCAAGACAGATCGCGCTGTCATACAATTGAGCACAACTACAGGCGCGCCGGTGACATCCATATCATTTCGTACCGACAGCTTGGGCGCTGGCGACGATGGCCAGAAAGCTGGCGTGATGGTTTCGGCTTCCAACGCTACTGGCGACATAACTCTGTGGGATCTGAACAATGGCGGCCGAAGAGCAGGTGTGTTGAGAGCGGCACACGCGCAGCCTTCGGCAAAGTCGCTAGGTGGCACAAGCAAGGTTGAATTTCTCGCTGGCCAGGCCATTCTGGTTAGTTCTGGTCTCGACAACAGCCTAAAGACATGGATCTTCGACGAATCGCCATTCAACTCTATCCCACGCATTCTCCACGAGCGAAGAGGGCATGCAGCGCCTGTCAGCAGACTTCACTTTTTACCATCTGCGTCGGACGGCTCAGATGACACCGGAAAATGGTTAGTTTCAGGAAGCGATGACCGCAGCCTGTGGGGTTGGTCATTGCGACGGGACGGTCAGAGTACGGAAATCAGTCAAGGTGCGATACAAAAGAAAGCAAAAAAGCAAGGACTACTTTCTGCAGGTAAGGAGGATTCTCTGGAACATCTCAAATGCCCGCCCATAACGGCTATTGCGTGTTGCTTGAATCGTGATGGCGGTATCGGAGCTATCCCAGGCAAGCACCCGATCTGGCAGCCCAGTGGAAAAGGCAAGCAGGTCAGCGCCGAGACCAGCGCAATGACAGGCTGGGAAAGTATACTTACTGCTCACGCCAACGATTCAAAAGCTCGGACTTGGTTTTGGGGTCGAAAGCGTGCCGGCCGTTGGGCATTTGAGACGGGTGATGGCGGAAATGTCACATCTGTAGCCATGTCACCTTGCGGAACGTTTGGGGCTGTCGGTTCGGAGAAGGGAGGTATCGACTTGTACAACCTGCAATCTGGCATTCACCGTCAAAGATTCCCTGCCAGGCTGACGCCGATGCAAGCGAAGCAGTTGAGGATAGACGTGGAAAAGAATGGGCTCGTGGAAGAGGACGACGGCAAAAAGAAAATTTATCGAGGTCAAGGCAAACATGCTGCAGCCGTGGTCGGCATTGCCATTGACAGTCTCAACAAGACAATTGTGTCGGCTGGCGCGGATGGGAAGGTCAAATTCTGGGACTTCAACACTGGAATGCTGCAGCACGAGATCGATTGGGCAGGGGTTGTTCGCATCACCTCCATGCGCTACCATCGCCATTCTGATTTGGCTGCATTTACCTGCGAAGACGGCTGCATTCGTGTCATTGATGTTTCCTCCCAGAGACTTATCAGAGAGCTCTGGCCAGCGCGGAAAGCTGTTCCCGAGCTGAGTGATGTTCGATTCTCGGACTTTTGCTTTTCGAGCGACGGACGCTGGATTGCAGCATGCGCAGCATCTTGTGTTCTCCTATGGGATCTGCCTACTGGACACCCGATCGATGCCTTCAAGCTGCGGGCTACGTGTACTAGCTTGGCCTTTTCGCCTACAGGCGAATACCTCGCTACTGCGACACAGGATAGCCTAGGAGTGGATATTTGGACCAATCGTGCTTTGTTCACATATGTCCCATCACGACACATCAGCGAAAAGGAACTTGTTCGCGTACTGCAATCAACCGAGACCCAGGCACCAACAGTTTCGGGCGAGAACAGCCAGAATTTGCTCATCACAGAAGCTGGAGAAGAGGATGAGGAGGACGATTCGGATCTCGACTTCCAGACAGAGGATGCCTTAGGGGACCTTGCAGAAGATCTCCTATCGCTTTCATTGGTGCCTCGGTCACAGTGGCAAAATCTGCTTCATTTGGACCTTATCCGACAACGGAACAAGCCCACAGATGCACCCAAGAAACCCGAAAAGGCACCTTTCTTCCTACCTTCGCTGCAAAACGGCAAACCCAATACAAGTGAAGGGACTGCATCATCAACTGCCCTCCTTGACTCTACATCCGCTGTAAAAGCCGCCGAAGAGCTCCAAAAAGAGCAGTCTCGCATCCTCACCCACTCCCGCCTTAATCAAAACCAAAGTACCTTCACCACGCTTCTACTAGCTACGTCTCCGGAATCTCACGACCACGATAATGAAGCCATCGATTCAGCGACACAAGCCTTGTTCTCCCACCTCTCTTCTCTTGCACCATCTGCCGCCGATGTTCAAATCCGCTCCCTCGCATCAACGGAACTTCTCCCTTTCATCCTCGCACTGACATGGCTCGCGCGTCACAGACGTGATTTTGAGCTTGTGCAAGCTTGGATGGCTGTGTTTTTGCGCGTTCATGGGGACATTCTCTTCACTGAGGACGATGAAGATGAGGACGAGGGGAGTGATAAAGAAGATAGATCGTCGACATCGATCCGGAGTGCGTTGGAAGAGTGGCGAGCTGTGACCGAGGAGGCGGTTGATGCGACGAGAAAAAAGGCGGGTTATGTTAGAGGCTTGGTGGGTTTCTTGAGAGCTGGGAGGGTATGATCTGCTGAGAGGGTGTTATCGGCTGAAGATGTATGTGTGTTCCTGACAAACGTGGATTCGACGAAGCAAACGATAATTGTATGTTTGAAGCTTCATTTACTTGCTCGTTGGCTTGTGAGCACTGCATCGAGCTTGCTCACTATTACGGAACACCAAGCGATCAAACTACCATGCGACGATTTCGTCCAGCGAATCATCATCGTCGCCGCTGGAACTTGGCCAATGAACATTTTCGTCAATGACAACTTTCTTCCCTCGTGTGCTCGGAGGGGGAAATGTATCATGACGCCCGTCATCTCGGCTGTGACGGTCACCATTGGCGGCAGAGGCGTGTTCACCATTCTTCGCTCCCCCTCGGAGATCATCATGCTCACCACGAGCACGACTACTTCCTCGCGCCGTCGTCTTGTCAGCTGTCGTGCCCCTTTTCCAACTCGCATTCGAATTATCTTCCTCTTCGAGCACCGCCGCCCAGAATGACATTGGCCTCCAGCGTCTCAGCCTCTTAGCAAATTCCCTCAAGCGCTCACTACAAGCTTCCAACTCAGCAGCCGCCTGCTTTGACTTACTCAACGCATAAGATCTGGGCGGCCCCGCCACTTGAAACAGCGATTTTGGTCGGGGAATTCCCGCGCACTTGTAGAACGCATACCCCGACACATGTCTCCATCCAGGTCTCTGCCACGGTCCCACATAACCCTGATTCTCCAACCTCCTTGCCGCAGCCCGCATGTCGTCACGGTATCCGCTCGCCAGCAAAAGCGCCGCATCGGTCTGCCCGATCAGGTCGGCTTTCCACTGGGCGCGGAGACCGGCGAGGTGGGTGAGGGCGGCGGAAGTGCGGTAGCTTTGCCGGTCGAGCAGTCGATTGTCTTCGCGCCGAATCTTGTGGAGACTGCCTTCAAATTGCCGCAGCAACAGCTTTTCTTCGGCGCACAGCATGGTCACGTGGTGTCGGCATAGCGAGGCTAGGTCGTCGTCATTGTTGCAGGCGGAGAATTTGGAGGATCTTCGAGCCATGTTCGAAAACCCTGACGGGACCGCAGCGATGGAGATGACGATGGCACCGTTCCAGTATGGCCTCAATGCCTGAAGAAACTCCTTGTCTTGGACTTGGGACGAGCATGACTCCGCCTTCGTTTCTATATACCCACTCTTCTTTGGAGGCCTTGCCATACCGCCACTCTTTGTGATACCGTTGAACAATCACTCCATTCCGGAAATCACTGCCCGCACTCGTACGGCAGCCGGTTCGGCCCCGTGTGCGAGGTCGCCGTAATTGCGATTTCATGGCTTTCAGAGACCAACGACGTTCCATTCCGATGCTGAAAAACGTGTGTTGTCGTACTCGCGAAGAGCTTCACTCCGCATCTGTGCTTCTTCATGGACGACTGAGAGCATCACATGATCCCTCCAGGCTTGATCCTAGCCAACATTGAGCTCCAATTTGCGAGTTGCCTTCTTGGGTCATCATCGTTGCCGGAATTCATAGTTCCACACAAGAATGAAGGTTGCTATCGAAGGCGTGCGCATGCCTTTGGTTGGCACAAAGCTTCTGAATCCGGTTTTGGTGGGCTGCACCGTTGTCGAAACAAGGTTTGGCCTCAAGAAAATTAATGAAGAGCGCGATTTGCTGTGATTCCATCACTGCAGAACATCTTTCGTGGCGGTGATGGCTGTGAAGCATGGCTAACCGGCATTTCACCGTTTCCGAAGTATTGTAGTGCGAGCATGACACAGATTCGAAATTCCATACCACATTGTACTTCAGCCGCTGAAGTACAAACACTTAAGAGTACGCCTCTCACGCTCTGTAAACTTGGGGACTTCTGCTTGCGTCAAGGCAACCTCCAGTGTGCTGCAGAAAGCGCAAATGATCATCCGTAACTCAACATTTGGAGACTGGTCTTCACTTGACGAATGCACGAAGGTCGTTGAAGATGCGCATCCACGCGCGGATCATCACGAGGTCGGAGATCATCTCGCTGCATCCAAACGCAGCCACAGGAATGTTGAGCTGGTGTTGTGCTACCCAGTGCCGTTAGCGATCACTCACGAAATTATGTAAGGGCTCAGGCAAGTGCAGGGGTGTTGCCTGCAACACAATGGAAGAAAATCTTGCAGTCCACATGCTACGATGATCCTGAAGAAAGTATCGGGTAATCTCACTACATACCATACCATTCCTCTATATGTAGTACAAGATAGAACGAGTGAAAGGCACTGATTTTACATTCTAGAGCTAAAGGACCGCAGGTGATTACTGTAACAAGCAGACTGAGAGCAGGTAGAACTGAAATTTGAAAGTAGTTTAACGATCACGCAACAATTCCACGAGTCGGTTTGGCACTGAACCTATTCGACTTGTAGATTTGTCCTGTAACAAGCCGATGCCGACGAACAGAGTGTGACAAACTGTGATGTCTTAGAGTCGTCTTATGCGTGAGTCAGCAGGCTATTCACTCCTGCGATTTGTCATCATCATGCTGCCTGAACAAGATAAGCTCTGTTTCGAATATATCGGGGCAATGGGGAACATCGCTTGTGGCTCTTCGTCGCAGGGCAATCTACTTCGTCTGTTCCATCTCGCGTAGTAGATAGACGCGGAGATTCTTGAGATTCTCCTGCATGTTCTGCAGCTCGTGTTCGACGTGATCGATGAGTCGACGCTCGCGGAGGAGGAAATCCGGCCAGCAGTGATGCTTGGCGACTTCTACGACTTCGAGTAGTTCGTCATACATGTGAGTGAAGTGATCGGTGCACTCCTCCAGAGCGGTGCATTCGCCATCGAGTTTGTTAATCTGACCGAGCAGATTTTCGTTGCCGCCGGTGTACAGTGGGTTCTTCATGGCCTTGTGGATCTGCTCCAAGTCGGACGCCATTCGCTGATGATCGAGATAGAGATCGAAGGAGCTGTAGATGGTGCTGTCGAATGAAGGTTGACGGCCCGGCATGTGAGTATAATTATAGCTCTGCATGTTTAATGTTGCAGTCGAGATGCAAGATCGATGAGATTGTTGTTGACGTCAGGATTGGAAGTTGAAAGGCGTCCAGTAGTTTGTGACTGAGTGAAGGAGCAAATGTAAACCGAGAGACGAACTGAACGAGTTTATATGTGCCTCTTGATCCAGTTAAGAAAAAGTTTCACTCCTGGTCGGAATGTGCAACGATCACCTGCTGTCAATATCTTGCCTTCGTGGGCCTGAAAATTGTCAGTCCCAACCGCCGGCGCCTGACAGAACCAGGACATATTTATCACGAGACAGGTAAAACCGGGTTGTACATGGCGATATCTTACGCAGGTTTGCACGTGGATCGAGCTGTTGTCCTCGGGTTCATGCTGTCCTTGTCAGTAGACTCGAGAGCGACTCGTGGCCTGTATTAGGTAGAAAGAGAACATGCATGGATTCCAAGGTTATTGGAGTAATCGCCAGCGCGTGCTCAAACAAGGCAGATAAATGACATGGGTAGAGCAAGCTTTACACGGCATCATGCATGGCAGACCATGTCCACGCTCGCCCATGCGACTTGTTCGCGACTAGTTGCGTGGCATCACGTATGTTGAATGGCACATTCTTCCACGTGTGCAGATGCCATAGGTTCGTTTCTTTCATCGCTATGAGGAAGACAAGGACGTTGAATGCAAGAAAAATGACTTGCCTGAAGTAGAAACAGAAGGACCTTTTGAAGTACGAATTTGGGTCGAATCAGCTTGTGACCAAGTGACCTGATTCACATCGTCTTGACTTTCTCAAGGTCACATCGCACGACGCAAACGCATTTGTAGGCTTTTCGTTTGGATATTCTGAATACTGGCGCTTGTGGAAATCGGTGCATGAGCGCTGCGGTAGGTGCACGAGCATTGTGATGTTGCACGAGCGCAAACCCTGGCGTCCATGCAAATCCTCCAGGGCTATCATCAGAGTGTGACAGGTCGGATTTGCTTCCACGCCCGCCTTCATGATTTGAAATTGCTCGAACGGTCCTTTTGCGATTGTGCACTTGGAAAATGAGGTGTATGCTTTACCGTACGGCATCTGTTCTGCTGTCTGTAATCAGCGATGGTTGGTACGATGAATTTGATGCTTTTGGACGGCAGGACTATTGGCATGCACCATGGACAACATACGCTCGAGACTGGTCTCAAAGCCTTACGGGCTCGCGTTACACGCTTTGAGATTCATGGACAGCAGGCCATCTAAAACTCGTATATTCGGCGAAGACTGGTCACCGATGCGAATCGAAGACCGTTGAGTAGGTCTCAATAATGTCACGTGATTTCCTCTCGATGCACCGTGGAAGGAGTTTCTGGCCTGCACTGATAAACGTGTCAGATGAGATGACCTCGAAAGCATAGGAAGCTAACGGCTGTTGCGTGATGCATTGTTCAAGAATCTTGTTTCCATAAGTCTCTCCTGGCAACTTCCTGCTCATGATTTGATCGCACTTCACTTCATCATTACAAATGAGAATGGCTTTTGTTCTTGCACGACAATATCCACGTTGGTTCCGCGATGTATTTTACATGTCCCGTGTGATTAATCTTCGCACTCTAGTGGTGAGCACCGCCTTCCTCCTCTTCCTCCTCCTCGAAGAAGTCTTGCTCAGCTGGCGCAGCCTCTCCCTCGCTGCTTGCGCCGACCACATCCGGTGTCTGGGCCTCGTACTCGGCGAGACCGCTTTGAAGGTCGGTCTCTTCAGGGGACGCAGGTGTAGCAGGAACGGCAAATTTTAGAACTTGGCCCTCGGAGTCGTTGGCCTTGAGTGGTGTTGGTTTGTAAGCCTTCAATTCCTTGAGGTAAAGTTCTTGGACCAAGTCGGCTAGCAATTGCTGTCAGATACCAAGTCTTTGAATGATGATAGTCTGATAAATACCCTGTCGCACGGCAGTTGGGGTGATGAATGTTCGAATCATAGCCGGCTGGCGGAATGCCACTCGGGCAATGGTCTGGCGCTGCAGGTTGTCAGAAGCGTCTCACTACCCGTATCGAATCCAAGAGAGGTTTACCGAAGCCCGCAGAGCTTGGGCGTACATGTTTGCGACGTGTTTGCGACCGTGATTGTTGGTATTCAAAAAGATCCAATGTCTGCTGCCGCCCAGGGAGCTGCTGAAGCTTGTCGCAGACACGGATTGTCCCGTCAGCCGAGAAGCCGTAACACGTGACATGGGCGCAGCCGCCCGCTGCGTGCGATGACACAGATACTCTTCTTGTCTCGCTTCAGATGAAAACTCTTGCATCGACACACACTCTCTCACCACAGGCATCGTCACAGTTGTTGACAATATCTCCACGATCGCTATTGTATCTCTCCCGGCCGCTATCTTGTGAGACGACCATCTGTCGCCTCTAGGAAGCCTTTATTGGTTACGCGGCCCCAAGAACTTGCATTACGACATCGCCACGACAATTGATCCTCTCCGCTCCATCTCGAGATCGCAGCCACGAATATTCGACTCTCGTCGCACCTGAAAACGGTGTTCTCGTGCATCCATTTCGAGAGTTCTGGAGCGAGGGGTGAGTGAGGATTCATTTTTGTAGAACATGCATCATACATACACGCGCATCTGCGATCTTGCGCTTATTGCTCCCAAGATAATCAATCCCAAACACCCGCTGCAAAGCAGCACGGCACACGCTCGCGTGATCATTCCATGTTCTTCTCATGTCTTCCTCGCTTGATGTTTGCTAACGCAGAATCATCATTCAGCGTTCACTTATTAGCCGCGCAATTTTCGATCTTCTGTGACCTTACCATAATTGTACAATACCGCCACAACGTATTCTCCACTTTTTATCCGCTGTTGCGCCAGGAACCCCAAAATCAACAAGTCCTTCAAGGGCATCAAAAGACGAGCAACCACTCGATTTGAGAAGGAACATCCAAAACCCGACGTTGTCAAGCGGGCTCCGCTGTCAGTGATGACACAAGGGCTGTCACCAGGCGCTTTGCCTGAGCCTGAAGCCCTGCCCCCAAAGCAGGAAGAATGGCAAGAGAATCTCAATGTTACCTTGATCTGCCCAGACTGTCGAGAAAGTCCACCAGAGTTACGTGAAGACCACGCGAGCGGCGATCTCATCTGTGCTAGCTGTGGCTTGGTCTTGCAGGAGCGTGGGATTGACACCACTTCTGAATGGCGTACCTTTGCCAACGATGATCAAGGCAATGACGACCCCTCCCGTGTCGGAGATGGTCCCAATCAGCTTCTGAATGGAGGTCAATTGAACACCAACATTCAATTCACAGACGGTAGCGCTCGAAGCAAGGAACTCAATCGTGCACAGAACAAAGCCAACCTGGACAAGGGCAACAAGCATCTCTTGCTTGCGTACAAACAAATCGGTGCTCTCGCCGACAATTGGCAACTCCCCAACGCCGTCGCTGACACGTGCAAGCATATTTTCAAGGAAGCCGAAGAGAGTCGAATCTTCAAGGGCAAGAGTCAAGAAGCCCTCATCGCAGGGTGTTTGTTCCTAGCTTGTCGCCGGAATGAAGTCCCGCGAACCTTTCGTGAGGTCATGGACCTGACCAGAGTGTCGAAGAAGGAAATTGGGAAGGTTTTCAAACTCCTCGAGAATTTCCTGATGGCAAAAGATAAACAGAAGGCTGGCACAACTTCCATGGTTGCGGGTGGTGTCACAGTGTTCAACGACACTTACAAGGGCAGCTCTACATCCGATCCTGCCGATCTCTGTTCGCGTTACTGCAGTATGTTGAACATGGACAACCGGACGACCAATGTTGCCATTGCACTAGCGACCAATATGACGAAGCTGGGCCTCCTCGCTGGACGCTCTCCGCTTTCAGCCGCAGGTGCCTGCATTTACATGGCCGGCTTCCTGATGGACCAGCCTAAATCGCCCAAAGAGATTCAGAATGTTGCACACGTCAGCGACGGTACAGTACGAGCCTCATATCGTCTGCTGTATGCCGATGCGAGCAGAATCATCACTGAGGATATTCTCAACCGCGGAGCCGATCCCTCGAAGCTGCTCAAGCCGTCTTAAGGGATTTAGCTTCGAATCGAAACATGTTCGATGCGTCTCCCAAAGTCTCGGTTTCTCAATATTCTGCCGGCTGGTCAAATCAGCAGGCTCATGTGCGATAACACCACATTACCAAAAAGAATGGACGGCGTTGTTGAATTTTAGCGTTGCTTTGTCAGCTGGGTTTCCAGCTGTCTCAGGTTTTGTTTATTGCAGGTGGCGTCTCTGTTTTGCTGTGACATCTTTTAAGGGAAGAAGGTAAGCAATCAAGGAGGCGACAGACAGCCCTGGAGTGTGGCAGGCTGCGCAGTTAACGCGGAATGTTGGAAAAGCCGCTTCCAGCATGCGTTTATGTAACGAGATAATCAACATAGACTAAAATCGGATATCGTTCCAGCTGGTTGTCTGAGGCTTTTGTCACGAGCCAAAATCCACCGAGTCCCATGTGATCGCTGCGTGGAGGAAATGTTCTGAGCTACACTGTTCTACTACATGTGTACATGTACCATAACGTACCGTATATAAAAACCTGGGAATGTGCACTACTATTGTGTGGGTGGCTATTGATCTATACGGTGAACGAGGGAAGATTGGCGGGGCAACAAGCGCGATTGAGTCGCCAGCGTCCAGTCAGGATCAAGATGAAACGAGTGTTTTTGACGTGCATGACCATTCCTTTCCCCATCTTTCAATCGTCCATCTGACCTCGTGCCTCGAACGCGACCAAGCATGGGGTAAGAAGTCTTGAGCATGCGGGCGTCAGTAGTACGGTTTACGGTAAGTCGCGACTATCTTATTGTTTTCATGTGATACTCTTTTCATTCCTTGCTCTCCTCTCCTCGCCCGTCCTCTTTTCGTTGCTGGTTGTCTTGCTTGGATTATATTGGAAGCGATTCCGGCGGTGGCGACGGCAACAACAACAAGGACAGAGGCCCCAAAGAGTTCAGATATCTAATCCGCGACCATGGCAATGGATGGCGCCGGTGGCATGGCGCTCTTGAAGATCGTCGCTCCACAGATTCCAGGTCTCGCATATGCAGCGCTTCGACACTCGTTCGGGTCTTCGCCGACCTCTGCCTACTGGGACCTCAGAACGGAGATGACAGTCTCCTTCCTTCGGCGACTCATCACAAGCAAAGGAGGAACTCCACCGCAGGTCGGCAAGATGCAAGCCATGAGTAAGCAAGATCGACCAGTAAAAGGCAAGCTCTGGGTGGCAAAGTCGCATTTTCCAAAGCCGGCCGAGGATGATGTCCAGCAACTGGTTTTGAAGGCTGTGCAAGACATGAAAGAGGGTGAGGTCTCCTACACGATACCTGGGTCAGCGGATATCCCCTTCGAGTGGACAGGATATCGGTCCGACGCGGCTGAGGACGAGCCATTGCCCAAAATCAGCGAGGAAGAGAAGTACAAGCGATTGATGAAGGAGCCTACACGAAGCAGCGCCACAACCATTCTGTACTTTCACGGTGGAGCGTACTACCTTTGCGGTGCATCAACGCATCGAGGACTCTGCGCTGCGCTTGCCAAAGGTTGCAAAGGCCGTGTCGTCAGCGTCGAGTATCGACTCGCGCCCCAGACGGCATTCCCAGGACAACTCCTTGATGCGTTCACAAGCTACCTCTCGCTGCTCTACCCTCCTCCTGGCTCGTTCCATGGGGCCGTGCGTGCCGAAGAGATAGTCCTTGGAGGTGACAGTGCTGGCGGAAACCTGTCTATGGCGCTGCTGCAACTTCTTCTTCAGCTTCACCGATCTGCATCCGGCGTGCCTGTTGTCAAGTTCAATGGCCGGGACGTCCACGTACCGCTTCCCGCTGGTGCGAGTGCCAACTCGGGCTGGCTAGACATTACGCGGTCCTTCCCTAGCATCAGTGGAAATGCTGAGTTCGACTACCTGCCCGGTCCCAACATGGACGACGCTGTCTCCGAATTCCCTGCGGATGACATCTGGCCTACTAATCCGCCTCGCGGCGACCTCTTCTGCGACTTGAGCCTATTGGATCACCCACTTGTTTCGCCTGTGGCCGCACCAGACTGGTCACAGTCGCCGCCATTGTGGATGTGCGCTGGTCGGGAGATGTTGTACGACGAAGTCGTCTCGGTGGCGTCACGTGCCGCGCAACAGGGAGTCAAGGTTCAATTTGAAATGTATGAGGCAATGCCGCATTGCTTCCAGTTGTTGATGCCGTGGCGGGCCAACAGCGAGCGCTGCTTTACCGACTGGGGTGAATTCGCACGGAGATGTGTCGAGGATCCGCAGAGTCTTAAAACAGTCGGTCGTGTTGTCAAGGCGAAAGGTGGACCGGACGATAGCTTGGATGTTGCTTCGCTGTCGAATATCGACTTGGCTGAGGCAAAGAGGCTGATCAAGGAAGCCAAGATTCGTCGATTGAAAGGTTACGAGAAGGAGGGCAAGGCTATGCCCAAGCCTTCAATTTGATCGCTTCCTGTCTGCACACTTTGTTGTAGAGGCGTAGCCGTCAACTTGCATGTAGTACGGTACAGTGAAGTCGTGCTCTACTTAGTGACAATCTTTTGTAATCTTCGACGACACGAATACAAATCGGTTTCACTTCGAGGTCTACATGTACAATCACATTATTGAGGTGCAGTTCCAAATTCTTCATTATTGGTGCAATACTATCATCATAACACAAGCTCGGTATCATTACAAAAGAAATATCTCTATCATAACAGTCGTGATGCCCATCTAGTCATCAGTGGGCAGACCCTCAGTGTCGCCGGGCTCGCGGTAGGTCTCCTTGGCAGCACCACGGGTGCGCTCATCGATGATGTTTTCCTTGTTGATGGCATCGGCATCATCCTTCTCTGTACACAGCAAGACATATGATTAGCCAAACTGTAATACCACATATAGCTAAATCGAAGTACAGTGATTAGACTTACCGAGTTGAGCATCGGAGTCTTCAGTCTCCGGGTTCACGCCTGACTCGACAGTGTCGGAGTCCTTCTCGACGGGTATCTCGGACTGGCCAGGACGGGAGACGTAGTCGTTGTCGGGAGCGGAGGCAGAGTCAGACATGGCTGTGGATTAGGTTGGATGGTTGGATTTTCGTGGAATATTGATTGTGAGAGGGATTTGGTTGTTTTCGAAATAATGAGCATGAATTGCGGTGGCTCAAGCACCACTATATATCTACAAACTCTGTAGTGATGTACCCCTTCTTTGCTTCACACGCTGGCGATGATGTTATTGATGATGCCGATGGTGCTAAGCACACACTCCGCAGTAGCTATCCCTCTCGATATGTGAACGGATTGCCGCTACTGCTGCTGTAGAGACCATCACTGCATCATTCTGACGACGTGACGTTCACTTGGGACAATGGTGGAATAAGGGATCATCACCGTTCGTTGATCCATGGTGCTTCCTGATCTTTGTCCATGTATGTGCCATACGTCACGAAGAATGCCTATCATCAAACCATCACTCATCGGGACCGGGGACGCTCCCTTGCATGCTGTTGCCGTGAAGGAATAACACAAGCGTGACAAGCCAGAAGAAAGGGCATGTATGGGCACGAGCTATCGCGGGACGAATCTCTAGAATGCAGATCGATGATGCGTACTGACGCAGCAGCCCTGCGACCATAGGATTCCTCAATGGGTCTTCAAATCTGCCAGCCGCATGCAGCAGTGTAGATCGATCGCATTCGCCGGGGCCGAGACCGCGTGAATGGATAAATGGCTGGTGAAACCAAAAGATCAGATGGTTGGTATCTCTCGCCCAGCTACCGTGCATTTGAAGAACTAAGGATATAGTGGTCGTAACAACAGTAGAGATTTCGCATAGATTGCAATAGCCTTGGAGGACGCGACGTCAACGACTGGCATGAAGTGGTTTAGCGTCAGGCACAAGTCTGACCACGGCCCGCACGATGCTCTTTGAGATCGATCGCGCTTATGCATGCACTACCGAAAGCAGCCCTGGAGTGAAAAATACGAACGGGGATTCGCGAGCGCGACGCCTCCACGAGATCACACTTCCTCGTGTATGTGTGACGCGTTCCGGACGAGGGATGACAAAGGGTCATCTCGCATGACATCAATAGCCAGGGCAATGTCACTCCGAATCTTATCAAACGCCTCGCGATATGGTTGCACGCTGTGCAACCGGACGAAATTGCGAACGCTGATCTTTAACACGATTAAGTATTGCACAGGTTGGATGAAGTTATGAACGGGTATCTATGACAAACATGAATGCTCCTGCAAGGCGACCCTGCACACCACCCTCGCGAAAACTTCGAAAGTTGAGCAAGATCAAACAAGCATAACTCACTTGATCAGGTAGCTTTCTTCGCACGGCCTTTGCGTGCCTTCTTCGTTGGTGCATCAGCATTGTCGACGACCTCGTCTAAGGTCGCGATTGGTTTTGCATTGGCCTTCCTCTCAGTAGCCGTAGTTGGGGTATCTGCTAAGATGGGATCACTTGACGAAGTCGCAGCAGCGGCAGACGCTCGCTTGCGTCCTCTGCCAGTAGTCGGCGGTGCTCTGCTTCCGATATCCTTAATGTGTTTAGTTGTTTCTGACACCAATTCCTCGTCGTCCTTGTCAGCCTCGGCCTCACTCTTGAGCTTCTTAGCTCGAGGATTCGTCCTGGTGCGACCTTTCTTGCTGGCAGCAGCGGCAGCTTCTGCAACGTCTTCGTGTTCGACAGGCTCTGCTTTGACCGCTTTTTTCGACTTGTTCTTTTGAGCAGGCAATGTTTCTTCATCCTCCACTTGCTCAGGCTTGATCGAGTTCTTAGAGCGAACTTTCTTCGCTGGTGGAGCAGAAACTGCGACAACGGCGTCGTCTTCTTCCTTCGGCTGTGCCATTACACCCTTCTTGGTGCGAGCTTTCTGTGAAGGTACGTGATGTTCTTGCTGGCCGTCAATATCATCGTTCTCGGTCTTCGTAGCTTTTCTGGATCGCCTTTTCTTGGCTGGTGCCTCTCGTTCGACCTCTGCTTCTTCGTCTTCGTCAATGTCTTGGCGGCCTCGCTTCTTGCTGGCCTTCTTGGGTTTTGGCTTAGCATCAATTTCGTCCTCATTTTTCTGTAGACGAGCAATCAGCAGCGGAACGAATCATTTATTCAAGATATGGTCACGCACGGCCTTTCTGCTCTTGTGAAACATGCCCTGTTGTTTCTTGTCAGGATTGTAGCGGTTCAGCTCTGCGTCCTATGATGGTCAATAGGCTTGATTTAAAAGAGACTGCGTCAAGCACGTACTCCATTCCAATCTTCGTCATCAACATGACCTTGCTCGAAGCAGCGTCTGACTTTCTCCTGCAATTCGTCTGGCAATTCCTCATACCCATCGACCAGGTCCATGTCACCATTCTCTGCGCCTGCTTTGTCAATCCAATTATGAATAACAGTTGGTGTCACGCAGCCCCTATACGATGCGGTTAGACGGAAAATTGATCACGACGACAATGGGTTGCTTACCAGTGCCGCCACTTCCAGGACGTGTACTCTTGGATGGACACCAAGACTCCATGACGAAGTTCACCCTTTTGAATCTTGGCCCCTTCCTTTTTGCAATGCGTTGCTTGACAACCAGCGCGGGCGGAGACCGAAACCTCTGATTTCGCAACGGTCATTATAACTTCAATACAAGAGTACGCATCGATTTTGCCTCACCAACACGGTAAGTTGCCTCCGACATTATGCCCGTTGTGATCCGATGACTGTGACGACAGTTGCAGACTTGCGAAATTCGAGGTCAGATGCGTTCGTGCCCTTCGCATCACGACCATCTAGACAGAATTTCAATTGGTCTTACAAATCGTTGTAGAGAGAGGTCTGTGCCGGCAGTGAGTTCGTAAGGTGACTTGAGAATGTGAGAGGTGGAAGCCGTTGGTGCTTAAGAGACGCAGATCACCTCTCTCTCTCTCGATGATGATGATTTTTGATCATTTATAAATCATTGCAAGTTTGTTCTTCTGCACCTGGGCAGGCTGCAATCCATTCACAGCGCGACAAACCCCAGGCAACAAATGCGCGATAGGCCGCAAGTGAAGGCACAAATTTAGGCCCGTGCGCCCGTGTCAGCAGCGCGTTTTCATGAACGTCATGTCGAAATTTGGCGGCAAGCAGCTCCTGACGGCTAACAATTGATGGCGGGAGAATCATCACGACAGTCATTCTTTATTCGTGATCCATCGCCGACAGACACATCCACTTCAAGGCCATAATCAAAAAGATCAGATCTCGTCAGATTCGCATTATTGATCGTTTGATCTGATGATGTTCAAGCGCCAATGAAAACATGGCTAATTCGGCAGGCCCCAGTGCTGCACTGCTTGAGGCGACAGCGTCCACCGTTCACAACTTTAGAAGGCCGACCACTTGCAAAACCACCGAGATGGGCTCGCTTTGCACACACACAATGCTACCGGCCAGAAAGTCATGCCAATTATGCCGTCTTCGATAAAATCGATAGGCCTGATCACACCTTGGACGGGTGGCTAGGGCTTCTCGAACAGTCATTGCCACCACATCTGCGTCTGCAGACTACACCGCCATCGGACGTCAAGCTGGACTCTACTGATACTGCGCAGATAATCCTCTCTGCACAGTATCCTCCAAATCCTTCTATTGCAGGGTTCGATCTGCTGCACAATTTGGGTTTGATTCAAGGCCGATGGGTAGCAGTGATGTGGTTGGTCAAGGAGTTGACCGAAGATTATCATCAGTACACAGAAAACAGTGCACGCCTCGCACGCCTCGCGCATGAATGGCCGCTCTCAAAACCTCTCGCCGAATTAACACTTAAGCCAATTGAGCTGAGTAGACAATTCAACGATGCGTTGCCACAGCCCACGGTCTTTACTGGATTGAACGACCTCTGCTATCTTCCAAGCAAGAATAACAACCTCGCCAAGAGGCTTCGACATGCCGCTGTGGGTCAGATATGGCGCAGCATAGGTCGTATGACACAGGCTTGTGCTGGTGCAGCCATAGCCCCCGAAGTCCTGGAGGTTATCGCCCATCTCCATCACAAAGAGATCATGCCGACATCAATTTATCAATTTGAGCCCAACGTAGACAATCTGGCCATCCGGATGCCTCCACTTCTCTCACTCCTCTCCTCCAGAATCTTGACCTCTTTGTCAGACGCTGCTTGGCGCGCGCACGAGAAACTCATTATTCAAGACGCCAAAAGCAAAGGAGATGCATACGCAGCGCTACGCCCCGAGATTCCCAGCTCTGTCTATCGCGTACACGTTGCTGGACTCAAACCCGAACTATGGATGGAGTTGATTCTCTGGTCGTGTTTGCGTGGCGGATGGGTGCAAGAAGGCGTCCAGATTTTGCTGTCGCTGTCGGCCGATAGATCCTGGAAGCCTATCTCGTGGCAGGAGCATGTGTCAAAGTTTTCTTCAAAAGCTGCAAAGGCCAGCATGCCTGAATGGAATGAGTGGGATTTCCAATTCAAGACCCGCTCTCCTGATACCATGGATGCTCCGATTGCCGCAGAATTTCACGTTGATCGCACAATAAGTGGTGAGGTCGTCAGCGCGTTCGCAGACGCCTTGGTAGGTCTGGTTGACGTGGGCGTTGGAAATCGAGGGATTCCGATGCGGACGCTTGTTGCATCGCTCCGCGAGCTGCAACGATTCCTTAATGTATCGAGATTGAGTCTCACTACCGGGTCTTGGGATGCACTCTTGCTTCGTCTTGCTGACACTCATATTGTGGATGCGAGATTTGACGGGGCAGTCATCCAGGAAATCGTCTCGCTATCGCCCGGCATGTCTCGACGCTTACCATCTACAGTCAAACAAATGGAGAGCAGCACCTTGCCCAATTATGTTTTGGACGGGAATCTGGCCATGCAGGGCCTGCTTCACACAGCTCTAAAGGGGCAGATCGGCACTGGTCATTTTGAGTCGGCTCTCCAGGTATTCAATATTATCCTGGAGCGAGCAGATGAGGACAAGCGCGATTCAATCACCAGCTTTCTGCGGAGACGGAAATCGCTCATGGACACTGCGATTCGAAAAGGTCATTTCACAAGTAACTTTTCAGGTATCGATTACCCAGCACTGAACGTACAAATACCTGCTTTCGTTCTTGCTGCGCTGCTTGATCTCGCCACTGAAGCCAGGTCCTACGACTTTGGCAATTGGCTCATCGCTAGCGAGGATGTCGATGGGCCTCTCATCACCCTGCCGATGTACGGCGATGTGCACATTCAGCCAGCGCTTCTCAATTTTGCCCTCGAAACGAACAATGAGAAATTGGCAGAGACTGTTCTTAAACAATCGTCATCGAACGTCAACATGCAGACCTTCTTCAACAGCCGAGTGAGCACCTTGCAATGGGGAGCTGCAACAACTTTGTTGGAGTTGCTGGTGAAGTCAGGCCGAGACGATGTTTGGAACGCTGAGAATTTGGCGAACCTAGGCCGAGTGATTATCTCTCTGGCAGCAGATCCCAAGCACGGTTCATCAAAATCCGAGAGTAGCCTGGCCAAGGCGGAGGGCCTCTTCACGGCCATGGTCCTAGGCAAGTATGATGGCGCGGGCGCCAGAAAACCTGCGAAGATCCGAGAAGTACAATCAATCATCTCAGTACTCTCCACGGTTACTAGGCGGATGGGTAAATTCTGTCTCTCCATTGGACTTCCGCCACGACAACTGCGCTTCAAGATGACGTCTGCCAATTTCAATCTAATGCTCGAAGGGATTGTTGAAACTCACGGTAGCATTGCGGGTCGTCGTGTCCTGGCCACCTTCTGGCCGTGGCAAGCCCGTTTGCCGATCAACAACTCAACAGCATTTGGCACGCGCCAGAGCACAAGTATGCAGACCGAACGCCCTCATGCCCTGCGGAGGCTCTTGGCCCACACTCTCCGAATATCTGTCGGAAATCGGTCGAAACGCTCTGGCGACACACGCTCTACTGGAAAGTCGACATCGATACAGGGTACGGTTGTGCCGAACACACGGACGGTATTGATCATCTTGCAGAGAGCTTTGGAAGAGTTGGGACAGCAAAGCCATGAATCCAAACCTCAAACCTCGGGCATGACCTCTTCGCTAGCGCCAGAGTCCATTTTCCCGCAAGCAGGGAATGTTGCGTCACTCGCAATGGCCTCGTCGTCCAACTCTTCGCCAGCGAGCGTCGATGACGCAGGCCATCGCATCGACGCAAGCGACGAAAATTTGAACATCGATACTGACAAAAGTCCCGAGACGGATCATTTCGACCGTGATCTTGGCGATAGTAGCGTTAGCGACGCCGAAATCGCCGCCGGCATTGCCGCCGACGAAGGCGTTCCCGTCGTTGACATTTCTGCGCGCGGCATGGTTGCCTGGGCCGTGCGGCACCTGACAGAGCTTCCTTCCGTCGAAGAAAATCTGGTACGACACCTAGACTTTATTCTCCGTCAGTACGGATTGGAGGAGATACGCGCAGATCTCTCCCGGATCGTCCGACAAGTTCAACGGACTATGGAGAGATCGCGCGAGGAGGAGGACGACGATGAAGTTCACTGCACAGAGGAGGTTGCCTCGGCTGCTCACCAACGAGAAAATAACGCCTCGAGACTCAAAGGGCCTCATCGCTGAGGTGATCCCATCGCGACTGTGCTGGCGGAGTTTTATTAAAGCACTGGCGGTGATCAGCATAACGCTTCATGGCGTTATATCGGCTAATATCTGGGTGGTCATCTGCTTGTTTTCCTCGCAAGGACTAAGCAGGAGCAGGAAATTGCACTGTGGGCTACACATTTGCGTTCCGATCTTTTGCCTTTCCAGTTTTGGTCTCGAGGAACAAACCTCTGTATATTGATGTGGCTATATGTAAATATTTGAAAATATGTGCATTTCGAGAGTCCCTCGTCCGGCGACACTCTTCAACTTGGGGCTGCTTTGCTATGCATTGACATTCTCATGTCCCAAACACTACTCGGACGAGTCATGCAAAACATTCTCGATAACCCACGCGATCTATCATGGTGTTGGTCATCGTAACTCCGCAAGGCTGTCACACGCGACGAAGTGGGTCCATGCCCACACGCATTGATATTTTGGCAACTTGGGCCCAGCCTCAAAAGCCTTCCCAAGCGGGAAAGCACGGAACGATTGAAAGAATGAGGAATCCATTCCAAGGTCGGTAGGGTTGGCCGGCAGACACTCCGACCGCACAATTACCCGAGGTTCCGAATTCGCCGTCGATCGTCGCCAGAACAAGCACTCAGTTGCGGAAGACTCACCGTCTCCACGCTGTTTGGATCGGACAAACTCCGCCCACGATACAAGACCTCATGGTTTGATGCACGGAAAACTCTTCCAGAGCATTCTCCTCTGCAAAGACCTTTCACACGTAGGCAGAAGACCCACAGAACTGTCCCGGACACAGGACGGATGCAATCGACGAAGGATTCCAAGCGAGAAGTGGATGCTGAGTGAGGCGCGGGTTTTGCAACGCGGAATCGACGTCATGACGCACGGCCCGGGCCATACACACATACATGCACACACAACCCCCGGGGACACACACACACACACATATCCAGCTGGGGGGCATCCTTCCCTCTGACAGAGAGTGGATATATACTACAGTAGCACTACCACGCGCGGCGACTAGAGACGCAAGACAAACAGCATGACATCGCGCGTGGGAAGAAAGTCGGTGGTGGACAGAGGAGTTCGCCCTCTCAAAGCCTTGAAATGGAACCATTCACGGGCCATAGATCAAAGGACATCCCGGCGAAGGGTCGATCTCTTTCCTCTCCCGTCACCACTTCTTCACTACACCACTCCACCACTCCACCTTTTCTCCCACTCGTCATCACGCCCTACTGTACCACGGAAGAGGTGTCGTCCTCCCGGCGGCCTCTTCTCTCGAGTCTCGATAATACATCACTAGTCGAATTCCGATCTTATGCTTCTCTTCATCTCTGCTTCCTTCAACATCCTGCTACTGCGTGCGACGACAATCTCGGCTTGACGAAGCATTCCGTTTCCTTAGCTACTTACGCAAGATACTCACGAATGGGACCCGGCTTCAACATCCTTCCGTCTTCAACATCATCACAATCGAAGGTGACAGGCCGGTATACTGAACGTAGATCCTCCTACACTGCCAGTGCGCCAGCGTCAATCCTTTGAGTCTCGACCCGCAAGCGACAAAACCCGAGCATCCAAAGCGAAACCTAGCCTTGCGACCCGTCCCTTTGCTTCCTTGCAACACAGTATCGACCCTGACTCTATCCCGCCATTGCGACCTTCGCCAACCTATTCCTCTACCACCAACGGTTGCGTCAAATCGTTCTCTAACCAGCAGACCCCAAGGACATCCACTAAAACTCGATCGCGATCGTCTTGATTCCAGCTTGTGAATTTTCATCTGTGAGACTCGCAATCTGGACAATATATCCGCAGGACTTCACCCAAAGCAGCATTCCGTCGCAATCATGCCGTCGAGATTTCGAGAACTTAACCCGTTAGTAAATATCCACAATCCAATTCCTTCCTCTCTGGTGCAATCGCACTCGCCAGATGGCTCTTTAGATAGTGGCGCACCGACATCACTTCAAAGACGATAGACAAGTCCCAAGAATGACGACATCACGTGCTCGGAATCAGCTTTTGCTCCCTCAGCACTTCTACTAATCACATCTTTGTGCCGTTCATAGGTTTGCCAAACATGACGTTAGTGAATACCCTGGCGTGTTGATTCCGCTCGCCAGAGGCACCAGCACATCCTCCGCGCCAAAACCTCGCTCGCCCTCCTCCGATGAGGAAGTCGACAAGACGTCCTTCGACGAGAAGAATGCAGCTGGCCTACCTCAATACAGCACAGCTGGCGTTGCCGGCAACAACAGCGCTCTCACCAGCACCAACACCGGCGACCTCGAATCGCCACGCACTCTTGAGACCCTCCGCGCCGAGATCGACGATGACATTGCTTCCACCGGCACCGACACCGCCTACGACCGCAAATCCCACATCATCAACAAAGCCCTCGCCGACATTGGCATGGGCCGGTACCAATGGCAACTCTTCGTCCTCTGCGGCTTCGGCTGGATGGCGGATAATCTCTGGCTGCAGGGCGTCGCCTTGACGCTGCCACGCCTGAGCGCTGAGTTCGGCATCGATTCGAATTATGTTCGATACACCACTCTTGCGCTTTTCATCGGTCTGTGCCTCGGAGCTTCGTTCTGGGGCATTGCTTCGGACATCGTTGGCCGCCGACTTGCGTTCAACTTCACGCTGCTTGTTGCGGGTGTTTTTGGTATCGCGGCGGGTGGGGCGCCCTCGTGGGTTGGCGTATGTGCACTATACGCCTGCTTGGGATTTGGAGTCGGAGGATCTCTCCCGGTTGATGGCGCTCTTTTCCTCGAATTTCTGCCAATGGCTAGCAACAATTTGCTGGTAAGTAATTGTTCCTGAGATTCGGGTTTTCAAAGGGCTCGAGGAAAGCTCGGGTCGGCATAATCGGCGAGCATAAGGGCACGCCCGTATGTATACATGGCGCACTTCGCTGACAATGACAACCTTCTAGACCTTGCTCTCGGTATGGTGGCCGATCGGACAGCTGATTGCCTCTCTCGGTAAGGAATCCTCCTCAAGATCTTTGAAGGATCAATGCTGATGGAATGAACAGTCGCCTGGGTCTTCATCGTCAACTTTCCTGTGAACGTCGGCTGGCGATATTTCATCTATACCATGGGAGCCATGACCACGGGATTTTTCTGCTGCCGATTCTTCTTCTTCCACCTCTTCGAATCGCCCAAGTTCCTGCTCTCCCGCGGACGACAAGCTGAGGCTGTGGCCGTCATTCACGGCATTGCCTACAAGTGAGTATTGCGACTAGTCACGACATAAGGTTAATCGGATCTGACGAAAACACTAAAAGAAACAAGACAAAGACTTGGTTGACTGAGGAGATTTTGAACGAGATTGGAGGTGAATAATACTGCTCAGATTTCTCTTTGATTTGTGGGCATTCTCTGACAGTCTCCTGATATAGGCCACCCCGATGTCGTCACTGATGGCAAGCTCACCGTCATGCAAATCATCAAACGATCGCTCTCCAAATTCAGCGGACAGCGTATCGGTCCTCTCTTCAATACCCGCACTCTTGCCTTGTCCACAAGTTTGATCTGGTTCATCTGGCTGACGATCGGCATGGGTTACCCGCTCTTCAACGGTACGTCCAATTCCAGCGTCCCTGTCAATTTCCATGACTTCCAATCAAAGTAACACATCTGACGTTTCCCATTCCAATAGCCTTCCTCCCGCAATACCTCAGTCGCAGCGGCGCCGGCGAGAATGACGAGAACACAACCTACCGCGACTACGCCATCACCTCAGTCGTAGGTGTGCCCGGTAGCATTCTTGCCTGCTACACCGTCAACCTGAAATACATCGGCCGCAAGGGTACCATGGCCATTGCCACAGTCGTCACGGGAATCTTCGTGATCCTCTTCACCATCGCATCCGATTCAGGCTTCCAACTCGCCATGAGCTGTACGTCCCCCCTCTTGCAACTTTCATGACTTCCATACAGAAACCCTCTTCTTGCTGACACGAAAATTCCACCCACCATTCAGGTCTCGAGGCTTTCTTCCAAAACATCATGTACGGCGTCCTCTACGCCTACACCCCCGAAGTCTTCCCGGCGCCCAACCGCGGCACCGGCACAGGAATCGGAAGTTTCCTCAACCGTCTCGCGGGTCTTTGCGCGCCGATTGTGGCTGTCAATGCCGGCCAGGCGAATCCCAAAGCACCGATTTTCGCGTCGGCGGGACTGTTCTTTGCGGCGTTTTTGGCCATGGTTGCTTTGCCGATTGAGACCCGCGGGAGGTCGACTTTGTGATTTAAGACGTAGAAGGGTGTTTGGTGGATTTACAGGGGCGCGGAATAGGTCACGCCCTTTTGCATATTTTTGGGCAAAGTTTCGATGAGATAATGATACCAGGAACTGTAAATTTTGCCCCGGCGTTGAGTTGTGATGTTGATCTGTGCCGTCGTGCGAGACATTGTATCATCGAGCGGGCGAAGATTTCGCTCGGCATCAAATTATGATGTTCATCTATGACTTTATTCGACATATCCCTGCATCGGTAGAACGATCATGCCAACTCATGGAATTCAGATCCCCTACCGTAATTGCCAACAGCGATAACTACCCGGTCGCTGTGCATTGCCTTGTCAACGAATCTCGAACTCGACGATATTGCTTTCGTCATGCAGACACTTCTCTAAGTGGCCGTGCTCCATACCGTCAATGTAAGCGCAGCCGACGAGAGTGTAATACCGACCATGATTTCGAAGGACAAAGGCTTCGGAACCACCGAAAAGAAGGCAGATCTTGTCACCTGATAATATACCATAATCTCCCAAGACAAATTTCCCTGCGCTAGTTTTGAAGAAGTAGTGCTTTTCTTCATCCATGTCGCCAAAAAAGTGTTTGACGATATGCTGTTTGAACTGATAGAACGTCCGCTCAGACTCTCGTGCAGTGTCGTCCGCAAGAAGCCTCCCGATGGACATGTCGGCGAAAAGTTTCTCACTCGATATGGAGCTCAAAAGTAATGACGCGAAAATTTGACGGTATGAACCACGATCGAAAGGTCCAAGGCTTTCATTGATACAACCGATCACTGCTCCTTTTGCGAACATGGTTGTGCAATCTTCAGACCAACGGACTTGTGGTGTCTTCCCCTCAGTCGTGGGGCATCGAGGCCAAGCAGGACTATGGCGGCAGAAAATACTCAAGTCGACACCACGCGGACCAAGAGCCCACGAGGAAAATCGATCCTCGGGACCCAGTGGACACACACGGAGTGCGTCGAGATTGCCCTTGTCGCAGATCTCTCTCATAGTGAACCTACAGTAGACGTTCGCTGGCGGTAAGCTATAATCTGCATGCATGGCATCTGAGAGCCCGCAATCAAAATAGCCGAGAAGTGCGAATATCTTGTCTCGCGGATCAGTTGCCTCCATTTGATGCAGTAGAGCGCAAACGGCCGAGTAACCCAACCGCTTTCCTTCACGGAGGCTAGCGACGTGTTCAAAGAACCCAACATTGTATTTGCGAAGAAACCCCAAACTACGAGCAAGACGCTCCCATTTCGACCACGGAGCCTCGACGGTACCACATCGGATCATAGGCTGTTGGCTGGCGGAAACAGCCTCCTGAAGCACCCATATTCTCTGCCACCAAGCTCGATCAAATATCGATTTCAAGGGCGAATGCAAGTCCCACAAAATGTGGGAATTGAATGAGTCTAATGCGCTCGTCAGCCATTCTACCTCTGTTTCTTGTCTGTGGTCCCCTAGCCACGCAACGACTTGTCTGGCCTCTCGATAAATCGTCCTCATCTGTCCGATCTGGTGCATCTTCTCGACCAGATCCTGCTGATTGATGCATAGTGCATCGACCCAGAGCGCGACCTCGCTTTCTTCGTCCCGAAGTGAGCGTAGTGCCGCATACAGGTTGCTGGTGATGACTCTGGGGTGTCCATCGACAGAGATCGGGATGTCTGACATCTCCGTGCCCCAGGCGTATGAAAGGGCTCGATAGTATGGCTTGACTTCTGTGACCAAGGAGCACAACTGGAGCGAACATTGTATCGGATCGTCCGCGCTACCAGGAAAGATTCTAAGGACTCGTATCTCGCCCAGCTGACCGTCGATCGGCGAGTAGAGGTCCATTGTAATGAACGCGAATCACACTCATGACGGCCACGAACTCGAAGTATGAAAGTGCCTCGAAGCTGATGTGTCCCTACTTTTTGTCGTCGTCGGGTACTCAGCCACAGCGGTACCTTGCATGTTCGCAGTGGGGCACACAGCAGCCGTCACGAAGCCGCAAGAGGTACATCACAATCTCCGGCCTGGCGTTCATGTCGAACTTCAATCCGTGGTTATGAAAGCTCATGCGCGAAGACCATTGGCGTTTGGGTATTATAATTGCAAATCGAGCTCATTTCAATGAGTAAATCTGAGCCTGAGTTGATATTGAAGACGCCAGCGGTCATCGGTCCGAATTTGAATGCATCCGAATGACATGCGTGTGTACATGAAATGCGGCTATGCAAGACTCCTGATAATCAGTACCACTCTTACTTGATGATCGTCCAAACGTCTAGGCGTGGATGCAAGCGACAGCGGCATCTGAAATTGGCCAAGAGCTCGCATGCCGCTCTTGAATTATGATGTCGGCGGGGTGACTCCACCATCTCTGGAACACCGTTGAGATGAGCAGCGCAACACCGGAGCCTTCACTGGCAGGACTATCCTTGGCCTCGGGAAACAACCCAGGCACTTTCACTTTCCCCCGATATGCCTCCTTCCGGCCGTTCTATTCCATCCAACGAAATCTCGCTACCCGCGAAAAACAATTCCAGCTATGGGCTGATCTGATCACGGCCTATTGCGCCCACCACCACATCTTCCGTCTCGATCTTTCCTCACTTCCACCAGATCTGTTTCATAACCCGTCCATCGATCGGAAACTATTACCAGGCGATATCCGTATCGTCCTCGATCACCTCAGCACACCCGCCGGCGGCTCCAAGATCGAGTGGATCTCCGCCACAACCCGCGGCGAAGTCAGCGCAAGCTGCTATGTTTACTGGCGCACTCTTGAGGACTGGGCGAACGCATTACACAGCTGGGTGGATGCTACAGGACAGAAGGGTGCGGTTTTGACCATCTATGAACTGCGCGAGGGCGAGGCGGTCATAGGGCAGGACTGGAAGGATATGGATGAGGGCCTGTTGAGGAAAGTTCTCAATGTCCTCGTCAAGCGAGGAAAGGCGCAGATCTTTGGGCAGGAGGAGAATGCGGGAGTCAAATTCTTCTGATGAGGAGGAGGATGGATGGAGGCAAGACAGCGATGATGTTGATTCGGATGAGGAGTATGAAGACGATGCTGAGATTGAGGGAGACACGCGAGGCGGAAGTTCCACTGCACGAAAGAATCGCCAAACGCCCACAAAGAAGCGCCAGCAGCTAAAGAAGCCGCGGACAGACAAGGGCAAAGCACCAAAGCGCCAAGAGTCGCCAACTGCTTCCGAATCCGACAGCAAAGACCCAACACAGGCCCCTCGCAGCAAGCGAAATCGCGAAGGAAATCTCTACGACGCTGTAGCCGGCCGTTTGGGCGCCGAAGGCTTCCTCGGCGACAACAACCGCGGCTTGAAGCCGCTCAGACCCGACGAGGTACTCTACAGCCGAGCCGGAGCGCCCGTCCGATACGAGGAGGACGACGAGTACACTCAGCATCGACATTTGCCGCCCGACGCTCTGCCCAGCTCAGACCTGCTCAAAGCCATTCATGCGTATGTTTCGGACTACTACGGTAGCGGGCATTTGGGTGAGACGAGTTTCGATTTTGAAAGCATGGACGAGACGGCCCTCATCGCGTTTGGGATCTTGCTGGAGGAGACAGCTGCTTCGATTCTGGGCGAGACTGGGGATCTGGCGTTTACAGAGGCTCTCCCTGAAGAAGAAGAGGCATGATAATCGTTGCCTGTCGCAACTATTGCAGCGCATATCTTATTGAAGCATATTCGGATTGCGTGATGGAGCACGGGTTCCCTTGCGTTGGTTGAAGGATCGAGTATTACAGAAATGCTTTAGGGTGATATTGATTGCTTCGGCTGTGAACTACCGGTCATGGCTTCGTTTCCACATAAATCATGTTCCTTCCTACAAAAGTTTCTCCAGCATGGCCGGTCGTCTTACAATTTCTCCAACCAGCTAACAACGGTTCTTGCTGCCGTAAGCTCTACTTACGCAGCGTCTCACAGCAACCACTTTTCATCAAAAGTAATCTGCTGGCTCATTGCAGCATTCAGCAGCCAGTCCGTCGTGACAATCCTCGCCTCGACCTCCTGCCTGTGTGCCACGTTCCGGAAATTTCTCCAGAGCTTTTGGTCATTCTCACTGTTCCCAGAAACAAGATAGACGTAGTCAAACTCATCTGCTCCACCTTGGTTCTGAGACTCCTCTCCCGACTGTGGATCATCGCGTAATCGACGCTTGGGCAGTTGCATGCCAGTGCGACCCTGATAGAGGAACGCGGCCCCACCGTTGACAGTAATGATCTCCTTGAAAGTCTCGAAACCGCCGTTGACATCTTTAGTAACAAATATGGACCATCCGCGCAGGAGTTTGCCCTGATTCTCTCTCGCTCGTTGCAGTGCATCGACAAGTCGAAATCCCATTCGCTCTTCGCCTTCACGATCATGAAGCAGTGCTGGCTTCTCAATGAGCTTCGATTTGGTCAGCGCTGTTTCGAGATATTTAAGATCGACGACCATAGGAGCGCACGCAAGAGCGGAGACAAATTTCCGAGTGCGCAACAGCCGCGGAGCGACCAGCACATCTACGGCATTTGGTTTTGTGGTGAGAGCAACGCCAAGCATGCGCAATTTGTCTCGATCTGAGGACTCTATATGCTTATCGTCTTTCCAGCGATCATATCCGGTGACCATCATTCTGGTGTGAATCTCGGGAAGCGTGGTTCTCGACTTCTTGCTTTGCTTGGTGGCTGATTTTGGTGTCTCGCCGTCGTCAGCCATCTCTTCGTCTGTTTCTGAATCGTCAAATTCTTCACTTGTTCTCTTCCGTGAAGTTTTGGTCGCCGGTGCAGGGGATGCAAAATCATCGGCGTGACTCGATCGTCGCCCGCCATGTACTACACCTCCTTTCCTTTTCATCTCCTTCTGAAATAATGCAATGTCGCCAGCTTGCTGGTGAAGGTTATCCATTGCTCTGGCTTTTGATGCACGACCGACGCTGAGAACCATTGGCGATTCGTTCTCTTTGTCGTCACTAACTCGTGGTGTTGACACGGGTTTACGAGGTCGCCCACGTTGTTTCTTGGTCGTCGATGGCTCCGCATTATCACCTGTGTCGTTTTCTTCCAGGGGTGGTGTGGGACGCTCAGTTGTTTCAATAGTCTTTTTCGCTGGTGGATCGGCGACAACTGGATCAGACGGTCTTGCAGGTGATTTCGGTTTCTGGGGCGAGCGTGATTTGGGGAAATAGGCTCGCTCAACACTTTTCATGTCAAGTGAGATCTGACCTGCGACTTCGCCGAGGTTCGTCCTAGCTGGGAATGTATTGTACTTCGGATTTGACAAGGTCTGTACCGCACACTTCGCATAGCTCTCTTCCAACCAGAGATGATTGACAACATTGATGTTCCACTCCTGTGCAGCCTCGCATTTTTCGCTCTGGGTGTGTGCTGTCACCAGGTGGGTGTTGTCCTGTTTCATGGTCTTGGTAAACTCGGCACCACAGTACCTCACCAGATTTTCCACGTAAGTGCGTGCGTCGCCGGAGTAATTTGAAATGCTGATCTTCATGTTCTCAAATCCTGGGATTCCATGTCGCGGCACTGGATAGTGAAGCAACTTGTTGAGCGGATTTGAGTATCGATTCTGATTGATGACATGGTAGAGCCAAGAGAGATTTGCAACTTCCTTTCCGGCGCGAGAGGCGGAGACGAAGTCAGAGCCGTCACGAAACTGGCCAATGTAGATGTCGGCAGCGTCGATATTACTGACGCACGACCCACCGCTTGAATGAATCAAATCCTTGAGCGTCTTGTGTATGTGCGCGCTGATTTCCAGATCTTTGGAAAAAAATACCCTCTTGCATGATAGAGCGTTGAGCGATCTGCGAGATTTCGACGGACTTATCGGAGGTGTTGAACAAGGAAGTCCTGAAGGGGTAGCTACTGTTGCTCCTGACAAATGTGGTGTTGGGTAGCTCCGAATGGAGGTTCCATGCTCTGCGCGAAGTATCTCGGGATCGGGAAGCAGGTATGGCTTCTCACTGATCTTCTTCCCAAGTTTCAAGCATGCATCTATCCAATGCGGCAAAACGATCTTGCAACCTAACTCCTTTTCTTCGGCAATCCTACATCGCTCATCATCTAGACTCATTGTCACAATATGAGTGACAATTTTGGTCAAAGGTCCACTATATTGCCCGCCCAGCACCATGACACCAGCAGTGATGGCGCGAACATCGCCTGGTGGCAGGTCTCCGCAAGTAAAGACCACATCTTGAAAGAACTGACTTGGATCGGGGCTGTACTGTCGCGCTGATACTTGTTTTCCCTTGCCCAAGCTATGCGCTACCCACGATGGCTTCACAACATCGATGCCATGTTCAAGAGCGGCCGTGTATTGCCGGAAGTCGATGTGAGTTGAGATTATGTGTGTTACTTGTTCTAGTCCAGGGATGTGTTGATCGTTATCGTCCAAAGGTCGGTACTCCCCTCCCTGACTCTCGATGATCCTTCGGTTACGCTCGATCTCGCGATTGTCCAGCTCCTCACAGGGTATGATCGTGAAGATAGTGCCTGCGAATATGCCTGGCGCGTTCCCCGGTATGTTTGTCATGGTGAAGCGACTCTCAGTATGTTCGAGTTTCTCTCACAGTATGCGACTCTAGCGTGCGCATTGACGAGTGTGTTCGTGATCGCTCAGATATGATCTATTGTGTTGTGATTTGGCGATTGGAGGTGATCTCCAGGATTTGGTGATCGGCGGTGATTCCTGCGATTTGATGATGATGTTGCAATATTGCAATATTGCATTTGAAAGCGATTGTCGTATGCGGCTGTTACCTCAATAACTATAGTGAATACAGTAGTGGCGATCCAGCACGCGACATATTAAGGTCAACGCGTCTGCCATATTTTTGGAATTCGTGCCTAATTGCGCTCGATGACGAGACGCGTTGGGGGGTACGCGCGCACGTGACTTTACACACATGTTCAGGGTCTGCATAAATTCTGCGGAGCCCGGTCTTGGCTTGAGGTCACGTGCATAAATATTGGAAAGTGCCTCCGGCATTTTTATTCTCAGAGATCTAGGATACTGAGTGCCGCCTCGAAGTGTCGTCAATGGCATAGAAGCGAGAGGCTCTGTAGATAGAAGTCTTGTCGATATGTACTGCTCTAACGGCGAACGATATGTCCTGGCAACATAGGAGACTCGTTGCGATGTCATTGTGTGATTAATCATGTATGAAAACCTGCCTCGACAAAGAAGCAAAGAATACCGTTGTTGGAGACTGGACCATCATCGAAGAAAAGGTTGAAAAAGCTTTCATGGCTCAATGCTACGTGATGGAACGCCAACCTCTAACGCCCGATGCAACCCCGAAAATAAGCAGCTGGAATCGTAACCACAATTCTACAGCCTTGCTTCCATTTGGAGAAATCATCAAAGAACACACATGATAATCTATTTGTGCATGCTGGAAGCACGACGCTTGCGGATCTCGGCCTGCTTGGCCTTCTCGTCGTTGACGCGCTTGTGAAGGATCTGGGCGTATTCGTTCTGCAACCATGTTAGCGCTAATGAAAACGATAGTACAGAATGACTTTGACTTACGGCGGCGTCCTTGCTGGCCTCTGTTCGGCGACGCTTGAGCGCGAGACGGTGGCGCTTGTGCTGGAGACGCTGGGGAGTAACGAGGCGCTGGATGCGAGGAGCCTTGGTGTATGGCTTCGCACCCTCCTTCTTGGGCTGGACCTCACGACGAATGACGAATTTACGAACCTAGAGCAGTTCTTGTCAGCAAATGACTGGTCTCAGACTCAACCGATGCCGCGAGGCAGGTTGGCGAAGAGGAGTAGAGGCTCATAGAACTTATGAGTACTCACATCGTCTTCCTTGCTGAGACCGAAGAAGCGACGAATCTTGGTCGCACGCTTGGGACCCAAGCGCTTGGGGTGGACGGTATCCGTCAGACCCGGAATGTCCGCATCTCCCTGCTTTACGATCGAGAGAGCAAGCACCGACAAGTCCATGGCGACGATGCATCCACGAACTGACTTCCTCTTTCTCTCACCAGTTCGGCGGGCGCGGTAGCAGCTGTGACCGTCGGCGAGAAGAAGGCGGACACGGGTTGGGTGCATAACACCCTGCTTCATTGGGAAACCCTGCTTGTCGTTGCCACCAGTGATGCGGAAGATGTAGCCTTTGAACTCGTCGCCGACGCTGTCGCCAGGAACTTCCTGACCCATGCGACGGTCCATGAAGATACGGAGCTTGCGCTCATCTTCGACCTCGATCAGCTTTTGCGAGCCATTGGCCGGGAACGAAATGTTGAGCTTCATCTTGACGAATGCCGGTCAAAATGGTGCTGATGTGGTGATGGGGTGGTAGTTGACAGGACGTGTCGTGAGCGCAATTCAAATTCTTGCTCCGCAAAACACAATCGGTGTGTGGGAGCTTTCCGGGGCTTGGCGTGCATTCGCTGTGTTGACGCTTTGGTCTTAGCTTGGCTTACATGTAAGGGTCTGTGCGCTCCTCCGACGTTCTGCGGGCTGACCTGTGCCCTTGAATATTGTTGGAGCAATCCATCCATTCGTGCCCGTGCCTGATGTAATAATGCTGAACGCCCAGGTGCATTTCATCGTAGGCTTCATCGTGATCACTCTACATCCACATGAAGCACAGCGCAGTCCGACTACATGATGATACAGTCAGAGCGACTGGCGTATTGTGCTGAGAACGTGGGATTACATCGTGCAAATGCAGGCAACAGTTGCGCCGCCCATCGTCCTACAATTGCTATTCTTCGGTGCGGTCCACCAAAGAGAGAGAAGCATTCCGATTCTTCAAGCACCAATATTATTATCCATATCCTTCTCACCCTCATATCCGCTCACCTCCCTCGCGTGAGCCGAATCCATGGTCCCCTTCTTCCCAACTTCACCAGAATGAGATTCTTCCTGTAGCACGTCTCCATGCAGGTGCTCCTGAGTGGTCGTCATGCCACCCACGCCCTGTTCGCTGATCGCCTGGCCATAACGCATGTTCTCAGCTTTGCGTTCTCCAGTTCTATGCTGATCTTGCACATGGTCTTGAGTCTTCGATGGATCTTCCGTGGTCTCGGCCTGGCCAAGTTGGCCGCCAGACTTCTTGTGAGGCTGAACATGAGACGCTTCCCCCTCGTATCTGCTTCGATTAGAGGAGTCATGGAGATGGTGATAAGTCATACAGAGCGTACTGAGTTTGTTCACCACCAGGCTCGGTGTCCATGAGGTTAGTGGACATATTTGTATCGTCGATTGGTCTGTCAATAGTATCCTTCGAATGCTCAAACTGCTGGGCGTCAAAGGTATGCAGGTAGATACAGTGAAGGCTTTGGTCGGCGTTGGTGTTGTTTGCATGCGACAAAGAAATTCGGGAGTTACGATTCACATTTATTGGTACGATGAGCGTCATAACTGCACATCTTGTGCGACCCCTTGATGCGACCAAGCATCATCCTATTTCATGCGCTCAAGTATAATCACTTCTAATTCCCAGCCAATCTTGAAAGTAACGCCGCGCTTAGACCGAGAAACAATCAAAGAGAAATCGCACACACGTCACAGAGCTCGGGAACACCCAACGATTGAGACGCGACCGACATGATCCCATCCATGTTTTTTAATCATCAAAATCCAGGTCCATGCCCATCAGATGACCTTCGTATATCCTCATAAATTTGGCTACGAAGGCTTCGAGATGGAAGATGACTTTCTGTAAAGAGCCGGTCATTAGTGACGGAGAATGCATTCGTTCCCTCGGGTTCACTTACACTGCCGGTCCGTATCCGGTGCTCGTAGAAAGCACTCCATTTGACGACTTCGGTTTTGAGGCTGTCGTCCAACTTTGGCATAAGCTTGAATGTAAGAGTCTGTTTCATAATCGTTAGCAGTTGAAAACGAGACTTCACATTTATCATAAGCCGCATACCTTCAAGATTGTTGTTGCCGGTATGCAGTGGGTAAGCAAGTCGTAGAGCTTCGCTCGAACCTGTAAGATCCGCGCTGGTGATCTTTCGTCAATTATTTCTTTTGCAATGACCTCGATGAGAGCTTCCCAATCTGGCGGTGGGATTGGCGTCTTCTCGTTCACACTCTCACTATCACACGATTAGTCTTTGCGTTAGATGATCGTGACGAGTTTGGTGAGACTTACTTCTGAGCATGCACTGCCTCAAACATGAGTAGAGCTCTGCGAAGGTTTCTCTGGCTTTCATGTGCTACCCTCCGCTCCAATGCCTCACACGCTGGATATCTTTCCTCTTTCCGTACTTTTGCCAGTACTGTTGCAATTTCTTCTTCGGAAGGCGCCGCTACTCTCACGAGGAGACATCGTGATCGAATAGGAGCGATGATGTTGCTCGTACTGTTGGCCAACAAAATCAAGCGGAGGTTGGGACTGTACTTTTCCATGGTTCGGCGGAGGGCAGCTTGCGCATCGCGAGTCAGATGGTCGGCTTCATTGATGACAACGACTTTGAATCGTTGCTTGGCTGCCAGATCGACCTGTTGAGTCTGAGCCACCTCCTTCAACAGATCCTGTACCACAACGCGATCATAGTTTCCCACATCGGAAGGCGTTATCTCCAGGTGGTAGTTCGATGACACAATGTTGAATTCGAGCTTTCGATTGCTGGTGGTTTGAAAAACACGGCTGTCGATCTTGATCTTCTCAACGCCGGGGCCATATAACGCGCGCAGTGTTGCAGTAATTCTCGTTTTCTTGCCTGCGCCAGAAGGGCCATAGATGAGGAGATGGGGAAAGTCGCCGCTGGCAGCAAGCGAGCGTAATCGGTCGGCAAGTTCAGGATGGTATGTGAGGGTGTCTAGTGTGCGCGGACGGTGCTTATCAACGAGGAGAGCCATGTTGAGCTGTAATGTGCAAGGTTGCGCCAAAGTCGTAGCAGTTGTCGATGTCAAGTCACAATGCAATCAATCATCGCTTCACCTTGAAATTCGGCAGGTGTTCTGCGGAGACGCGCCTCTGTCGCGCTTACATCACGTCTGCACGCGACAACAATTTATCTACGGTGGACTACATTTATATAATCTCTGCTCACAATCACGACACCTCCGACTTCCATCATTGCGTTCGATTAGTTATTAGTACCGATAGGTCAAGCCTGGTGCAAATATGCCCCCCCTCCCCGATCGCATACTGTCATCGCATCTTGCAAGAGCGTTTTTCCTATCGAGCACTGTTTCGATTGCATGGTTGACGCCCGTCCGTTTGCTGCCAAAGTTATCCGGATGGAATGGTCAAGCTCCACATGGCACATCCTACCGCAAACTCGACGCTGTGGTCTGGCTCGAAGCGTCCCAACTAGCATCCATAAACGATGACTATGTGAACAATTGCTGATCAGGTGCACCTGGTCATCTTGCCCGAAACAATGGCAGTCTCTGTTTTTGATCGTCTAGCAGCAATGTCAGATTGTTGACGCTTCGCGAAGGGCCATCTTTACTTTACGAAATTTGACATTACGGACAATGGCTTATTTGGAGAATCCGGTTGTATATTCATTACGAGAAGCGGGATCGATCATTCTGGCCTTTGCTTTTACTTGACGGAAGTTGTAAATCGAGTAGTAGGCGCCCCAGTGGCTCGGCATCAGTGATAGCGTTCGGAGCTTCCTGCGGGTGGGTAATATCCTCCTCCGAATTCAAGACTGCCATTCTCGAATTTGTCCTCTCGGACTAGTCGCCATGGCCCGAACCAGCTACTCTGATATATCTCAACCTCAATAGTGGCTCGGAAACTTTGTCCGAGATAATTCTCTCTGTGACCTTCCGGAAAAGGCGAGCTCAAGGAGAAAAACGTTCCTTTTGGAGCAGAAGCCTTGACCATCAGCTTTTGCTGGAAGCTTTGCACACTGAGCTCAAATGTACGATTTTCCCAGTTATGAGAATATGATAAGAAAGGGCTGAGTCCAGCGAAGCGCACTGCGAAAGGAGGTCGGAAGTCTATGTTCAAATCCTTGCTTCGGTAGCCTAGCAGGAAAGCCTCCATACCGAGAATCTGACCTCCCGCGCAGCAGAGCCCGTTCGCGCCGTCTCGACCTTGTACCCAGATGTGCGCTGAAGGGAAACTGAAGGCCCAGTTCTTCTCTTCGTGCACAGTCGCATGGCCAGAAGAATCTGCAGATTGGAGCTCGATACTGGGGATACTCAATGAGAAGGAACATGCAGAAGCTAGCGAGTGGACGTGCCAGTGCAATGGGAGTGGAAGATGTACAAGCAGACTCTCCGGTGTACTCGTTCCGTCCGCCCACGGTGTTCTTGATGTCGTCTTAGCTTTGAATGTAAAGTCTGGGTGTGAGAGATCATATTCAGACAGAGAATCGGCGCCCCATCGCACGAAGCCTATGTCGGGAATATCGAGTCGAAAGCTCGTGTTGTCGGATTCCGTGACCATCTCGATTTTTTCGGCCCATACTTCCTTCTGGTACACATTCGTGGAATCTTTCGGGACGTATGTGAAGGATACCATGAATGGTTTGCTCTTAGCTCCGCGAACTTCGCAGATTATCACCGCGAGATGACCACCGGAGGGCAGATCGAATTTGCCGTAGTAGCCCTCAAATACGGCTCTCTTATGGGGAGCGTGATGCTCCATACTTTTGATTCCTGAGCACGTTGATTGGATCGATCGAATCGCAGAACTTTGAGATATGGAGCGCAGGTGGTCGGCAGTCTTCCTGAGCTCGATCCGCAGATCGTCATCAACTAATGTACGGCAAACGCGAACACTGCTCATCGATTTCATGAATGCGTGGCTGCCCAGGTGACGATGGTCATTATTACCATATTTGGACTAGCGTTGAGGTATGACGCTTTAGTGATGCTTACCAAACATTTAATGTTGTGCAGTGTAGAATGTCCGAACGAATCTGGAATCATCACCGCAACGAATCGTCAAAACATCATATGGAAATGGTTACAACATATAGGTAGTCAAAACGAACTCAAAGAAACATCATCATCATCGTAAGGTATCATTAATGGCCAGTGGAGAGGTTCCGAACGCCTGTGTGGCACTGAGACATGATGCATGGAAAATGATCAACAAGATCACTTTTCCTTCTTCTCCGGCTCGCCCTTCTGAGCTTTGTTCTTGTTCTCGCCGTTGTCCTCGTAGTCTCCACCTTGCGCTTCATATCGTCGTGCAAGTTCGCCGGCCTTCCATGCCGACCAGCTGCCAGCGCCGCCGCCTAAAATAACGTCAGTATCGAGGTCTCGTCCAGCTGGTGGACCGAGGGGATATTTTCAGCGAACCTTTCTCTTCGGCCTTGACTTCCTCCTTGATTTTCTCACGAAGTTCGGGGTCAGTCGGGGTTCCCTTTGATGAAGGCATTCTTGTGAATTGGGTTGATGTAAATGTACGCTGGTAACGTGAGATAGCGATTATAGAAGAATGAGGACGAATCATGAGTTGACCAATGCAAAGAGACAAGGCGAGAATTGCGCGGATACGATCATATACATATCATTGACATTATGCCGCTACCATAATGTCATGATGTAATGAGATAGATACATCCCTGGGCTAAATCATTGGTGCTCTATATGCTGATGGGCATGGGTTATGTTCGTCGTTTGCGCCAACTTCACAGTAAACGTGTATTGTAGATTATGTTTCGGTGCTGCATCATGACCAAGCCTGCTGTTTGAAGTTATATACATTCCTGACGCGATACGCTGGCTTCTGGCATTCCATCTATGTGTATTTCATGCACACAATACTCACATGCGGGACAGAAGAGATCTCACGAATGAGTGCAAGTGAGGTCCGAGCGTAATACTGATGAGCTCATTGACGCGTGCGCGCGTCTTCCCTGCCCTGAAATTCGACTGCGCGCTCACGCAGCGACACTTACGCCTATCATATATATCCGTGGACGTTTGTAATAAATCACAGCCCCTTCATTGTTGGGCCTCAGATCGTCTCCTGAGCCGGTTCAACATCAGCAATTGCAACATTCCAAGGTTTCAGTCGAGGTGCCTTGTGCACTTCTTTCAGGCAAAATCAATTGGGATCGTCCCTGAGCAGCATTTTGCTTCGCTCGTTCTTGCGATTCCATCATGCCTGAGGTATTGTTCAAAACTTGGTCTTTCCGAATGCCATATTCTAACAGTGCATTAGATCGGAGAAGTCGCGCGCATCGTGCATTACCTGCGCAAGCACCTTGTCAACAGAACAATTAGAACCTGCCAAGGTTTTGAAGATGATATCGTGTATGGTAAGGTGGGATGCTCCGCCACCGCCTTCCAAAAAGCCGTCGAGGGCAAGAAAGTCATTGGTGCTGGCCAGCAGGGCAAGTACTTTTATGTGACATTATCGGCTCCGCCCCATGCTGTTATGCATTTGGGCATGACGGGGTGGATCAAATTCAGTGCTGAGGAAACTGGCTATTACAAGCAAGCCAAAGAGAGCAAGACAGTGGAGGAGTGGCCGCCGAAGTACATGAAGTTCTTATTGAAATGTGATCCTGAGACGGTCGATGGCGAGGACAGGGATGCACTCGAGATAGCCTTTATCGATGCCAGACGGCTTGCGAGAATCAGACTCGTCGATTGTGAAGCCAGCAAAATAAGACAGGAGTCGCCGCTCAAGGAAAATGGACCAGATCCCGTTATTGATAAGGATCGCCTCACGGTGGAATTTCTTACAAAGCTGTTGCGAAAGAAGAAAGTTCCCGTCAAGGCACTCCTGCTCGATCAGGCAAACATCAGTGGTGTAGGCAATTGGGTTGCGGACGAAATTCTCTATCAAGCGAGAATACATCCGGAACAATACAGCAACACATTCGACGACGAGCAGATCAAGCGAATTCACGATGAGCTCATCGGTGTATGCACAACAGCTTGTGAGCTTCTCGCAGACAGCAGTCGCTTTCCAGAGAACTGGCTGATGAAATATCGCTGGGACAAAGGCAAGAAAGATGCCAATGTACTACCAAATGGTGCAAAGATCGTCCACCTCAAGGTTGGAGGAAGAACGTCAGCTGTCGTTCCATCTGTGCAAAAGAAGACTGCTGCCGTGGCTGGTGACGTCGACTCTGGGGATGACGATGTCGCAAATGCTCCGAAAAGCGCCAAAGGCTCGAAACGGAAGGCCAAAGCCGAGCCAGAGGACGACGACGAGGATGAAGATTTCAAGGAGGAGCAGCAATCTGACAAGCGCAGCCGCACAGCAAGGGCCAGCGCTGCCAAACCTACTCCAAGTGTACAGCCTGCCGAGAAAAAAGGTCGGGGTAAAAAGGTGAAGACCGAGGAATCTTCTGATGATGCGGACGAAAAGCCTACGGGTAAGGCTCGGGCGAAGAAGTCTCAGACGAAGAAGGAAATCGAAGTGAACGATACTACGAAAGGAGGAAATGCTCCAGCCACTTCATCAAGGAGAACGTCGGGAAGGTCTAGGACCAAGACGTAATTCGGATGAATCTACTTTTGACCGCATCTGCTTGAAATCCCATACCTCTGTTCGTCGGTCAGAAAAGGCTTGCGCTCATTTGAATGCGCTCATTTGAATGCACGCATGAAATCGTAGGCCGGTCGCTGTAATTGAATACTCTGCCATAGCGAAGATGCTGAAGTCTTGCCAGTCAACTTATATTTGGAGGACGTGAGAATTTTTGCACGATTTGTCCACATTGTGCAGCACTCTATCTAGAATAGTGGTCGTATTCCCTTCACGAACACACTCCTCTAGTGTACTCTCTTCGATACATGATTCTGCAGGGGGTGTTCCTGTTATTCTCGAAACATACAACAGGAATATTGTGCGAGCCTTTGATTCCAATTTTGAACCCTTATCCAGGCTGTCAAGGGGTTGGCTATTAAAGATGACATGCTGTATGAGGTGGTGGGGTTCTCAGGCGAAATCTTGGCAAGCAATGCAGCCCGCATTCTCATCCAGCATTGACGTGCGTGCACAAAGCTCGCTTTGACGATTCAGTGCTGTACATTAAACTGCATCGCAAGTCGAAGGATTCTACCATGCGACACTGTTCTTCTGTCTGACAGATCGGAGCATTTTGTTCGCCATTTCTTCCACGCGGGCTATTGGCGACAGTTCGCGGAATTAAACGAGAATATCACTTGAGACGTCAGCGGCTGCCCATAGACACAACTCCAAGACGTCAACAATGGCGCAAACCAACCAGATTCTCCCGCCTAAAGAGCAGACGCTTTTCCGACATCTTGTCCAGAATTATGAGACGAAGCAATACAAGAAGGGAATCAAAGCGGCCGAGCAGATCCTGCGCAAGCATCCCAATCATGGCGATACCCAAGCCATGAAGGCTTTGATAATGAGCAACCAGGGAAAAACAGAGGAGGCATTTGAGTTGTGTAAACTTGCTTTGAAAAACGCCATGAAGTCGCATGTTTGCTGGCACGTTTACGGTCTTCTATATCGGGGCGTCAAGAACTATGACGAGGCAATCAAGGCATATCGGTTCGCATTGAGGCTGGATCCTGATAGCGCACAAATTCAGAGGGACCTTGCACTCCTTCAAGTGCAGATGCGGGATTATGCCGGGTTCGTGCAAAGTCGTAATCAGATGCTCCAAGCGAAACCTTCCATCAGACAGAACTGGACTGCCCTCGCGGTCGCATTACATCTCAGTGGAGATCTGGAGAAAGCGGAGGACATTCTCACTCGATATGAGGACACTCTCAAGACACCTCCGTCAAAAGGCGACTCCGAGAACGCGGAGGCGATTCTGTACAAGAACTCGATCATTGCAGAACGCGGGGACACTGAGCGGGCGCTTACTCATTTGAAAACCTTTTACAAGTCGGCTCTGGATCGCGCTGCTGTGATGGAGCTCAAAGCGCAATATCTTCTCCAGCTCGGCAGGTTAGATGAGGCAGAGAAGGCGTACCGTGTCTTGCTCACGAGAAATCCCGAAAAGCGTCTATACTATGATGGTCTTGAGAAAGCATTGGGTCTCGGCAGGGACGATGCTGGGAATCGACAGAAACTTGTTGAGCTGTATGATGGATTCGCAGAGAAGAGCCAACGTGTCGACGCACCCCGAAGGATACCTTTGGACTTTCTAGATGGTGAAGCTTTCAAAGAGCACGCGGACCGGTATTTACGACGCATGTTCAAGAAGGGTGTCCCGAGCACATTCGCCAACTTGAAGCAGCTGTACTCGGACACAGCCAAGCGGGATACCATTCAAGCACTGGTCGAAGGTTATACAACAGAAGATCTGGCCAATGGTTCTGCCAACGAAGCGTCAACGCAGCCAGATGAGAAAACCGTGCTGAACTGGAAACTCAGTGTCAACTACTTCCTTGCGCAGCATTACAACTATTTTCTCTCACGCAACCTATCAAAGGCCCAGCAATACATCGAGACAGCCATATCACTGAACCCTTCCAAGACCGATTACACATACCATATGACGCGAGCACGGATACAAAAGAATCTGGGCAATGTGGATCAGGCTTCCAAGTTCATGAATGCTGCACGCGAGATGGATCTGAAGGACAGATATATCAATACGAAATGCGCAAAGTATCAGTTGCGGAACGATGAGAATCAGAATGCGATCGACACCATGGGACTTTTCACCAGGAAAGAAGCCGTGGGAGGACCACTTGGTGATCTCCTTGACATGCAGTGCGTTTGGTTCATCACTGAAGATGGTGAATCGTACCTACGTCAAGGCAACATCGCTTTAGCATTGAAGCGATTCAAGGCCGTGTACGACATTTTTGACGTCTGGACTGAAGATCAATTCGACTTCCATACCTTCAGCTTGCGCAAGGGTGTGATTCGAGCTTACGTGGACATGATCCGATGGGAGGATGATCTGCGAGAGCATCCATTCTACACTCGCGCTGCATTGTCAGCAATTCATATCTATTTGAAGCTTCACGATCAGCCAAGCCTTGCGAAGGGTGGACAGCTCAACGGCGAAGGTTCAAGCGCAGCCGACCGAAAGAAAGCCGCTAAGAAGGCCAAAAAGGAGGCTGAAAAGGCTGAAGCGGAGAAGAAGGCTGCAGCTGCAGCTAAAGCGAATCCCAAAGCCGACGACGAAGGTGTTGCAAAGAAAGAGGACACAGATCCGCTCGGCCTCGAGTTGCTGAAGACAGAAAAGCCATTGGATGAGGCCTTGAAGTATCTTACACCGATCCTTGAGCTTAGCCCAAAGAGCATCGATGCGCAGATCGCGGGCTTCGAGGTCTACATTCGTCGGAGTAAGTGCAAATAGACGCAAACATGATGTGACGATACTGACCATTCGGCATTGCAGAGAAGTACCTACCTGCAGCGAAATGTGTTTTGGCTGCCCGGGCTATTGATCCAGATCATCCGAAATGCCACGAGCAGAGCTCCCGTCTCAAACACGCACTCGATACCTTGCCCGAATCTCTCCCTCAACAGATACAAGACGTGCTCCAATCCACATTCCTCTCGACGCTGAACAGCAAGCCCCTGAAAGAGTCCAATGAGGAATACCTCCAATCTCACAGCAAGAGCGCTTCACATGTTCATTCAGTTGTCCGCGTGAGACAAGCATTATCACCAGACGATGCGAACATCAAGTCCAAAAGCGTTGAGAACATACAGTCAACTTTGAGCCTCCCGAAGCTTTCGTTACGCGAAGTACAAGAGGGCCAGGAATTGCTCTCGGAGTTGGGCGCGACCCAGGATGCTAAAGATGCGTACCTGAGCGGTGCACGGAAGCGATGGCCGGATGCTACTGTACTAAAAGCATAGAAGCGCGCAGGCGGACTGTGAAAGGGCAAGCGAAAAGCACATGTAGACTCAGATACGGAGGCATAAATTCAGTGTGGACTTCATTTCTTAGACATGGCTCTGTGGCGTGCAATAGCTGAGAGGAAGGGAGAGAAGAATTGCAGCGCTTCAGAAGGAGAGTTTCGACCGGCACAACTATCATCGATCATCATCGTCTCGCTCACTTCGCCCCATCACCAAATAATCCTTCAATTCGGAATGGTTCTGCCATTTTAGTCACAATCTGCACATCACTCTTGCTGCCCGCCGCGATCGTTGTCTTTGTCGATGTCGTCGTCGACTTGATCTCATCCAGCGCCGGCAGTCGTAGTCTCTCGTCGTTCAAATCTCCCAGAACTGTGTATGCCGCAGCATGAAGATTGGGTACACCACCGCGGCCCAGCCGTCCCCGCTTGCGCGCAACATCGACGAGGAAGCGCGACGTCACATCGCTGCCTGCTGTTACGAGCGGCGGGATCTGATAGTAATCTAGTAGTTGCTGCACGCCGTCCTGGGTCTTTTGCAGGCGATCGATGAGAGTCGTCACAGCTTTGACGGGGTCTGCTAGCGCCTCCTTGGGAAGCGCTTTGTGTTTTGGTTCTTGCGCTTGGTTAGGTTTGTTGGCGGATCTCTTGCCTTTAGCGGCACTTAAATCTATTCCGCCATCTTCGTTGTCGTCCTCCTCGTCTTCATCGTCTTCCTCCGCGTCATCTTTGGTGTAGGTCTGGGCTCGCGCTTGCGCGGATGCCAACAGAGCGGCCATAGGGTTCGCATTTGATTCAACATCCATCTCTTCGTCGTCATCGTCATCTCCGTCATCTTCCACCTCTCCGAGAATTTCGTCCTCATCATCCTCGTCCTGTTCGACATTTCTGGCCGTCTTGCTGTCTGCAACGGCTGTGCCCAGTCTCTGCGCCTTGGCCAATTCCCGCCTCTTCAGCGCGTCTTCTTCCTTTTTTCGCCTGCCATCTTCGATCTCTGCCAGGATTTTATCTTTGTAGGGGAACAGGTTTGGAATGCCAGGGTCCTTCTTCAGTCGTGACTTCCATTGTGGGCTCTTTTTCGCTTCTTTGCGCTCTTTCCTCTGCTTTGACGCAGACGCTTTCTGGATCTTGTGACGCAGACGTACGGGCACACGCTTTGATTTGGGCTTTCCGACCTTCATATCGACGACTTTTGTTGAATGTGTGGATTGATGTTTGCTCGGAATTAACACCGGGCTTGGAACTTTTTCAGATCTTCGTTGCCAAGATTTCGACTTGAATCTGCCGATAAGCGTTGTCGGCCCGCGCCGAGGTCCCTTATCGCCTCTTATGTCAGATGCTCGGTGGGCCTGGCACGTGACCGATCCGAGACGACGTTGGAAGTTGCGTCGGCGTTGGAAGTGGAAGTGTTCTCCATTGTGCATCAAAGAGATCGTCTATTCAAACTCGTGCTTAGTGCTCACGAAAGTATCTATCAACCAGGATTCTATCATAAATTCTCTAGATACCGCTAAATTCTATAAGACCGAACACAGATATCCTCAGACCTTGCGCCACCTCCAGAAATTTGCAAGTATTGAACGACGGCCGGCGATTCGAGCTCTATGCGCAACTTCCTCCCCAGCCTCAGCCTCAGCAACGACTGGATCTAGCTTCTCTCCCTTCAGTCCTTCTAATTTTGCGATCTCCTCCAGTTCACCGATCTTCCATCCACGAAGTGCGACCAGACACAATGCGGCAGCCACGAACATGAAGCCTGCCCATAGCTGCGTGCCGAGATAGCCCCCCGTGCCATCGACAATCTCCAGTGCAATTGCCTCGCTGAACGTTACAGGTAGGACTATCACGAGCCATAGAAGATTCAATGCGGACGGAACGTGCTTCAGTCCTACGGTCTCTGCCATGACCGGTGCGATGGTTGTCCAGAAAGTGCCCGCGACTGTACCGCCGATCAGAACATAGGCAATAAGCACTCCATAGCCATTTGCAGGAATCCAGATGACGAAGCAGAAGAATCCGGCGAGGAAGGTCGTCAGAGCCGCCATGTTGATGCGGCCTAGACTGTCGCTGAAGTATCCTATCGGCGGCCGACCGATCGCCTGACCGAGATTAAGAAGTGCTCCAATAACCGATGCCTGTGACGCACTGAGGCCAATAGCATTGGCGTAGTTGGGAAGACTGAAAATAAGCACAACGTATGCCAACATGCTGAACCAAGCGTATGCACAGAGCAGGAGAAACTCCACTCTCTTGAAAAGCGCTGCCGCGAAAGCCGACTGTGAGCTGCCAATGATCTTGTTGCGATCGCGAATGATTAGGGCGCAGGTTGTGTTGACCGTAAATGCAATAATCGCTAGGACACGGAACGTCCATGCCAAACCTATCGATCGAATCATCGCTCCTGCCGCCAAGGAGTAGGTAAGACCACCAATTCCGGAGCCCGCGGCTGCGATTCCATTGGCCATCGATCGTTTAGTGGTGAAGTACTGTGGTACGATGGATACAGATCCGACAAACAGAAATCCCATGCCAACGCCGAAGCACACTCCCTGCGAGAGAAATAGATGCCAGATCTGTGATGCAAATGACGCGGCGATCAAGCTCAGGGTTTCGAAGAAGACTCCCGTGAGCAGCGTCACTCTTGTACCAAAATACCGCGTACTCAAGGTCGCCAGTGGAGCAACCAACATGGCGCATGAAATCGAAAGTCCACCCACAAAGGCATATTCCAGGGAACTGACGTTGCGACCAAAAGTGTTGTTTGCGAGGTAACTAGCGAGGAATACGCCGTAGCTAGAGTTGAGACCCCAGGTATGTGCATTGATCAGGAAGCAGCATGCAGTGCAGGTCCAAGCGTAGATTCCTCCGTTTGGTGGTGGCGGCGGAGGTGGTGGTTGTGATGTCGATACTGTTCCTGCCGAGAATGGGGGAGCACTTTTCTGAGATGTGGTAGGTCTTGTTGATTCAATGTCAGATGAAGATGATGGCAGCCGGTCCTCAACGTCTGATCGGTCTATTGATTGCATGTCTTCACGATCTTTGTTTTCCTTAAGAGAGCTTGACTCGATTGAATGGCGAGTCATGGCAAAGGTCGTGGTCGAAGTACATGTACTTGGTTATTGTCTTCCACACATCAAATTCGTGACGTAGTTCACAGGTATTGTAGAAGTAGATTGACAACAAAAATATTCGGGAATACGTCAACACACGATATTGATGATTCGACTTCATATCAGGAAAGACATTCAATTATGTACTTGTCCTGAACTACCCATGGACCGACGAGTCGCATATGACTCGTGCCGAACATGCGTCACTAGAGGTAGCATTTCTTTTAGTCACGTCAATGGATCTACGTCCGCCACAAGCCGTTCAACACTCCCGGCGTGTGGTGCCAATATGCTGCCGGCCACACATGAACAGCGGTTCTATTCGCTCTAGGGAGGTAGGCGCAGCTCAAAATTTCGGATTTCCGCGACAGATCACATCGTTGTATCGAGATCCCTTCTAGTCCTACATCCGTTCTGGTTAGCCCTATATCCGTCCTGTTCAATCCTACATCCGCTCATGTCCCGACATAGCCGTATGTTCGTTTGCCCATGCCATCTACGCCGCATCGGTGCAGCTGATTGCCAGAGTCACCGCCATTTATCCCTTACAGAGAGAGCAATAGGGCGCGAAAACTATACATGCACATACACTATGCTGAGAAATCATGATTGGTCGCGTGTTATCTATTCTTCAATGCCGAATATGTGCCGTCTATGTGATGTTACAGTTGGAGAGTCAAATGCAGTGCGCAGTTGGGTTGTGTTACACAGTGGCTTCGAGCCAGGGTGAGCGGAGAATGATTAGAGACACTTGGCTTCATGCCCACATGACACGGATCGCTAGCATGCGACCATTCCCGGTCATCGTACCAGATCAGTGGCCAGGGGAGGTCCAATATCTGCATCGTGTGGGGAGGTCGAAAATCACGAAGCTATCGCGAGCTTTCTTGCTGCGCCCTCCACTCGTTCATGGCAGCCTCATACGATGTCTCGCGTGAAGGATCAGAGCGACATCTTCCGCTGACGAGGTCCCAGGTTCGTTGGCGCACGATTTCTTCCACCCTCCTCTCGCGTCTAACGAGGTTAGCGAGCGCATCGCTTCGTCCTTCCCGTGGGAGATTCCGGGCGCCGTAAGGATCCAATCGCTCGTCGACGACCCGTTCACGCGCTTTCGCAGATTCAGACTCGTGGAGGAGATGCTCAGGTTCATCGGGATCAGGGGATGTCGCCACACTGGCGCAGTAGTTCAGGACGTTTGACCGGGATTGCCAGCTTGGGAACAGGACGCGATCCTTGAACTCGGCGCATGTAGAGTCCGGCAGATATTGCGATGGTCGCCGCGAACTTGGCAAGGTCGATGTGAATGGGTTCGTCACGCTGGGTCTTGAAAGCGCATTGAGGTTCTGGTTGATGGTATCGTCTATACTCGCGCGCGACAATCGTAGGAAGTCTGTTTGTATAGGACTTTGTTCAGCGTGGGTTCATATAGCCCTGTGAGAGATCGCTGTGTAATAATTAACCTACCTTGTAATGCTGTCTGGTTGAAACAGAATCGTGCATTGAGGACCGGTTCGTCTATTGACCTCGACATGATGGCGATGTGTGCGGAACAAACAGACTCAGAAGCTTTTCATTAACTTTATGGATATTTCAACAAATGCTTCAGTAATGCAATTTTGTGGTGATTGATACCTCGGAATTGATGATGCTCATAGCCTTACAATAACGGCCACGCGAGATCAAATGCCCTAGCGAAGGATGACGTGGGACGGAGGACTTTCCGCGGAACCTGTCACGTCCGCCACGCGCTGCTGCCTGTCTCCACGCGACGCCATTTCTTGCTTCACCAATGCTGAGTGGTCGACTGCCTTGTCGTGGATGTGAACGAAAATCGCATAAATAAACATCACATTCACTTGTGATGTTACTTCGCCAGTGCGCTCCTATCCCCTACAATTCGACATTCGTTCTAGGTCGACGCTCAGCCTCACGAATACCAATCGTCTGTTGGCAGCGAAGCGACAGTTTGAGAGTGGTGCGAAATTCCCAGATTCAGATCGGTCAAGAATCGTATACTATCATGGCTCCGAAACAGGCCAAACTCGGGTATGTCAGACCTTCGCAGCGGACACTCGGGTGTGTTGCGCGCATACACATTTGATTTCAAAAATACAATTGTCTGACGTGGCTCCAGCAACTTCTTTGCGGGTCCTGGAGGTGCTAAAGCGCCTGCACAACAGTCCAAGTTGACGTTCTCGACTAAGCAACAGCCAAGTCCTCCAAGCGACGAAGAGCCTTCGACTACCAAAGATGAAGACGACGAGATGGACGGTGCAGATACCGTCAAGGTCGAACCGAGCACTGAACAGGCGATAAAGCGGGAGTCTGCATCGCCGAAACGCCGGCGCACGTCACCCAAGGAGGACGAAGCTGAGGACGATGAGGATGAGCCTCCAGTGAAGCGGCAACGGCATAAGCCTGCCTCGAAGAAAGGCACCGCCACAAAGAGCACCAGCTCGAGACCCCATAGCAGTGCACAGGCGACTGTAGCGCTCAAGAAGGAGCAGGAGGAGGAGACTTCAGATCCTGAGATCAAAGCGGAGGTAGAGTCGGCGGGCGTTGAATCTCTTACCATCAACGGGACTGCAACCAAGGTCGACAAGCGCGGCGCCGAAGAGAGCAGTGCGGAAGAGGACGAAAATGCGTCTGAAGAAGAGGAGGAAGAAGAGGAAGAGGAAAAGCCAGAGATTGCAGCCAAGGCACGCGCAAAGGTGCAGAGCACACTCAAATCGACTGGCAAAGACGCATATCCAGATTGGAAAGCTGGAGATCCAGTACCATTCGCTGCACTTTGCACCACTTTCTCCAAAATTGAGATGACAACAAAACGATTGGAGATCATCGCACTATGCTCGCTCTTCCTCCGACAGGTTGCTCGACTCACACCACTAGACCTGCAACCGACCGTGTTGTTAATGACTGGCAAGCTAGCCGCCGATTTCGCCGGCATAGAATTGGGAATTGGCGAGTCTTTGATCATGAAAGCCATTGGTGAGACTACCGGCCGAAGTCTCAAAATCATCAAGGAAGATCAGCAAAAGATCGGAGACCTTGGCTTAGTCGCGGCGAAAAGTCGACAGAATCAGCCTACCATGTTCAAACCTAAGGCTTTGACTGTGCGCGGCGTTCACGAAGGCCTCATGAAAATCGCTACGGTTGAGGGCACTGGCTCTCAAGGACGCAAAGTGGATGGAATCAAGAAACTGCTGGCTTCCGCAGATGTGCATCTCGCCAAGGGCCAGACGATCGATATCACAAAGGAGAAAGGTGGTCCTAGTGAATCCAAGTTCATAATCAGGGCGCTTGAGGGCAAAATGCGTCTTGGCCTTGCCGACAAGACTCTCCAGGTCGCACTCGCACACGCCATGGTCGCGCATGCCGTGGGGCAAGACGGCAAGAAGGCACCGACAGAAGAAGAGTTGAAGAGAGGCGAGGAGGTCTTCAAAGCAGTGTACAATGAATTACCAGCATATGAGGTCATTGTTCCGGCATTGCTTGCAAACGGGATTTGGAAGCTTCGGGATTCTTTAAAACTGCAGCCTGGCGTGCCACTAAAGCCTATGTTGGCAAAACCGACAAAATCCATCGGCGAGGTCCTCGACCGCTTTGAAGGGAAGGATTTTACTTGCGAGTACAAGTACGACGGCGAACGAGCACAAATACATTTCGTGGCCCACGAAGCCGACCAAGAATTCGCTGCTGTTAAGGCTCCCGAGGCGGGCAAATCCGATCGTGGAATTGCCAACATTTTCTCGCGAAACAGTGAAGACTTGAGCAAGAAATATCCTGATATTCTTGCGAAACTGCCTACCTGGGTCAAAACGGGTACCAAGAGTTTCGTACTTGATTGTGAGACTGTAGCCTGGGACACGGAGCAGAAGAAAGTGTTGCCGTTCCAGCAACTCATGACTCGCAAGAAGAAAGACGTCAAAGTCGAAGATGTCAAAGTGAAGGTTTGCGTCTTTGCTTTCGATCTGCTCTATCTCAACGGAGAAGCTTTGGTCAACAAACCTTTCCGACAACGACGCGATCACATGTACGAAGCATTCGAAGAGGTCGAGGGAGAATTCACATTTGCCAAATATGGCAATTCACAGAACGTCGATGAAATCCAACTCCTGCTGGAAGAATCAATTAAAGCCTCCTGCGAAGGTCTCATGGTGAAGATGCTGGACGGTGTCGAATCACACTACGAGCCTTCCCGTCGCTCCCAGAACTGGCTCAAGGTAAAGAAAGATTACCTCGCCGGCGCTGGCGACTCCCTGGACCTCGTTGTGCTCGGCGCCTACTACGGCCGAGGTAAGCGCACCAATTGGTATGGCGCTTTCCTCCTCGCCTGCTACAATCCCAAGACAGAGAAGTACGAATCCGTCTGCAATATCGGCACTGGCTTCTCTGAAGCCCTCCTCGCCGAACTCCACGAGACCCTCTCTCCACTCGTCATTGACCGAGCCAAACCCTTCTATGACCATCCCACTGGCAAGAACGAGCAGCCGGACGTCTGGTTCGAGCCGCGGTTCGTATGGGAGGTCAAGACGGCCGATCTGACACTGTCTCCACGTTATCGTGCTGCCGCAGCTGAGATGAGCGGCGGCGGAGCGGCTGATCCGGCGCACAAGGGTATCAGTCTGCGCTTCCCACGCTTGATCCGCGTGCGTGATGATAAGAAGCCGGAGGACGCGACGAGTAGTCGGCAAGTGGCGGAGATGTATCGGAAGCAGGACTCTGTTGCAAAGGACTCGAAGCCGTCGGTCGATGATGATTTTGATTATTGATGTGTTGTTGCTGGGACAATTGTGTGTCTGTCTGGTGAAAGGCGATACTTGGGGGCATTTTCGGCGATTTGTTGTCTCTGGGGTTTCTGTTCGGATCGGGCACTGCTGCCGGTATCAGAGATGTTACGTTTTTTATGAATTTCCTCATTGATGGCGAGAGAATGCTCAGGTATCTTGTTGCCTCTCTTCGAGCGCTGTTGACGCCTGACCGAAGCCTGCGACTGAACTCATGCCGTCGTTACTGCGATTAAACGATTGTTTGATACAACCTCCCCATTTCGAGAAGAGGAGATGATGACAGTGATTTAACGTACATGATCGCAGCCCAATCGCTCAGAAGAGGCCAAACCATTTCTTCCTCTCCGCCTGTACCGACCCATCAAACGCGACAAAGACATCATCCCGCCCAGCCGGTGCAGCTGCCGCATCCTCTACCTTCTCGGCCTTCTCCTCCTCCGCGACCACCGACGACTGATCCCTCAGCACCTCCTTTGGCACCATCTTCCTCGGTCCATCCTCCCTGGCCGTCCATCCGCCGAACCAGCTCTGTTTCTCCTCCGTCTCTAGGCCGTGCGCCTTGCGGTACTCTGAACGCTTCACGACGTCGTCGGCCTTGGCTTTGCGACGCTCGGCGGTCTGCGCGGAGATGTATGATACGTGCATGTCGTAGACGGTCCACCAGCGGTGCAGGTAGGTCACTGGATGGGCGAAGAAGAGACTGTTGGGAGGCAGAAGATCCCGATAGGGTGTCTTGTGGAGGAAGTCTTGGAAGTAGATTCCGAAGACGAGGGAGAGGAGAATGCCCTGTTAGGATGGGTTAGTTTGTTCTGCTGATGTGAGGCACGCTTGACCGCTTCTATTGGTATCACGATTCCATCCTCTTTCTTTTCCAAGGCTCTCATCATCGCCTTCTTACTCTGCCCCGTGATTTTTCGGTCCGACCAGTTCTGAAAAGAAATCTTCGACTCACCATAGTAATGAACACATGCACCACCCGATCCTTCAAAAACCAATGCAAGAACGTGCCCTCTGGCGGCATCATATGCGGATACTGTCGCGTGGTCTGCGCCTGTCGCTCGTGTTCACTCAATGGCGGGCCGGCATAGCGCGGTTTAGGTCGGATGCGCTGAGGATGTGACGGCGGACGAAAGCGATCGGGTTGTTCAAGCACACGCGGCTTCGGCGGTGCCCTCGGCGCCGGCTGGGTATTGGTGGTTGCAGTACGTAGCTGAAGCCATGAGGCACGGAGATGCTGCTGCTGCTGGGAGAGTTGAGATGTTCGCTGCCGGAGGAGGAGCTGTTGCGAGTGAAATTGGAAGCCGGCGCGAGGCACGGCTAGACGAACGGTGGACATCTTGGAAGCTGTCTCTGGCCAGAAATTGGATGCCTACTTGACAACTATACCAGAGGGAGACGATGTCGACTGCGATGAAGCGGGTGATTCCCTCGTCCTGATATCGCGCTCAGTCCATACAAGTTTCTAGGCCTACGATGACAGTAGTGATCGGAGCCTGTCCCAAAGGAGTAGCTTCCAATGGGATCATTATGTCAGCTGTCCGTTTCTCCGCGCCTCAGGCTGCACATGAGAAACAGAAGAGGTCAGGGTTCAACAGGATTGTTATGCAGGGCGGGGAACAAGGAAAGTATGCCGGCGGGGAACAACCCTGAGGACAGGACGCCCACCAACGAGCTTTTTTCCTTCAGGGCGCGTGCATTCCAGGTTGTTTACGCCAATGAGAACATGGGAGAACCAGGTACCTGAGGCCGCCACTTTTTCCAATCAACCACCACCTGCAATTGTGAAAGTGCTGTACGCGGTGTGCGTGAATGTGGGCGCCGTGCATAATAGCACTGCACTAATAACAATCATACCGTACATTGGAGTGTGTGTGCGCTTTGTACCCTGACCCTGGCTCATAACTCACCAACGACCACTAAACACCACCTGCACTACCACCACCGGGCCACTACTACTACTACTACTACTACTACTACTACTACTACTACTACTACTACTACTACTACTACTACTACTACTACTACTACTACTACTCCATCTCTATCTCCACTCGTTGCTGCCTCCCTTCACTTGATCATACCAACCTCCTTCCGGTTCGTCTCTTATCGAACAATATCGACTTCGCCACGGCTCATTGTTGTTGACATCCTCTGGCAGTACACTACCAACACCAACTCTGCTCCATACACCCCGCCAAAATGCGCGAAATTGTACGCCCACACCGCTCCTCTCCTTCCAAGCTGGGACGCGACAACGACGACGACAGATGCTGACGTGACATTTCCAAACAGGTTCACCTCCAGACTGGCCAGTGTGTACGTCTACCCAACAAGTGTGCGAGTCGATGAGGAAGAGAAGGAGTGCCAGGAGAAGACATCACGACCCATCGCCAATGTCCAAAGAAACAAGAGGAAGCACGACGAGTGACAGATATTGACAACTTCAACAGGGTAACCAGATTGGTGCTGCCTTCTGGCAGACCATCTCCGGCGAGCACGGTCTCGACGGCTCTGGTGTGTAAGTGAAGTCCTCCTCTCCTTCTCGCGATAGGCAGACTCACAATCATGATGTCGCGTATGGGATTGAGAGAAAGGACCAACAGACTGATACCGTCACAGCTACAATGGCTCGTCCGACCTCCAGCTCGAGCGCATGAACGTCTACTTCAACGAGGTACGTGCGAGCCCGGCGCGCGACTCTTGACGCACTGCCCTACTTGCCTGCTAACACAAACGTGTGTAGGGTGCTGGCAACAAGTACGTCCCTCGTGCGGTCCTCGTCGACTTGGAGCCTGGTACTATGGACGCCGTCCGCGCCGGCCCATTCGGTCAGCTTTTCCGCCCCGACAACTTCGTCTTCGGCCAGTCTGGTGCCGGAAACAACTGGGCCAAGGGTCACTACACTGAGGGTGCCGAGTTGGTCGACCAGGTCCTCGATGTCGTCCGCCGTGAGGCCGAAGGCTGTGACTGCCTCCAGGGTTTCCAAATCACCCACTCCCTTGGTGGTGGTACCGGTGCCGGCATGGGTACCCTCTTGATCAGCAAGATCCGCGAGGAGTTCCCCGACCGCATGATGGCCACCTTCTCCGTCATGCCCTCTCCCAAGGTCTCTGACACCGTTGTTGAGCCCTACAACGCCACCCTCTCCGTTCACCAACTTGTCGAGAACTCCGACGAGACCTTCTGTATCGACAACGAGGCCCTCTACGACATCTGCATGCGCACACTCAAGCTCAACAACCCTTCATACGGTGACTTGAACCACCTGGTCTCCGCCGTCATGTCCGGTGTCACCACCTGCCTGCGTTTCCCTGGTCAGCTCAACAGCGATCTTCGCAAGCTCGCCGTCAACATGGTGCCTTTCCCGCGTCTCCACTTCTTCATGGTCGGTTTCGCGCCCTTGACCAGCCGCGGTGCTCACTCCTTCCGCGCTGTCACCGTTCCCGAGCTCACCCAGCAGATCTTCGACCCCAAGAACATGATGGCCGCCAGCGACTTCCGCAACGGTCGTTACCTCACCTGCTCCGCTATCTACCGCGGTAAGGTTTCCATGAAGGAGGTCGAGGACCAGATCCGCAACGTCCAGACCAAGAACACCGCCTACTTCGTTGAGTGGATCCCCAACAACGTCCAGACCGCTCTCTGCGCCATCCCCCCACGCGGCCTCAAGATGTCCTCGACCTTCGTTGGTAACTCGACCTCGATCCAGGAGCTCTTCAAGCGTGTCGGCGACCAGTTCACTGCTATGTTCCGTCGCAAGGCCTTCCTCCACTGGTACACCGGTGAGGGAATGGATGAGATGGAGTTCACTGAGGCTGAGAGCAACATGAACGATCTCGTGTCTGAGTACCAGCAATACCAGGAGGCTTCCGTCTCTGAGGGTGAGGGCGAGTACGACGAGGAGGCCCCTCATGAGGAGGAGGAGTAGAGTGGCGGCATCGGAGATCGCATCCCTCACCTCTTCCATCCTTCCTTTCTGCCCGCTCCATTCGTCGTCGGATCTTCGGAGCCAAAAAAAAGCCTCACTTTCCTCCAAAAAATGTAGTCCCTTAGCGTGGAGGAGATTTGGTCGTTTGTTCTTCAGGATAACCCTCGGCGATGAAACAGGAGCAGTTCCGAGAACCCATCCATTTCTACTGCTGCGTTGTCTCTTTGTTACCATAATCCAGGAAGCGTTTCCACACCTCTGTATGTACACTGAAAATTCATACGAGTCGAAACACTTCCTTCCCGTTCTCGTCTAATGTGAAAACCTCCCGTGATCGTGTGTTGATCCCACAGGCTCAGCATGGTTGTCCCAAGCGGTAAACCTAGATGGAACTCAGCGCTACCCTTGTCATTGCTCTCTGCGCCCCGGCCGACCAGAAGGAACAAGGTCTCCAAACGATGGAAGACACAAACAGACCCAGAAAGAACACCACTGGCCAAGGGAACCACTTAGAAATACATTGATTATATAGCACCCGAAACTTTTCCTCCCTTCAACAATCTATCATGAAAAATGATTTCCTCGGCCTCCTCATCTGTTGACCCTCCCCCTTCTGTCCTGAAAGGCAGCGTGAAGGGGAAACCCCGACCAAGACCACGCGATTCTCGGGCGTCGAGAAAGTGACAGAGAGGAATAGAGATAAGGTAGAGAAGAAAAGAGGAAAACGGGGCAATGGGGAAACAGAAAGACATGGCGAAGAAGGAGAAATAGGGGGGGGAAGAAGATGAAAGAGACCTCCACGCTTCCTCCGCAAGAGGAATGACGGCGAAAAACTTATGCTTTATCCTTGTGATTCATGAGGACGGTTCAACGCCCTTCCTCGGCCGGCGCCCATGCGCATCCCAAATCTCTCGGAACGTGCGTTCGTCATCATGGTCGTCGGGGTGCGGAGAGAGCCCAAGGGGATGAGAAAAGGATTCGGGAATCTCCATCGGATTTCTGCCTCCGCTGGTTGGATGCATTTGGTTTTCAGTCCTCCTCCTGCGAAGATGTTCGTTCGTCCCATGATCTCGGGGTTAGGGTTTGTGAGATTCTTGCATTTCTACCTTTTATTGTTTTGAAATCCGGGTGCTACTGCCAAGCTCGTTGTCCGTCATCGACGCAGGACTTGCATAAGGGAGACGACCGAGGATCTCTCCTCAACTGGTCTCTCTCGAGGAACCTTTGTGAAGGGTTGTTTGTAGAATCCTGGGCGAAGATGATGTGTCTTGCGTCAACAATCTGGGGCGGTGCACCTTTTGTCATCGGCGATGTGTGTGCGCTGAAAATTACCTCCCTGCTCCGAGATTCGGCCTAGAGAAACGAAAATGCGAGAAGAAGATGCCAGATGCTCATGCTTTAGGGATGAGTACAGGACGCCAGATGCCAAATTCCGTCCGCCGTTGATCTGAATGTCATCCTGCCTTGCGGGCTATTGGATTCTTCTGAAAAAAAACTCCTGGTTCGTAGGCTCGTTTTCCCTGTGATGCAACTTGAAGTATCCGTCTATCTCCCTTTCATGAGCTGGTCCAGACTGGTCATGTTCGTACTTGATTTTTTTTTGCGGACATCGTATCATCATTCCGGCTCCGTTGGCTCCAATAGAACAAGATGGGGGTATCGTAAAAATTGACCCGACGCCTGCGAGTCTGCCCAGAAATAGCCGTGCAAGTCTTCTGCAGAAAAATGAGGCAGCAGCAGCAGTGATCAATGTCTTGTAGATAACAAGCATGTCTCGCATGTCCCATGCCGCCTTTCCCTCCAATGATCTGCTTCCGATCTGCTTCTGGGCCCATCTTCATGTTTTCGCTTTCCATGTCATTATCGTTTTAATACAGATTTTTACATTCCACCAGCCATCAGACTCTGCGCGTGATGACCGCCTCCGACACCATACGACGCGACTCCGGCCATGCCAGGATCGGCCTGGTCGGAGAGGGCGAGGAGCAGTTGTGCTAGGCAGCGTTTGGTTGCGGCATCGTCCCGAAGGACTGGCGAAAAAGTGGCATCGCGGAGAGGTTCGGGAAGACACTGGCGGAGGGCCTCACGGGCGCGGGCGTTGTCGGAGAGACTGGGAGAAAACATTAGTAGATGGCATGATGGAGGCATATAGGCAAGACGAGCTAGGTGACTTACCGGAGGAAGCAGCGCACAACGTGCTTCAATAAGCGTACGGTCTGCTGGTCGACGAGCTGGGTGACCATGTTCGAAAGCACAGTGCCGAGCGCGCAGAATCGTTCGTAAGTTTGGCAGATGTATTGCAGACCGAGGTCATCGAGCAAGATTTTCTGAACGATGAAGATGGCCACGGTCTTGCTGAGTTCGGAGCCGGTCTCCATAATGCGCAGACACAGCGGGATAATCTCCGTGGTGAGCAGGAAGTTGATCACCTCCGAGCTGTCATTCTTGACCAACGCGCCAATGACACCGAGCGAGGTCAGGCGCAAGTATTCAAAGGGTCGGGATTTTGAGGTAGTGTTCAGGAATGGGTAGAGGAATAGTGGAATGTGTGCTAGATATTGGTGGTCAGTCTGGTTGATATCTCTCAGAAAGTAGATAGCTGCTCATACCATTCAAAAAGAGAGCCCGCGTCTCGGAGTGACTGGCGACGCATTGCAACAGTGCGAGAGCATTGCAGACTCGATTAGATGCCGCAGCAGTAAGCTGAGAAGGGTTGAGGAGTGGGTAGACCGAAATAATCTCCTGTAGGAGAGAAGTCATGACACCTGCAAATTCGCCAATCAGTATTTGTGCTCCAATTCGTCCTTCTGTCCTGTCATTTCGATTCTCCAGTGAAGTTCGCAACCTCGTTATTCCTCTCCTCACTCACCGAAAGAATGCCACAAGATCAGGGCCAACTCGGGTACCTGCTCTCGCTTCTTGCTCAACTCCAGCAGAGCCGCCTCACGCGCATTCGTGCTGAGCACTTGGGCGATCCACTCCAGCACACGGCGATTCTCGTCGCTGAGATTTGCATCGCCTCCTCCCGATCCGCCTGGTCCACCCACCATCATATTTCCGCCGTGGTCGCCTTGAACACCGCCGCCCATTCCCCCGATAGCACTATTCACTCCTTGGCCAAGCAGGCCACCGGCGTTTGCGCCATTGATGTTATTTCCCGCGCCAGAGTTTGGGCCGTTGGCGTTCATGTTGCCGCGGTTGTAGTGCTGCTGTTGTTGCTGCGCAGCGGCATTGGCGGCTGCTACGGATTGTGAGGCATATTGGCCATGGTGCTGGTTGTGCTGCGGGTGATGCTGCTGTTGCTGTTGCCAGTCAGGCTGCTGCTGCTGTTGCTGCGCCTGTTGCTGCTGTTGCTTTTGCTGGTGGTATGGTCCCTGGTGAGGGAAGACCTGATGCATGATTGGGTTCCACTTGTGGGTTTCTTGGCTGCTGCTGGCCGGCCTGTTCGAACAGTCCGGATGCAGAGCCCTTGCCGAGGGTGGTGAAAGGCGATTGAATGGTTTGTACTTATGATTGGAATGCTGATGTGAGAGTTTCGAGCCAAATGTATATCGAGACCGTTAATGCGAAAAATGAGACTTGTGATCGGGAGGAAATGTCACGATGACTTCCTTGAATGGAAGGAAGCTCAAGAGCCTCACATGTACAGAGTATATTGGACGGACAGTTGCGGTTTAGCTGTGTGTGCTCCGCTCCACCTGCCCTGCGAAGTATTATTACGGACCGAAACCGGGGCTCGCAGCATTTCGCGACCCTAGGTGATTTAACCCCAAATATAACCCTATCGGTGATACGATCCAATGTTCCTATGAAGAACTGTGTGACTGGGACGACCTATTGTTAGTCCTGCTAGTGCTCGAAATAACAGACAGAACACCTGGTGGATGTGCTGATACAATGCGAGTCGTCCTTTGGTTGATCTGGGTGCGAGATGTACACGTTACCGATAGCACATGACATCTTGAATTATAGTAGTCGTTCATTTTGGGCACAATCAATGACCGTACTCACGGTGAGAGTTACGCATGTCATTCAACTGTTGACATTGAACTTCACGCTATCAATTATCGTCATCGCTATGCCCGAAAATCGCCCGATACAACGCCTCATCAGGTTTCTCCTTCTCCAAAGCCTCATTCAGCTCGGGATTGACCTCCGCCCGAGCCTCCGATACCGCATCGATTGCATGCATCGGCAGGAGCTTCGGCGCAGGATCATGCCTAACGACTAAATCAGCTTCTCCAGCAACACCAGCTGGACTTGCTGATGATACAGCTGACTCCGTGACAGCGTTCCGAGCCTCCATCCTCTTCAGGTTTGCCTCAATCATGATCTTCTCCAGGGTCGCGCGGCCAACGAGTTCGAGACGCGCGACGGCAGCAGTGGCGGCTGTCTCCCCGGAATCAAAATCGGCACGTGAAGAATTGTGATGGGAGTTGTCGTCGCCGCCGCCACCACTGCCACCGCGAGCGCCCGGCATTTCAGGCCCAGCGTCCGGCGGTGGGCGGACACCGAATCGTTTACAGATCAGACGATTGGGGTAGAAACGGGCACGAGAGCGAGTTAGCGCACCGTGCATGCCCATCTGTGCGGCCTTCTCGGCGGGGTCGGCGTTGTCGTTAGCAGAGGCAGAATCAGCAGCACGATCGTCCTTTGAGTCTTGGGAGGTGGGAGGCGCCACGGTCGGATCCTGTACGGCAGCAGTAAATCGTTTCCCGAGAAGACCGGTGGCTGGCCGAAAGACTTCCGCCGCCGCGGCAAATTCGCGAAGCTCTTGGGCCCAGTCGTGGACAGAGAGCGTTGGCGGGCGAAAAGGTAGTGGGAGTGGTGGATCGTCCACCGAAGGCGGCGCCGCGGCACGCAGCTGTAGAAAGGCGCGGTATCGCGAACGCTTAGCTTCATCCTCGCCATAGGGCATCCAGCCCTTTTCGCCACGTGCTAGGGCACCCGCAGCAGTTGCACGACTGAGAGGCGGGACGAGAGACCACAAGCGTTCGAGCTCGTTTAATGGCTGGCCGGTAGAACTAGTGCTAGGCAGAGCTTCATTACCAGCGGCCGGTAGAGCATTATTTCCAGTCGCTGCAACGATGCGCGCACGATTTGCAGGGCTGAGGAAATCAAAGACAGATTTCCCGGGAAGGAGCTGCTCGCCAAGCAAGGCAGCTCGTGCGCGAGGATCGAGTGTTGATGCCCGCGCTACATCTTTGGTAGATCGGTAAGGGGTATTGTTAGTTGATGGGTTGATTGTGGTCGTCATTGTGGTATCGCGAGGTTGATGCGAAGATATCCATCCGGCTGGAACGGCAGGTGGCGCATAAGCTTCCAGTAACGAGGGAGATGCTGTGACTAGTGGACGCAGGGCAGGAATGAAACCACGTAGCGGTGGACGACCATCGTGGCACGTTCTTGAGGCTGTCTTGCGCGGTAGAGCCAGCAGCTTTGATGATCTCGAGGCATCCTCTTTCGTGGATTCCAAAACTTTCTTCTTCTTCTTCTTCTTCTTGTCGGCACCACCCACTGCTCGTGGCATGGTGATCCTCGGTCCGAATTCGTCTAGGTCGTCTTCATCGTCTCCCTTGACCCCACCAGCCCCGAGCCCAAATTTTCGCCTAGTAGGCTCGCGCCGTGGCTGCTGGACTGGCATGAGCTTAATCCTGCCGACTTCACCGTAGCCTATACCATGACGATCTGTCTTTCTCGCGAATGTAACCATAGGTACTTCTTGAGGTGCAAACAGATGCAGTTCTCCCGTTCGATCACCATCTGCGCGCCGCCGGACCATGGCACCGATGCCTTGGCCGGGACGCCATTTCATTCGGCGTAGCAGCTCGTAGCCTTTTCGCTCCGTCGTGGTGGCTGAAGGGGTATGGAATACCTGCGCGAAAAGACCGCTGTCTTCGTCGTTCGATGACTTGGCAGATATCCCAGCTGGGCCACCGAGACCCGCAAACGTATCGACTGTCTCGATTCGCTGTGATGCGTTGTGTTCGGCGAGATCTTCGTCATCCATGAAATCCTCAGGTCGTTGCGTAGACGGGGTCGTTTGCTGCTGTCCAGCATCTTTCACTCGATTTGTTCTTGATGATACGAAGGTTTTGGGAACAAAGCCTTCCTTGGATCCGACAGTATTGAAATAGCTGAGAGAGATCGCAGTGTTAGAACATCGACAGAAATCTCCACGAAGATATATGAACTATGGATATCACGCGACATAGAAGTGCGTTTGAACGTGGCAGGGTCGGGACCTACCCAGCACTATAACCTCCCGTGAAGGCGCCATGGAAGCGTTTCCTTCCGCGCTCATCGGTCACTTCTTGCTTCCACTCGGGCACAAAACTGCCATCGTCGCGGGCGTTGGGTTCGTAAGGCGGCAAAGGGGTGCCGTAGAGGACGTATGGAGCATGCGGCGGAGGAGCGTCGTTCGGGTTGGCCTCGTAAGCCGCCCTAGAGCGCTTTGTTGACATGAGTTTAGATCTTCTGTTGAACTCGAGACAGCATTTGGTAAAGTTCGGGTTATTATGGGAGTGACAGTTCGAGCCGGCTTACCTTATTGTTGACTTGATGAGATTGATCGCGACATTATCTCAACCGGCTGTTTTGCGAGCTTCAAATTTGATAATGTCCCAGAAGCGTGGATGTCGAAATGTATCTCTGTGAAGGAACAGAAATTTGGAATATGTAAGTACGAAGAGCAGTAAAGGAGTGAGACGTTCTCCCTCCAGTTTGTAATAACAATGGATATGCAGCACTCCAGCATTCATAGATGCCTAAGTGATGATGGAAGAAGTGCGGACCGTTCAGCGGAGATGCCGTTCGCTTTGAGAGCTGCTCCAATTATCGGTCAAATCGGGCGGGGCTCTCCGACAAATTAACAAAAACGATATCTCATTAGACCCTGTCCAGACGGGATGCAATAATGGCATAATGTACAATAGTAATAGACAAGCGGATGGCACTAGTTATCAGCGGGAATCGGTATGTGACGAGTCATCGGGATGCCCGGTCCGATTTGACCGATGCCTGTACATACAGTATGTTATGGTGCCGCCGTGTTGCAATGCAGTCCATCGATGGAATTTCGCCTCGATTCAACGTTATCGTTGATAAACTGGAGGACACTTGTAGCACTCCTCTAGACGTGTAGAATGTACGAAATACCAGTATATTAATCGTCCGCAAATTCAATGCAGCCCAGGCTGCCTGAAGCATGTATTGTACGCAGAGTGCACTTGTTGTATTCGTGTCTAACCCACTAGGACAATGAAAAACTATGTTGGATGCGACTTGTCTATGCCAACCAGCTTGTCGTAATGGAGAATATACGACTGTCCCCAAGATCGGGTCTGTGCTGGAAGATTCATCATCGGCTTCAACACTCGCCAAAATCAATGCGTCTGAGGGATTAAGGGATGATCCACTCTTCACATGATGAACAATATACTGTACTTCACGTTTCCCGTTGCAGACGTTGCTCACGGGAGAGGTTCTACGCCAGACGAAGAAGGAAAGACAAGTTTGAGGGTAGTGTGTTTGTAGATTTGAGATATAGGATCACGCATAGTAAACACGGAAGGAGTACCGGTTAAATAGGGCGAAATCCGTAACCACAGATAAATCTGTGTGACGGTATATGACACGGGATGGCACTGTGCGAACACGTCAGCTTGGTTCCAAGACGCTTGCTCAATTGCGAGTACGAAGTGTGTATTCTCGGAGAGAATGTAGAGGTGAATATGGCTGAAATCAGACATCCAAGGAAGATTGCGCCCTCATTGCATGCGTCGACTTAAAGGTTCGTGCGACGCTAGAGTGGAAACTGCGAATGTGGTATGGTTTTCATCATGTAGCCGTGGGTGTGGGGATAGTGGAAAAAATTGGAGAGGCTTTTGTGAGCTTGCATAGATTGCACCGACTGACCTTTGAAGCGACAAGGCCTCTCGTGTTCAATCACGCTTGCAATTGAACAGAGAGGCGTCTGCGCTGAGCACAGAAGCAGCCTTTACTACAAGGGCTGCTAGATGTTGATGAACCAACTTGGTACGGGGTGCTACTGTCGTCGTCAATGCTTCACCTATCTGCAAGTCTTGAAGCTTGGTCAGTACAAATTTCTTGCCAGGGAGGGCTGTGGTAAGAGGAAGGGCAAAAAGCTAAGCTCGAAGTCATGCAGAATTTACTGGCTAGTATACATCCACCCTGCGAAAGGTGGACGAACAGAGAGCTTCCTCATGGTCGAATCGGTTGGAAAAGAAGAGAAATGGTTTTAATCATTCGACGAGTGGTGGAAGGAAGAGAATGCGAGTCAGATCGGTGCAGAGATGACGAACCTATTACTACCGATCCAAGTGACGTCGTAGACGTGAGATGATGGTTTGTTGTTGTCGCTGGGAGAAGTCGACAGTGTTGGTTGTTGTATGTAGATGTGAGGTCGAAATGAACAACGAAAAATTTGAGGATGATGGATATCAGCACAGATTAGACGGACGCTAGGAGCTCCGCGCTGGACGGAGCGGGCCGTTAATATTGTCCCTCGAGCCTTAGGCAGACCGTGACAGCAATTGCTGGGTAGAATGACCAGAAGGCACCTGCACCTTCAGTACCTACTAGGTACATACAGTAGGTAGGGCCGAGATTCTATAGCCTCCACCTTCCGGCGTACAGGGAGGGAATAATTGCAAATCCGGTGGCTGTAGCAATAGTAACACGAGGCGTAATATGTAGTACAACTTACCGGCAGTTTGGATCGCCCTTTCCGTTTCCCTCTTCCTCTGTGTCCGCTGTCTTCTTGCTCTCTAGCGAAGAACAAGGCCCGCACTACATTCCACCATCATTCTCGCCAACCAACAACAACACTCCTCAGCGCCACCTGCGACGTCGCGTCGACTCCTACTTTACATTATACATCGGGCAATCTCTTCCCAGCGGTCCGCAGACACGTTGATTGAGACGGTTGCGTCCCGTCTGGACGAGGCCCGCCCGCGACAAAACGCCCGCTGCTGACTGCGACGGCACTGGCAGGGCTCGCGCGACCGGGTCGGGCACTTGACGATCACTGCTTCGAGGGAACACACACACACAACACCTCCCTCATCCATGTTGTTGTCGGCCGCGTAGACCGGTGAACACACGCACCTCGTTCTCGCGCATATTTTCCTGTCTGCACGATACATCGCATTGCGAAGGCCTCCTCGCCGGCTTCATTCCATCGATTCGGCAGCCGTGGCTCACGAAGCATTCCGCTTAGCGGGAGCACGTGTTGGCTCACAACATCACAACACCATCAATACAGGCACCATTCCGATACATGTACATTTCAGTCACCATACTACCGCCGTCTCTTCATAATTACCACCACCAACCTCTCGGCCTGAATCGCAGAATCGACTCTCCGTCTCCGTCCCAGATCGAGCCGAGGCTCCGCTGTCGAATCAATTATTTGTCGCGTAAAATTACTTCTTGATAGGATTACAACAGCAAGATGATGGCGGCATACCAGCCGACGCCTGGTGTGGGTGGCCACCCAGGTCTTCCTCACGGCCACCCGACCATGCCACCAAATCCTGGACAGCATATGGGACAACCGATGCAGATGCACCCAAGCGTGACAGGCGCGCCCCATGTCACACAACCAGGAGCCATGATGGCGATGCAGCCTGGTGTAAATGGAATGGGTCCTGGTGGAATGGGACCGCAACACCCTGGCCAAATGGCGATGCAAGCACAAATGGCGCAGACCATGCAGAATGCGCAGCTAGGCCAATTGACTGCCCAGCAGATGCACCAGGCCCAGCAGTTTGCTCAAAGTAAGTGATCACCTAGGCGAGCGAAATGTGAAACACCTCGCGCGCATTCTACACTTGCGGTATCTTCCAACGCGCGTATATTGGCTAGCATGACTAACATATAGCACTTAGTGGGGATGAACGGTCAACCGACCTTACAACAACAACAGCAGCAACAAATGATTCTTGCTGCACGGCGACAACAGATGATGCAGGCTGCTAATGGAATGACTCTACCACAAGGAGTTTCACCACAGCACATGCTGCAGTTGCAAGCGCAAGCGCAGGCACAGGCGCAGCAGCAGCATGGTGCTATTGGCTTAGCTCCCCATCTACATGCTCAGATGCAACGTCAGCAGCAACTGCTTGCTCAACAACAGGCTCAGCAACAGCATTCTCAACAACAGCAAGCGCAACAACAACAAGCGCAGCAGCAGCAGCAAGCCCAACAGCAAGTCCAGCAGCAGCAGGCTCAGCATCAGCAGCAGGCCCAGCAACAGCAAGTACAACAGCAGCAAGTGCAACAGCAACAACAAGTGCAACATCAACAAGCACATGCGCAACAACAACAGCAGCAGCAGCAAGCTCAGCTTCAACAAGCTCAACAAGCTGCTCAACAACAAGCACAGCAGCAGCTTCAACTACAGCAGCAGCAAGCTCAGGCCCAGCAGCAACAGGCTCAAGCGCAACAACAGCAGCAGGCGCAACAACAGCAGCAAGTGCAGCAACAACAAGCGCATGCCCAACAGCAGCAGCAGCAGCACCATTTGCAGCTTCAACAACAGCTTGCGATGCAGCATGCAAATTCTCAGCAGAGCAATCATAGTCAAGGAGGCCCTGCAGGTCAGACTCCTCAACAGAATACCCCTAATCAGATGCGGCCGCAATCTCGAACAGCAAACCCCACCGAACAAGCCGCTCACCCACAAACGCCTCAGCAGACTGGCCCGCAGGCTCCAACCCCAGTACAGCAAGCCACTCCTCAGGCACCGCAGCCTACCAATCAGCAATCAGCAGACCAAGCCCGTGTGCTGCAAGCTGCATACCGGCGAGCCCAGTTGCAACAGCAGCGGCAAGTCTCAGCGGGCGTACAACCCATGGGACAGCTCCAACAGTCTGGCTTAGTGGGTCTGTACATCCTGAAGTTGATGCAATTCAGCGACCAGTTGAGTAGCATTCAAGTCGCCGCAGGGAGGAATATCGAGGTTTGGTATAAGTTTGTGGAACGGCATTTCGCTCCCGACGCCTGTCTAATACACAGCTTTGACAACAACGAAGCCCTTGCAGGCAGGGCAAAGATCTTTGAAGTTTTCCGTGACAACGTTGCGAGGTATTTCTGGAACTACTTCGAGTCTGGCGCGCAATCTATGCGTCTGCATACGGAGCTTGCTCGGGAAACGACCTACAATGCCGGTACTCATCTTGTCCAGTGCTCTAACGCCATATTTACGACCATATATCCCAATGGGGTGCGCTCTGATATGACAGGTTCCCTGAAGGTCATCTTCGCTGCCGGTTCAGATCAGATCCAGTCTCTCTCGTTCCAAACGAGTACCTGTGAAGAATATATCTCCAGATCGCAAGTCGAGAAGGTGGTCAACGACTGGGAACCCACCCCATCCCTCAAATCTCCTGTCATGACGAAGGGCAAGTTGCCAAAGGCACAGCAGAAAAAAATGCAAGAACAGCAAGATCGGTTGAGCATGGAGCACTTTCCAAAATCAATCCAAGGAACATTGGGCGTTTGCTCACGAGTACAAAACTTCCTCGAGGTGAGCTTTCCTCCAATTTTCATTTGAGGGAGGACGATACACTAATAATTTGCACTTAGATAGCAGAGACTATGAGTGTCATGGCGGATATCATGTCATACTCGCAAGAACATAACATGCGCCCAGAGAAGGCAATCGATGCTCTCGCGGCTCAATACGAGATGGCTAATGTTGGAAACGATGTCGGTACCCCTCAAGGTCAGATGCAACAGCAACCGAACGGTATGCCTGTTGGCAACCGCACGCCGGCTATGGCAAATCGACAGATGCCGCCGAATGGCATGCCGGCCTTTGCCGCGTCTCCTGCGTTGTCCCACCTGAATCTACCTATGCAACCCAACGGCATGAACGGCTCGCCACATCTTGGTCACCCAGGTCTTCAAGGCGGCATGATGGGCAACTCTCACACCCCTTCCCCTCACCTCTCTAACATGGCTGCCCCTCCGATGATTCCGCAGCACAGCGCGCAAGGGACAAACAGCAGTACTGCTAGCGCGAACACGAGCCCGAACGCCACGAGTAACAACAATCACGCCAATAACACCTCCAACAAACGACGACGAAGCACGGTAAAGCACGAAGGTGATGATGTGCCCGAACCAACTGGCAACGCCAAAGTCAAGCCGAGTCCGCGCATGAGCAAGAAGCAAAGACCCTGATCTGGATGCTTGACTTGTGTCAGTCACCTCGAAAAACAGCTTCGTGAACAATCAGATTGGAGAGCCAAGGCCTCTACATCTAGCGCTTGTGACAGTGCATTTGAGCCCGCGAGGCGACACGTCCGCTATAATCTTGCACCTCCATTCGGCTGGGTGCGTGCGGAATGGTCGGAGTTTCCTCAGACCTAGCCTAACGCGCGACGAGGCTGACTCTCATCATTGCTTTTTGGAAGCGCCATAGCATCATCTGTTTGGCTCACGGTATGCCTTCCAGCCGACCTGTGCGGGCATTCCTATGGCCCAGATGCGGAGCACGCCACTACCACAGACCAGAAGGTCTGGCCAAGGAGAAGCACCAGTCCGCTCATATCGGGGTGTTTCTCCTGGTCTCCACACGTGGCCAGGGAAGAGACGTGTCATGGTTGTGACCTCCATACGAAAACACCGCTTTCAACCCTCGCTGGCGCCATTGCTGTGCCACTCTGGCAACATGAAATCCACGCGGGCTTATCCCTGTCGGAGAACTATGGCAGAAAGACGAAGATCAGCAAGACCGGCAATGACATCCTCTGCCGTATCACATCTTCAATATACCTCCATCAACAGGCCTGATCTGCTGTTGTCAATCCCGATCGTACCTTTATACATCCCTCTCACCATCCTCCTCATCCTCCTCGAAGCGCACCCGACCGCTCAATCCCTGTGCTTCATTCTCCATATTCTCTCCCATCTCCATACCTCCCCGTCTCTCCAAAGCTCATCTCATCTCATCTCATTACATGCGCGTTTCTCTTCTTATACACTGCGGCCGCCGGTATTGGATCAAGTGGCTTCTCGCCGATTTTTACTCTACTGCTCTGCTTTGCTTGTTTTTCCGCAACAAATACGGCCGGGTGATTTGGTAGTTTTTTTCCTTTTGGAATATTTGCGCTTTGCTATCTCTTGAATTTCCTTCACAAAAAGGGGCTATTTCGTCGAATCGCTTGCTGGCTTGGTTTATGCATGTCACTGTTTTGTTGTCGATACGGCTGTTCGTCTTTGGGCTGATTCGCCCGTGCGCTGATCGGTATGTCGGTCTGTCATGGTTTTGCTTGTTTGATGCGCGCGTGTCAGTCCTCTTTACAGGTCTCAGACCTCCGTTGCTTTTTGATCGTTGTCGTTGGTTTTTGTTGTCCGCTGCTACCCCGCAGACTCTTTCATACAGAGACAGACAAAAACGCAACACTTGATGTATGTATGATAAAATTCGACTTTGCTCCTCCTTCTGACCCTCGATCCTTCCTGATCCTACTCCTGTCACTTTATCGTCTGTCTATTTGGTGTTGTTTCTAGAACCGACTGCAAGTCCAGCAAACTCCTTCGCGTTGCGTGGTATACCTTCCCGCGCGGACACCTATCGCACATGAGCGCAGCCGTGCAGATGTACATACAACGACCCTACATTTAGCTTGAAACAGAACAATCACCACTTTGGACCAAAGAACACACAAATCTCCGGCATGACACTCTCGTCACTCATCAGAGGCAACCGCTCCTTGCACCAGCCACTACCAGCACCAGATTGATCGAACACGACTCGGGCTTTCCACATGTACTGCATGAGACAAAGTGTGAACGGGCCCACGGGTACATCGTGAGCAGCCTCATGACTACTAGGCAATTTAGACACGGATGCGGATGCACGATGTCTGCGGATTAGTGGAATACAGCACTACAATACTATACTCTTTGTTGAGGTATAACGTGCTAAGGTGGATGAGAACTTGTCTATGCTTTACCTGGAAAAGTACATCATGTATTCATTTACTCCGAACATTGCTTGCTATTTATTGATGTACTTGTTTCTTGCTTGCACTCATGTTGGATCTACCGAATCTCACACGAGGGTGGAAAGTATATCGTTCATTGACAGTATTTCCCGTCTCGGCGTGGCCCGCGTCGAATCGCCAACCTTGTCCCTCATCATCGACATGAGTCAACGTTGCTCACTCGAACTCACTGCTGGGAGAAGCCTTGTTTCGCATGACATGAGGCCTGCCTCGAGTGCTCCACGATCCTGGCCCTTCCCGAGTCGGCAGTCATATCCGAGACACTGGTGAGCACACGTACGTCTGTCACAGGTGCAAACATATTGATCCATTCTACATTCCACAGGTATATGTATTGGTCGAATCTCTTTCTCAGCCTGTTTGTTTCGGCTTTCACAACCGTGATGCTCCTGCAATTTCGTGAATCCTATTCCAATTGCTGGCTGGGTGGTCGCAAGGTGTTCCCGATCTGGAAAGATGCGCTGATCTCCCATCCCGCGCTAGCTCGAAACTCTAATGTGAAATGCCTCTCTCTCTCACTCTCTCAACAAGCATTGAAATGCATGTCCGATGTATGGAACGATGTGTACCGTACATGACAGAAATGACGAGATGAAGAAGTTGGTTTGTCTCGTCGGCCATAGTTGAGAGCATCGTGTACATGGTGTCTCTCTCTCTCCGGTCACGAAGTAGAACGCCTTTCAATGCCTAGCGGATCGGAAACACGTGGAGAAGACGCTACAGTAAAATACATCGGTGAACATGAACTCGGGCTCAACCGGCGAGATAGTCCTGACATCTCTTTCATTTTCCAGGTTGGCACAACAGACGTGATCTCCAGATTATGGCCGGCTCGACATGCTTCATCGAGTTGTGGGGAACCTGTTGCGAAGATGGGGAACATAATGCGGCTGTCACATGTGGTCCAAAGAGCGTGAAATTAAAAATGCCGAGGGACAACCCTTCAGGGCTCGTCCTCCCGATCAGACAGATCTCTGTTGCATCATCCCTAACTCGGATGACATTCTTGGGGAGCGACCGTGAAGCAGGTGCATTTGAAAATACAGTATTACCCCAGTCATTATGATGACAAGGCAGACAAGGTGGAGAGGAGGCCGTCCGTCTTTTCGAGCCCTGCCATCTCTCTGTTCCGGCGGAGGAGGAAATTTTGGGAGAAGCGGAGAATGCTTGTTCCAATGGCTGTAGTCGCTATAGTCGCCTGGTTTGTTCCGCTCGTTTTCGTCTCGCAGACGATCATGTTTTGGCCGTCGGCAAGCCGCCCTCGTTGTCTGCTCCGCACGACTTTGCGAGGAACAGTGCCCGATGGAAAGCCATAGCCCTGGAGGTCTTTCTCCCGCAGTGGTTACTTGATGAGGTTTCTCTTGATTGACTCTGGTATGATGACAAAGACGAAGACAGCGGCACTTCGTTCTGGCTCACGGACTCTACAATGCTAAGACGAATGCTGCATACAAACTATGCCTTTGGAATGGACTGGCACGTGAATGGCACCAATGGCCTTGATGTCGGGGTTGGAACCGAGGCCGAGCGCGCGGAACACGGATACCTTGAGAGCCGGGTTGTTGCCATGCACCATTATCGAATACATTCACCTCATACATGTACTTCGTTTCATCGTCTTGCAGACCCCGTTACATGATGCTTCTGGTAGTCGTCGTGGTTTTGGGGTTCTAAGCCATGTGTGGTTGGCTAAGCACTTGGGTAACTGGACAATGCAAAATCAAGCAGGGTGGGCATCGATCGAATCCACGAATTTGGTCTCCACCCGGTGAAGTGCAGACAACTTGCCGACAAACGACTGGCCCGCTGATCAGTGTTGCCCGTCAAACCACACACACGCGTGCAGCATCATGATCAGTCAGGTTATGATCAGTGCTACCTCCGAGGAGAACAAAGGTGTTATGCTCAATTTTCAAGATGTTCTGTCCTGCAATCATCTCCAATATTTATCCAACGACACACAACCTCAGACAGAGCGATCAGCGTCTGAACTTCGTCATAGATGAGATTGGGACAGAACAAAAAGTCGACCATCGACTTTTTAAGCTTTCGAGGGAACGGATTGTGAGCGATCTAGGTTCACGCCAAATTCGGTACCTTGGACTAATCCGCATTGGAAGAAGATCGTTCGTCTGAACTTCTCCCACAGCCATCATTTCCTCCCCAGCTTCCGCTGTCTGATTTGCAATTCTGCATGAACAGAACTCCGAGGTTCTCGGCAGCGAGCTAAAACTCATGGACAACGTCTCTCACACCCTCTTTTTCCCCCCCAAAGCATTTGCCAGTCTGAGTTGTTGCGCAGTAGTACGTACCGTTGGCCATCTCATCTGGTCATGAAGCCTGCATCAAAACCTTCTCATGGTGGGTATACGGCGGAATGTGTGCATCATCGTCAAGGATGACCGGGATGGCGTCGATGAATGCTGAATTTGCGGTGGAGACGATCAGACCAGCGCATAGTCCAGCACCTCAACGAGGTTGTTGGCCATGTGCTGTTTCCCGCTTGCAAAGGTATATAGTCAACGGGCCCTGCTCGAGCGTGCGGTGACTTCCCTCGTCCCTGCAAACCATCTCACAACCTCAAATTCCTCGTCCATCCTCCACGAGTAATCATGGTTCGCACCTCCATCGCCGCCCTTGTGGGCTCTGTCGCCGCTGTCCTCGCAGCCAACCAGCCCCCGGCTGTTCCTGAGAATGCCCAGATCGGCAAGCTCGCCTTCCCGGTAAGTTGCATCCCGATGGAGTCTTCCTGTCATGAGCAAGAGAAACGGACTTGGGAATGGGAGATGTCTCAAGGGGGATCCATGTTTTTGGGCCAGCCAGTGGAATACTAACAAGTTCTTTCCTGTCCAGGTCACCTGCAACCTTCTCGGCTTCCTCCCGCAGACCTTCAAGACCGTCTTCACTGCCACTGCCCCCGTCTTCGGTGGCTCCGGCCAGCAGATCTACTACACCGATGTCGTCGGCAACATCGAGATCCCCTCGTACATTGTCAACCTTGCACCTCTCGTCGGTGCTACTCAGGCCCAGGCCAACGTCACTGTCAACCTCCGCTTGACCAACGCCTCCCCATCCACCCTCCAGATCTACAAGGCCACCATCAACAACGTCCGTTTCCCTGCCGGCGGCGCCGCCAACATCCGCATCCCTCAGGGCAGCGGTACTCTCCCCAACCTCGGACCCGTCACTCTCGGTGCTGCCAACGTCGCTCACCGCATCCTCCTCGGCCAGGTCACCGTCTTCATCGCTCTGCAGAACGATGCCGGCAAGACCGTCTTCGGCCCCCTCGCCGTGACCTGCGGTCAACAAGACGTTGACTTCATCATCGGTTCGGTCAACGTTGACAACTCCAAGGGCGCTGCCCTCGCTCCTCGCAATGGATTCGTCGCTGACCTGCCCGCCACCCCTAACCTCTTCCAATCCGGTGCCTTCCGTTTCCCGTACAGCTGCGACTTCGGTGCCGTCGGCAAGTACCCTCTCGACCTGGAGATCGTCGGAACCATCCCCTCCTACTTCAAGCCTGGCCAGCAATTCAACCTGGCCAACGCCCAGTCCTTCCTCCGCATCCCCACCAACCTCACCACCCTCGCCAAGAACGCCTTCCCGCAGGCCACCACCTTCCACACCTCCGTCTCTGAGTTTGAGATTCTTTTCACCGGCGCCAGCCCGGCCAACATTAACGTTGCTTCCACCAACACCATCGTGTCTGACGCTGCCATCCCCGCCAATGGCCAGCAGCTCATTGTTACGATCCCGGAGAACGGCTCTCTCACCGTCGGTCCCGTCACCGCCGGCTCGTCTGGCACCACCGGTATTTCCGTCGGTCAGGCCAAGGCCTCCATCGACGTCCGCGACGCCTCGGGTGCCACCCTCCTCACCCTGGCTGCCACTTGCAACGTCCCCGCTCCCCTCGAGCTCATTGGGTATGTCTCACATTTTGTCGTTCCAACATCGAAATCGAATCATTGCTGACTTGCTTTTCTCCTACAGTGTGACCATTTCTTCCAAGACCCCAGGCAACTACTCGCTCGGTGTCAACAACACTCCCTCTTCTTAGAGGGACTGTGGCTGATCCGGTGATGACTGTTTGTTATTTGGAGCAGCATTACGTCCGGCTTTCTTCGAGAAGTGCAGATCTGTTCGCATCGACATCTGAACGGGAAAATGATCGAGGAAGAAATGTGGAAATAGATGAAAAAGCAAATGTACATGATATTCACGTTAAATGAAGACAAGAATGCATGAGCTTCATGATGGCGCGGTCCCAGTTCTGGAGTATTGCTCGTCGCCGAATTTTGTTCGGAGTGATCACGATGTCCCTCCACGCCTGCGCAGATTTTCGCAGCGATGCATCCTGTCTCCATGAAGCAAAGTGTCAATTTTGTTCATCAACCAAGAATGCTGTAGAATAGACACTTCATGATCAACAATGTGCGCTATAAACCGTTGACGAGAGTTGTGAAGAGAGAAAGTGTGGAGCGACGTCAATGCTTCGACATGCATACGCGCGTGCCATCCATTTCCCGCTCGTTGCGACTGTAGTTCCACATCACCACTGCACATCTTCATCATCCGCTTTCCATTAGAAACGACCCGACCATGTGATGCGCCATCTAACACGCCTCCGTCGCGACCAACTTCATCGCATCGTCTCCACCCGGACGAGATTGCTTCATACTCAACAAGATGTGAATACTTATACTACATCGAGAGTGCCTCTCTCGTCCGATCAGACTCCCGCGGGAAGTGGAAACAGCAGAGACCCCCAGACCGACAATGTCAACAAGACTACCCGAACACTCTCCGGCCTCACCATCGGCATCAAGGACAACATCGTGACAAAGTCTCAACCCACCACCGCTGCCTCCCGCGCTCTCTCAGGCTATACCTCACCCTTCGATGCCACCGTTGTCAAGCTCCTCCAGAACCATGGCGCCCAACTCTTGCCTGGACTGAACATGGATGAATTCGGAATGGGCTCCCATTCCCAACATTCGCACCGCGGCCCTGTCCTGAGTCCGTTCAAACGCGACGACGTCTCCCTCTCGCCGGGAGGTAGCAGCGGCGGCAGCGCGGTGGCTGTCGCTCGAGGGGATTGCTGGGCCGCGTTGGGAACGGATACAGGTGGATCGGTGAGGCTACCTGCGGCATATACGGGCATCGTCGGCTTCAAGCCTTCGTATGGGAGGATTTCGAGATGGGGGGTGATTCCCTATGCGAATTCTCTAGACACGGTGGGGATCCTGGCGCGGAGCACGGAGGACGTCGGGAAGGTGTTCCGGTGTCTGGACGGGTACGATGAGAAGGACCCAACGTCTCTCTCGCCGAGCGTAAGGCGACGGATAGATTCCACAACACGTTCGCGTCCGCACCAGCACAAACAACAACAGAGCCGACCCCTACTCCGCATCGGAATCCCCCTGGAATACAACCTCGCCGAAATCAGCCCGGCCGTCCGCGCAACCTACCTCCACACCCTGACCCTCCTCCAGCAAGCAGGCCATACCCTCCACCCGGTTTCGCTCCCCACAACGCGCCTCGCCCTGTCCGCATACTACGTCCTCGCCCCGGCCGAAGCATCCTCCAACCTCGCCAAATACGACGGCATCCGCTACGGCCACCGCAGCAGCAACAACAGCGACAAGAACGACGCATCGCCATCACCATCACCATCATCACCACTCTACGCCCGCACCCGCGCCGAAGCTTTCGGCAGGGAAGTCCAACGCCGCATCCTCCTCGGCACATACACCCTCAGCGCGGACGCGCAGGAGAATTTCTTCCGCCAGGCGCAGCGCGTGCGGAGGTTGGTGCAGCGGGATTTCGACGGGGTGTTCGCAGCGGGGAATCCGCTTTCGCATGAATCCGGCGGGACCTCGACGTCGTCGTCGGCGTCGGGGGGGGTTTCTCGCGCCGACGACGCGGGCGGCGTTGATGGAGTCCGAGTGCATGTCCTCCTCGCCCCCACCGCGCCCACGCTGCCGCCCACGGTCGTGGAATTGCTCGGGAGAAGCCCCGTCGAGGAGTTCACGAACGATGTCCTGACTGTTCCGGCGAGTCTCGCGGGCTTGCCGGCGGTGAGTGTGCCGGTGCCGCTTGTGCGGGAGAAGAAAGCGGAGGGTGGTGGTGGTGGAGATGATGCTGCTTCTTCTTCTTCTTCTGTTGCCGCTGGAATCGCCGGAGAGCGGGATGTCCGGACCGTGGGATTGCAGATCCTGGGTCAGTTCGGTCAGGATGAGATGGTCCTTCAGGCGGCGGAGATGCTCGAGGGCCTTGTTGCTTCGCGGCAGCGGTGAACCGTGTATGATCTGTTGGCGGATCCTTTACATTTTTATCGTCCTTATTATCGTCAAGTCCTGGCGGAATTGGAAGATCAGAGGGGATAGATCCGTATGTATGACTACTGTAGACTCCAAGTGTGTTTTGGTCTGGAACAAAGAGAGCCGAGCCTTTTCACCACCGATCGAAACCCTTTCCCTCTTTCTTTCTTTCTCCCCCCTTTCTCTCTCTCTCTCTCTCTTTCTCTCTGGAGAAACCCCCGATTAGAGGATTTCTCCTCTGCGAGGAAGAGAGAAAGAAAAAAACTCCACCGAGCATGAAACACGGCTTGATTTTTTCCCTCGGAGACAACCTCTCTCTCATATGTGGAAGAAAGGTGGGAAAGAAAGTAGACGGATCCAGACGGCCGAGGTCTTCAAAGGCGCTCTCTCGCTCAATTCATCGCTTTACTATCTCATCTCATCTCAGTTAATCCCTTTCCTCCCGCCCCATCCAACCTTCGTCTGAAAGGCGATACGACTTTCGATCGATCTCGCTCTCCCCTCTCCCTTTCCCTTCCCATTCCCAATTTCAAGGAGAAATAACAACTACAACAACGACAACAACAACAATGCCTTCACCGTCACCTCCCTCCTCCCCCCGCCGCCGCCGCAGTCGCTCCGAGAAGGCTGCTACTCGCCGCGCTCTCCCCGACCTTCAAGTCCTCATCCGGGAGCCCGACCACCGAAGTCGCATTCGCTGTCGCATTCGCGGTCGGAGTCGCAGCCGCAGTCGTCGTCATACCAGTAACAGCAGCAGCGGCGGCAGCGGGCCGCCGCGAACTCTCCCGCCTGTGCGGCGCCGACGAGGAGGAGACCGCGATGTGGCTGCTCGCGCTCGTGCTCTGGCTCTCGCTGCGTTCCCGGGGCCCCGCCACGCCGCCGATGCCGATGCCCATGCCAGAGGGGGGATCGCCCCGTGCCGCCGCCGCCGCCGCGTCGACGGACGAGAGGCTGCTGTCGCGCCGCCGGCGGTCGCGGAGGGCGCGCTCCAGGGCCCGCACGCGTTGGCGCAGCGCGTCGTTCTCGGCCTTGACGATCTCCATCTCCGTGCGATAGGCGTGGCTCGACGGGTCGTGTTGCTGGTGGAGGAGCGGGATGTGGGTCGTGGATGACAGGGCTTGGTCGCGGGTGGCTGAGGAGGAGAAGGAGGGGCGGTTGGAGAGGAAGCCGCTGTTGTTGTTGTTGTTGTTGGTGTTGCGCATGTTGTCGAGGGAGCCGCGGGCCGGGGTCGATCGGCCGGAGGCGCTCATCGAGGGTTGCCGGCTGAGGGTCGTCGTCGTCGTTGTGGTCGGGTCGCCGGCGCCGTTGGCGGCCATGGCGCGGTCCATGGAGGCTTGGGAGACGCCGGAGAGGGCGAGGCCCGGGGAGTTGGCGGCGGAGTGGTGGTGTTGGCCGGCCGTGTTGGCCAGGCCGGTGGAGATGTTGGCGAGGGCGGGGGCGCCGCTGGCGGGCACATGGGCACTCCGGCCGGACACCGAGGAGGAAGATCGCGCGCGGCGCGAGGGGGTCGGGTGGGTGGCGCCGGTCATCTGATGGGTCGGGTTCGGGTCGGAGATGTCGACGGGTAGGATGGATTGGGAGGAGGTGGAGGAGTGGGAGGCATTGCTTGCCACCGAGGCCGTCTGCGCACGGAGGGCCGTGAGTTCACGGGTGAGGCGGTTGACCTATCGTGAGGGTTAGTTCGAGGTGATTCCTTTCTCAATGTAAATCCCTTCAAAGGACGACGACGACTCACCACCGCTTCTTGCTCCTTTTCGCATTCCAGGTATAATTCGGCGGCGGTGAGAGGGCGAGGATGCCTCAACGGCACCGTGGTGTAATCATCCCCGGCGATGAAGGAACTGCGATGGGTGCTGTACGACGACGTGGGCATGCCGGGCGGGAGCATGGAGGTGCGTCGTGAGGCGGTCGTCGAAGCGGGCCGCGAGTTCGGCTGTGAAACCCGCTCCGGTCGCGACGTTGACGAGGACGACATTGTGAGGGTGCTGAGGTCGGAAGGAGTCATGGTGGAAAGACGACGAGTCGCTTCGGACAGACACACAAGATTCAACGACGACAGGAGTTGTTCTTCGTTCGTCGTACGGCTGTGCCCGAGTGTCACGGGATTCCGAGGACAGCCTGGACGACGTGGGAGTGTAGTCGTGGTGATGATGGACGTGAGCGCAGATCCGCGTGCCTGTCGTTTTCCTTGGTGGTGAGTTGGTAGTTGCGTTATCTCCGCTGGATGGACGGCGGGGCGGAGCGGAGGAGATTTATGTTCAGCAGGAGGAGGAAGATGAGGAGGATTTTTCTTTGTCTAGGTATGTAGCAAACAAGGGATTTATTCTTCTTCTTCTTTTATTTCCCATCGTGGACCGAAGACCATCTTCGTATATACCGTAATTGTTATTGTTTTGCATTGTGTACAAGTGTCGCAACCATGGTAGAAGGTGTCAATCAGTCCAATGGTGAGAAAGATATCCATAGAACAGAGGGACAGCAGACCATGGTTGAAGCCCCGACATGACGACGCGCCCGAGGTGGGACCATCAATCAATCACCCATCAATCACCCATCAATCACCCATCAATCCATCCATCAATCCATGCATGGGCCCCTCCCTGGGCGCGCTGCTGACAGACACTGACCAACCAAGTCTCCGCCCGTGACAGACAGCGATCAACCAAGTCTCCGCCCGTGCGCGCGCGCCGCGTTTCAACCCTCGACTCGACGATTGTCCACTGCAGAGGAAAGCTTGGAAGCTGGACACACGTGTCCAACCCACATCTACCGTATCGATGGTTCAATCCAGCGCAGGAAACTCTCTCCCTCTCTGATGGCCACCATCGACGATGAGAAGAACATGAAGAGGAAGAAGAAGAAGAAGAAGAAGAAGAAGAAGATGATGATGAAGGGATCGCCCTGGTGCTGCTGGATGGTGACAAGCGCGGTACCCATTGCCGAGTGGTACTGTATGTATTATTACTGTTACTACAGAAGATAAAGCGCACATATCTGGTCTCAGACCTCCCTTCAGTCCCCGCTGATGGAAACCCGACTCTCACTCCCACGGGTCTGCCGCCATTGCCATGTGCCAGGGGTGTGAGGTCTCGAAATCGTCCGCTGAGCCTGGGATCCATTCCTCCCTTCGTTGTCGTCCGACGTGGATCCTGTCCTGTTCCCTCACGAACGAGATCCTGCAATTCGGAAGCAGCCTGAGGGAGCAAGGGCAGGAGGGTGGCGATCAAGTTTCCCATCTCGATTCGATGCGTGGTCGTTCGAATCGGGCGGTCTGGTACGGTAGACGCACACCCGCGTCGCAGGTTTCGCCTGGCAGCTTTGTTCGAACGACAGGGACGTGAGTGATGTGTGTGGTATGGCCGCCCTGACGGTCCTCCGGGGGACCATCACGCATATGCAAGATGAATCGCTCTCCGAAAGCCATCAATGATGAGGGCCGAGAGAGGGTTTTCGAGTATACCTAGCATGCCCATCACTTGGGATGGTGCAGACGGTGCCATACACTAGTGACCAGTGGACTGGTGATGTCAATGAGCTGTTGTCCACCACCACCACCACCACCGAAATCAACATCAATGGGGGACGGACCCCAAATCCCTCACCTGTAAATAACTGGAGTTGCAGGTCTTCTCATTACAGTAGAGATGTGTCCATGGAAAGCCTCTCTCCGTCATCACGGTTTCATCTTTTCCTGGCTAGGCATGATCTTCGCGCTTTCCCGACCCGCATGCGCCACTGTTTGAGCATTCGTCTCGAGACACACCGATCGCCCATCGCCAAACGTCCTACAAACCACCACCACAGCAATCCGTGTGGTGATACAAACGACCCAATATGAGCGTGATCGTCAAATGGGCCTCCCGAAAAGGACGCGATCATCGTTGTTATCGTCATCATCATCCGATCCGGCGCTTGGAGAGAGGGTCTTTTTTCTCGATCCATGCTAGCAGATGCTAATATATAGATAGATGTGGATATATAAATACATATATATGAAAATTAGCCTTCGTCGCTAGTAAATGAGATTCTTTTGTATGACTATGTACAATGAATTGTGTATGTATGTATGTTATGTATAACTTATGTATACATATATACCTAGGTGTATGTATTATATGTATATGTATGTAAACGCTGGAGGACATGCAGCATCTATCCGTCCTAATCCACCACGCGTACAATTTGTAAATATACATACATTTTATACCTCCAATCCAATGCATGCACATAAACAACACTGATCACCACTTCCCGACAGAGAGGCATGTGGCGCGGACATTGGAGAGGAGATGTCCTTTGACATTCCCTCCCGTTTGTTATTATTACCGTCAAGAGAGGGATTTTGTCCCTCGGTTGCGGCTGTGCGAAAATCCCTCCCTGTGTAGTCATAATCACTCAACCCACACTCGGTCCTGCTCGTTGTTTATTATACTGAGAGAGAGATAGAGAGATAGAGACAGAGAGACAGAGAGTCAGAGAGACATAGAGACATATGCAGAGAGACATGGCGACAGAGGCGAGGCCAACACTACTAATTTCCTTATTATAACCATGCCGTCCCCGATATCACACACTACTGCACGCTTGTTCCGCCCCTACTGCCCAAAAATAGAAAAGGCGGCAACAAACCCCCCCCCACCCCCCCCAAAATGCCTCACACTCACATCCAGCATCCTCGGGCTTTTTCGCCTGATCCCTCGATAATTTCCTCTTCTCATCTCGGATTGCGCATCGCTGACTGCCAATGCACACATACATGGGAGGCGAGGAGACAACTCGAACAGGACCCTAGCAATTCTTTCCACCATGTATGGACGGATGTCATCAATGGCGGAGAAGGTCCATGTGGTGGAACGGACAGGAATTCCTTCTCCCGATGGTGGGAAATCTGGCCGCGCGAGCTAGCCGGGCTGAAGCCGACATGTGTCCCCCCCACCACTAATAACCATGCCGCATGCACGCATGCACGACCACCAACCACCACCACAGCCCCAATCCCTTTGGCGGGTCGCTCCTCCTCCCTCGCCCTTTCGCGCCTCTTTCTCTCTCGCGCCCAAGGAGGAGGGAAGGGAGCGTGTTTCAGAATGATTGACGATCTAATCGAACACATGGCGCATGTAGGGGAAACAAAGAGAGAGACCGTCCTGTCCACCTGGGCAATTCTACAGCTGGCCAACAGCAAGCAGCAGCAGCAGCAGGTGGCATCGTCTCCTCTTCCTCGCGCGCGCCCAATGGATGGTCTCACCATTCTCATCCTCATCGAAGAAGAGACGTGACGGGAAAGCAGGCATTGATGGTGGTGCCCGTCAGGCATGCATTCCGTCAGAGTCAGTCAGTGCATTCCCTTTTCGCTATCTACAGTATCTATTAATTATCACCGCCCGTGTCTAGTGCGCGCGCGCGGACGGAGACGAAAGCATGTGGTGTGTGTGTGTCTGTGTGCGTGTGTGCAGGCGCCCGTCGATCCATCCATCTCCCTGCGCCAGACGATATTGCGTGGTCGCTTACACACGAACCTATTTCCCGGACACGCTTTCGCTATACTGGCTGGTCCATTAGGTTTCTTAGTTACTATGCGGCGCAGCAAGCAAGCAAGTCGAGTTCGTCAAACTCTCCAACACGCCGCAGCAGAAAGCCCGTCAGCCTCGTTTCCCTCACTCTCCCTCTCTTCCATTTTCCCTTGCTGCCAACTACCCTCTCCCTCTTGCATCTTCCCTGTGATACCCCGGACTCTGCATATCGTCTTTTTTTCCGCGATTCCAATATCGATCCTTGGTTGGTCTGTCTGTCTGTGTTTCCCGCGGATGTTGCTTCGAAATCGCATCCGGTCCTACACGACATTATCCTAGAAAGAAAAGGAAAAAGAAAAAAGAAAAAAGCTGAGGGGAACAGACCACTGTGTTTTGCGCCGGAAAAGCAACAAATAAGGTGCCCGCATCGAAAGCTCTCAATGAACCCCCGGTGGAATTAATCTTATTGGAACGACGCTTCTGCTGGACCGGGATTGTTTTTCAAAATGCTGGACTATCATTATCACTCGCGGGATGATGCCTCCAAACACGATGACGGGGAGATGCTCGCGGCGGCGGCGGAGGAGGATTACGAATTTGAAATTCTGCAACTCGTCGACTTCGAATACGATCCCGAGGATTCTTACTACGACGACGACGACGACGACGCGCTCGAACCGACCCGGAGACCCGATCTACGGAGAGATCTCCCCGATGAGATCCGGACCCGTCTGAACGGAGGGAAAGGCGAATCCCAACCGGACGTCCAAGGAATCCCGGGAAGCCCCGGTCCGATGACGACGACGGCGACGGCGACGTCGACTCCGATGACCTCGGCGGAACACACGGTCAAGACGGAAAAGATTGGAGGTCGGTCGTCTCTGTTTTCTCTTCTTTTCCCTTCTGGCACGCATCAGTCTGTGTGAATGTTTCGTTGTTGCGCGCGTGACAGAGTATTGATTTCTTGGGTTCTCTAGATCCACATGCCACCCCCACATCTACCACCGCCGCACTGTTGACGACCACATCGACGGGAATGTCGACTACGCTTACCTCATTGCCTACGGCTACTCCGACGACGTCGTTTGCCGCTGGAGCCCTTGTTGATAGCATTCATACGAGCTCAACCGGAATCGCCTTGCCAACCATTACCTTCAGCAATGATGCTGCATCGAACGCTCCAAAAACTATCACAATAGACACCCATCTGCCTACCCTGTTCGCGACAATGTCCTCGCCGACACCTGCACAGACGGCTGAAGCCGGCGCTGCTTCTAGCGCTTCTGCTGCCACGGCAAGCGATAGTGGAGGGCTCAGCCAAGGAGCGACGATCGGTATCGGCGTCGGAGTCGGCGTGGGTGCCGCACTGATCGCGATCCTCTTGACCGTGGCTATCCTCATGCGCCGTCGGAACCGCGAATCGAAAGGGACCGACGACGACATGAAGTACGAGCCTTCACGGCAGTTCGAATCCTCCATGAGCGGTATGACTGTGGCACCCATGCTCGCCAGCGCCCACGCCGATCGCATGTCATACGCCAAGGGCAACGCGATGCCCGTGTCGGTGACGAGCCTCCACTCACATTCGGGATCCGCCGACCGGGATAGCGGTCCCTACCGCGACGATGATTTCGACGACGACGCCCATCGCTTCGACGGCGGCGAAGGCGGCATGCACGTCGTGAATAACAACCCTCGTCACTCCGATCCCGCCTGGCCGCTCACCCCGGGCGTCATCACCATCCCTCCCGCCAACTACAAACCTCAACCTCAAATCCCACAGCAACAGCAACCGCAACCACCACCACAAACCGCACCACAACAACAACAGCAACAACAACCACCCTCCTCCCGCCTCTCAGCCCAATACGCCAACGCGCCCCTCCCCGCCCTCCCACCATCCGCCCACGCCCAAGACCAACCCCCGCAACAGCGGACCCCCCAACACCACCGCCTCTCCCAGATGACCACGAGCTCCGCCCTCGTCTCCCCGCTGACGCCGACCCCGTCGATCCTCGGCGGCGGCGGACTGACCCGCTCCAACACCATCGACAGCGACGCGCCGCCCCCGCCCGTGCCGCCGCTCCTCCCGATGCTCCGCATCCCCGCCACCCCGTCCCTCCAGCAGCAGCAGCAACATCCCCGCGGCGGCGGCGGCTCCTCCTCCGCGGACCCCGACGACGACGACGACCACCAGACCGAACGCACCCCCCTCGCGGGCGCCACGCCCATCCCGGACGTCAGCCCCACCGTGCGCCGGCCCTCCCCGGACCATTCGCCCGTCAGCCCGATCAGCCCCGTCAGCCAGATGAGCCGGCAGGTCAGCCGGGCCGGCGGCGGCGGCGATTGATGTGGGGGAGGCCATGAATCCCCCCCTTTTCTCTTGCGGCGGGAGTTAACCATTTTCCTTACGAATTTCTATTTTTGGGGATCCGGGCGGGGAATTTCGACGCGAAGTGCTCCTGTTTCTTTTTATGGCGCGGTTGTTGTTGTAAGAGCACAAAGTTTGCTCTCTCTCTCTCTCTCTCTCGCGGTATTGGGTATGGGAGGGAAAAGGTAAAATGTCTTCGGCTTCGGTTTTAGCTTCGGCTTCACGAGGGGATCGCCTCTGCGAGTACAGACAGGAGAGAAAATGAAGGAATTGAAGGAAATGAAAGGAATGATAGGAAAGGAAAGGAAGGGAAAACTTTTTACCACAAGGAAAAATCCTTCTCGCGGAAAAAGAAGCGACTTCATGGATAGGTCTCACGATCATCACGGTCTCGGTATTTCCACGCTGCTTTTGATCCGCTCGCTGCTGTCACTTCCTCCACTATGGCCACCGTCACCTCTATTCCAGTGCCGTTGTTCGCAGACACCGTCGTCGTCTTCTCGTCGCGAGTGGCATGTATGAATGGAAGAGGGAAATCTGCGGGGAGAAAGTCTCCTCGAGTCCGTCTTCTTCGTAGACAGTTCCACGGCTCGCGGCGGGTCCCGTGTGGTTTCGCCGTCGGACCGGCGGCTCTCTCTCTCCCTCTCTCCCATGTGCTGCAGTCCAGGACTTCGAGAATGTCCATGTTTCAAAATAATAACAAAAATCATCGCTCGATAGACATTCCGTCCACTGGGCGCATTCACCAGGTGATGTCCCACTGCAGCCCATCGGGGTTTCCAATCTTTGATTCTCGGCGCTCCAGCGTGCGGGCCGGCCGGCCGCTGGTTGACGAGCTTCCATGTTTGCCGTATACCCAGGTAATAAGCATCCCTCATCATCATCATTATCGGATGGGACGGCCGACGACGGCCCACATCGCCTGCCTCCCGTGGTATACCGTATGTGTGCCTGCCTCTATCTATCTACGTACATACATATCACAACATCACGTCCCACTTTGAAGCATTCCCTCCTCTCGTCCTCGAGAAGGCGCCCCTCGCCAACGACGACGACGACGACGACGACGACGACGAAAAGCAACGATCGCAGTGATGATTGCTGTCTATCGCAATGCACGTGTCAGCTCATCATGGCGGCACCATCCGCGTCGTCGTCGCCCAAATTCGGTGGCTCGCGCGGTCCCCTGCAGGATTGGCCGGGCGCACGGCCCATTTCGCCCCGGTTCCCTCGGCGGGTCTTGCGATGGCGCGCGGCGATGGATGGGGAGTGGGGAGGGAGAGAGAAAGAGGCAGAGAGAGGCTGATTTATCGACGCCCAGGTTCGGAATTTCGATGCACTGTGCTGCACGGGACCTGCAAGCCACGAGATCCATGGGTGCTGCGGCGGCGGTGGCGGTGGTGGTGGTGGTGGTGGCATCTGCCCGGGTGAAGACCCAATGCCTTTGTCTCAGGTTAAGGATTCTCTTTGTCGAGACGGAATTTCAACGTTCGTTCATACTGGAATATTCTGTTTCGTCTTCCGAGGTTCACATCTTTGGCCCTCACGAGGATGACAATGGGTTGCTCGCTTGCTCCAAGATCAGCAGCGGTGGCGACATCCCAGCACGAACCACCAACAGCAGCACCAACAAAAGCGACAGCTGCTACTGCAGTAAGACACAGCAATACTTGGTGCATACCAACAAGGACGATACAGTCACTGCTGCTGCTGCAGCTACAGCGACAGCATCGCCAACGAACGCGACCGTTGTTAATCACTCCTGGACCTGGACCAAGGCGCCTCCGTGGCCCCCGTCAGCACTAAGTATTGTCCCGCAATCAGATCGCCAGGATTCCGCCCTTTAGACTTCACGCCATGTCCTTGGTGTCTCATCTAGTCTCGGTTTGGAGGCATTTGGACCAATCTGCCATTTCCGCTGCTGAAGATGTGGATGCGCAGAAGTCGAAACGCGCTGGCTTTCCCTGGCAAACTTGCAACTCCCCATCGCAAGATCCGTCGTGGTCTACCAACCGCCACCAACAACAACAACCGTGGGAAGGTCGACTTTCATCTGCACTTTTTGTCATGACTCTAGTGTGATCGGCGTTGCGTGGCCGGGGCGATTTTGCCCTACTTCTCACTGTTTCGTCGTCGACTATATATTTCCTATTCACGTCGCGCTTTTTTAATTGATTTACCTGCGGGCATTGTCGCACTTCACATCAAGTGTTCGGTGGTAGCCCGGCACCCGAATATCCCGAAGCGGAGGAACATCGAACGGGCCCTTATCCCGTCTGAAGTCGACAACTCTGCCGCAATGTCCTCTTCGCAGACCTGCCGTCGGAGGCGCCTCGCCGCGGCTCTCGCGGTTCTGGTATACTCGTCAAGCGCGCACTCCCTCGCCCACAACGCCGCAAGCAACGATGATCTCGTCGCGAGGGCGAACGGAGGAGTCGGCGACTTCATCCTACAAGGCCTCGAATTACCTCAGGAGACTACTCAGACTTCGACCGAGCCCATTGCGAACGGCAACAGTGTTGATCCTGCTTCCACCGGCTTGTCCACCGGCTTGACTACGCCGAGTGTGCCGACCAATGTTCGAGTAGCTGTTGCACAAAATACTGGGGCATCATCGGCCTCATCTTCTCGCCAACTGTACAGCGTCGATGCAACCAGAACGATGCAGACCACAAATTCGAGTCCCACCACCACCGGAACAGCCACATCGCCAATCTGGACTGTACCTCCAACGGGATCGGGTGCTGCCTATGCCTCAGCATGTGCATCCGAGTATGCTGCCTTGTTGTGGTCGGAGAACTTGGGCATTGCTCCCGGTCTGACGCGTAACGTCAAACCCGAATATTCTTATACACAGTTCACCGCTTCCACCACCAAACTCTGTGATGGTTCAACACGTGTGGTCGGCACCCTCACGCCTCAGGGGACTGTCACTGAGTATATGACGACCTACACCGGATCGGAGATCATACCGTCATGCAAAGTTCAGTCTTCAGATTGTGCGTCGGCTTGCCCAGGCTTCACAGCGGCACTCTCATCTTGGTCGTCGCGATATCAGATCACTGTGTCCATGCCTGCCCAGCCCACTGCATTGACCGTCAACGACGCCGTCAGCACCTACACCACAACACTCACGACCGAGTCCGGTCGTCGGTACCCCTATGTCACGCTCCTCAACAGAACGCTTACGCCATACAACTACAATTCTCAAGGCAAAGCACCAACCTGGTACTTTTCGAACAATCCGTTCACCACCAGCAGTTTGTCGCCCGGCGGGGCCATGACGGTGCCTCCACCAAACATCATACCGCCCCCAGACTGCAACCCATATGAACAAGGGATCTGTGACCCTTCGCGCTTCACCACCAAGATGGCTGCGCGGAATAATGTAGCCAGGCAGTGTGACCCGCAAGCATGCACGATCGGGGCCGAAGAAGTGCAGCTCCTATATTTCCCAGCTACAACGACGGCTTCTCGAAACATGTGCGATACGAAAAACAACAGTCCGGATTTCTCCTATTGCCCTGGGGGTGTCGAGATCTCCGGCGGAAATCCTTTCGACAGGAAATGCAGCTATCCTCCCCATATGAACATCACCACAACAACAAAGGATTCAGGTAAATTCAAAAGCTCGATGTTGGTGCCCCACAATGACTGATTCTTTTTAGGTCCATATGCTGTCTATTCCGGCACAACTTACTATCAAAACAGGGTCTACGTATCAGTCAGGGGAGCATATGCTTCCCGGGGCTGTGGTGGCGGCAATGTGGGCGCATCCAACATCGACACAGTCATGACGCTTGCCACCTCCGAGGTGTCTTCTGTCTGTGCAAATGGTTTCCAGAGAGTCTCGGCCTTGCCATATAACTTTGCCGACTTGGTTGCACCAGTGCCAGCCAGTGCCTGGGGATGCCAGCCGTGGTGTGATGACCTCGGATTTGGCTTCCAGGATCCGTTCACGTCAGGCGTTTCACATGTCGATGTGGATGGCCGCACATATACGATCAGACCTACTTTCAACAACAAAGGCATGTGTTCCCCTTGGCTCATCGTAGATGAGGTCTTCCGGCCCGTGCTCGCCGTGCCACTGCAGCTTCGTGGCTTGGACCCGGCTTGGGCAACTTGCGGTCTCGATCTTCTCGGCATTTACGATCCCCCGATTGCGCTTACCGCCGAGGCCACCGCTGCAGCCGCGACTCTGGCGCCATTCTTGCAGACGTCGACGGCCGTTCCTGGGGGCGGCATCGCCACCGATCTGACCCCTGCGAAAGCCACTCAAACCGCACCGGCTCCTACAGCGACGGCGACATCGACTCAACAAGCGCAACACTTTACCTACAGCCCACAGGCCGACAGCTTACCAGCAACCACTACCCTGGGTGACGCCGACGCCCCTCAAGCAGTCGCAAAGGCCCCGATCACCATTTCAGCCGTGGTCATCACTCAAAGTACAGGCGCAGCGGTACCAACGACAACAGGTGCGCCTGCAGCGGCATCTCCGACTTTGAACTCGCCACCTGTTGTTGCAAACTCCGACCCCGTCGCACCACCAGCTGGTGCAAACTCCAACCCTGTCGCATCGACCAACGGGCCCCCGAACGGGTCTGGCAGTGGCCAACCTCCGTCCTCGATGACCGCCTTTGCTATCGGCTCACAGACCGTCAGCGCAGGTAGTCCAGCGGTGACGGCCAGCGGCACCATATTCTCCGCTCTGCCTTCCGGCAGTGGTGTGCAGGTCATCGTGGGTGGTCTGACGTCGACCCTCACCATCCCGGCTCCTGGGGCCACAACAACTTCCTTCGGCAAAGCCAATGTCGTCGTTGGCTCCCAGACTCTCACCGTCGGCGGCCCCGCGATCACCCAAGCCGGCACCACTTACTCCGCTCTGCCTTCCGGAAGCGGCGTCCGCGTCGTCGCCAACGGCCAGACCTCCACCGTCGCACCTATCGCCTTCGCCGCCGCCACTCCATCCGCCGGCAGTGCAAACAGCAGCCCCGCCATCAAAGGCCCGTCTTCGCCCGCCAATGCGGACCACACCACAACCGCGGGCCCCAGCTTCAAACCGGTCGGCCCCGCGAGCCAATCCGCCTGGGTCATCGGCGGCGACCACACCATCACTCACGGGCAGGCATATACCGCCAACGGCACCATCTTCACCGACGTCTCCGGCACCCTGTACACCGGCGCAGCGCCTTCCTCGACGATCGCAAGCCTTGCCCCCGCCGTCAAGCAGGGTGCTGCGACGGGCCTGCGGATTGGAGATTTGTCGTGGAAGTCGAGCATCGCTGTAGGATTCAGCGTTTGCTGTGGGATTCTGGCGGTGGTTTTGTGAAAGGATTGGGGGTTTCTTTGATCTATACTTTTTCGTGATAGTTCTTCAAAAGGGAAATGGGTGCCCTTCGTTCAGGCCGTTTCGCCAATTGCTGGTGGCCGTTTATAGATTCATCGCTACTACTTACATACACTGAGTGCTGTTCACGCAGCAATTTTACAATTCATGCCTAGAGTCTCAATTTCCATGGAATTTACTTCCAGTCCAAGTGATCTCGACTTGCCCTGTTCTCACGTAATGAGGTGTCTGAGATGTTTACGCCAAGTTGGATCCACTCCTCGTATTCGAGAGCCGACATTCAGGTCATGTACTTCTGTAGGGCTTCGGCGAATCTTCGGGATTTTCATAACACACGGCGAAAGGCTAGAGGCTGGGTGACGGTCAATGTTGCTGCTTATTTATCATTATACGAGTGTTTCACTACGCCCACTCTTGTCATTCTGTGGGTATCTGGGTGGCCAAATTAATTGTTTGATCGCGTTATACAGCAATCCAAGCCGGTGGATCCCAAGTTTCGATGAATCCGAACTTTACCATGACCTGAACATGCGCCCGTGATTGGCAGCACGATACGAAAGTGATCGAAGGAGAGGTCGTTCATTGCGCGAACACATTCGGATCAGTTCAGTCGTCCTCATCGTGAAGCCGGGAAAGCGCCGTCAAGATGGCGCCGAGCGAGAGAGTTCTGGAGCCTGTCTGGGATGACATGGACAGGTGAGCCGCGCAGTGCCACTCTTGAGAAACCAAACATGAAACTTATCGCTTTGGGCAGGACTCTTGGTCAGTTGTTCATGGTGAGCGGAGGTTGCATTTCCTCCGGAGACGACTCGCTGACTGCCGGATTAGATGGGCTTCGAGGGCACCGAAGTGACGCCCCAGATCCGCAAGCTCATCCAGGAAGATCACCTGGGCTCGATCCTGCTGACAGCGAAGAATCTGAAAAGTACGTCCCAGCCTCCGAGGCTACCTTCTTCCTGACCCGTGAGACGGACTGCATATTGAACTGAACGAATCGTAGCGGCCGAACAATGCACGAATTTGGTGCTCGAACTCCAACAATGTGCATACGACGCCGGACATCCTGTCCCACTCCTCATCGGTTTAGATCAGGAGAACGGCGGTGTGAATAGTCTCTTCGATGAGATCTACATCCGACAGTATCCCTCTGCGATGGGTCTTGCGGCGACGGGCTCCAAGGAGATCGCGTACGAAGTCGCAAAGGCGACGGCCGAGGAGATTTCGGCGTGTGGTCTGAATCTCATGATGGGACCCGTTCTGGACGTGCTAACAAATGTGCGCAATCAGCCTTTGGGTGTGCGCACGACGGGAGACGATCCGCAGGAGGTCTCCTCTTATGGAATCGCGTTCATGAAAGGGTATAAAGACGCCGGGGTGAGCACGATGGGGAAGCATTTCCCTTCGTATGGCAGTCTGGAATTCCTCGGATCAGCTCTGGACGTTCCCACCATTACCGAGAGTCTCGAGTCTTTGAGCTTGAATGCCCTTGTCCCATTTCGCAACGCCATCAAAGAGGGATTGGATGCGATGATGGTCGGAGGTTGCGCCATGTCATCTGCAGGGCTGAACGTCATGCACGCCTGTCTTTCCGAGCAAGTCGTGAACGATCTGTTACGGAAAGATCTACACTTCGACGGCGTGGTTATTTCGGACTGTCTCGAGATGGAAGCCCTCAGCCATAACATCGGTGTGGGTGGAGGTACCGTCATGGCGATCAACGCTGGCTGCGATATTGTCCTACTTTGCCGATCATTCCAGCATCAGCAAGAAGCCATCGCGGGTTTCAAGTTAGGTGTGGAGAACGCCATGATCACCAAAGAACGCATTCGCACATCGCTCAGGCGCGTGCTCGACATCAAGGCGAAATGTACATCGTGGGAAAAGGCGTTGAACCCACCCGGCATTTCCTTACTGTCCAAATTGCAGCCATCCCATACGACACTTTCCACAAAAGCATACAACTCCTCGATCACGGTGGTTCGCGACAAAAACCGGATTCTCCCTCTGACTAACTTCATGGAACCCGAGGATGAACTCTTGCTCCTCACGCCGCTGGTCAAGCCACTGGTCGCATCGGCGGCCTCCCGAGCGTTAAGCGAGCAGGCGACAAACGAAACGCCTGACCACGCGGGCTGGGAGCGGAGCGCATCAGTTATGAGTGGAGAACGGGTTTTCAGAGAACTCGGACGATCACTCGCTCGACAGCGGAGCGGCCGCGTCCTGCACACTTCCTACACCGCAAACGGTGTCCGGCCGCAGCACGAGAATCTGATCAACCGTGCGAGCGCCATCATCATCGTCACAGCGGATGCCAATCGCAACCTCTACCAGCATGGCTTCACCAAGCATGTCTCCATGATCTGTAATATGCAGTACACCTCTGGAGGAGAGAAGCGCGAAAAGCCCTTGGTCGTCGTAGCCGTCAGCTCTCCCTACGATTTCGCCATGGATCAAAACATCGGAACTTACATCTGCACCTATGACTTCACCGAGACGGCGCTCGTCTCCTTGGTCAAGGTTCTGTACGGAGAGTTTGCTCCCGCGGGAGCGTTGCCGGGCACCATCAGTCAAAGCCAGAAGCTTTCACAATCTCGCCAGCACTGGTTGGTCGAGGCGTTCAATGAGGAGCGGGATTCGAATGGCCTGGATGTGCTCATCAAGACGGTCGCAGATGGGAACACGCCCGGCCTGCGAGCTGAAATCGCGAGCAGCACTTCCAACACCTTCCTCCTTCGCAACCCCGAGATTCTAGAGTCGCACTTCGTCGTACGCAACAGCAGCACACAGGCGCTGTACGGCTTCTGCGCGACATACTTCTTCAAGGCCACCGGGACCGGCGTCGTGGGAGCCATCTTCGTGGATCCCAGCCGGCGCAAGCTGTCGATCGGCCACTCGCTCCACAACCGCGCCATCCGCACGTTGCTCCAGAGAGAAGGCGTGAAGCGCTTCCAGCTCGGATCCCGCCTTCCGAGCGTATACCTCGGGATCCCCACCGGGCACGGCGGCGAACGCAAGCGTCTCCGCTCCTGGTTCGCCAACCTCGGCTGGAACACGGCGCTCTCCCGCTCGATCTGCAGCATGGTCGCGCGGAACCTCTCGAGCTGGTCGCCCCCCGACGGCATGGCCAAGAGCCTGCAGAGCGCGGGCGTGGACTTCGACCTCGTCTACGGCTGGGAGTACGCCGGACCGGTCCTCGACCACATCAAGACCAACAACCGCCAGGGCCTGGCCGAGGTGTACAAGATGGCCCTGGCCGATCCCACGGCGTGTGGCATCATCCGGGCGAAACGCCCCGAGGATGGCGCGCTGGTCGGCACCGTCGTGCTCTACAACATGCAGTCGCAGTTGGCCGAGTTCGTGCCCGGGCTCAAGGAGGTTGGGGAGCTCGCTGGTGGGATCTCGTCGCCGGTCATCAGCCCGTCGGTCGGAGAGTATTCGACCTTGTTGCAGGGATTGATCCTGCTCGGCGTGCGCCAAATCAAGCAGCAGGGCTGCAATGCGTGCGTGTTGGACTATGTGAGTGTGCTCTCTCCTGCATTCTCTCCCTCGGACCCTTTTACTTCTCATGACACTCTACTGACCACTTTTGGGGAAAATTTCACAGATGGACGGCGATGGCAACTTTGACGGGCTCTCGGCCATGGGTTTCAACGTGCTGCATACCTTTGAGGAGGTCAGCTGTGATGCTGCGACGTGGACCATGGTCCCGCCGATTTGAAGAAGGAAACAATCGGAACGTGAAGCAGTCATTCTATCACTCTGTCCATCACATGCGGCGCACGTATGATCTCGAGGGGTTTCCCTCACAACAATATGTATGTGCTTGCTCGATGACGAGGCCGACCTTCAGACAATACAGCACTGCTCAGAAAAGGAGACATGTTCCAGAGTGAGAGACAGAACCATGCGTGGTCGACCCTGGCCCACACTCATCACAACGGCTCGGCTTTCCAGGGTCTGGGAAGTGTGTTCCGACGTTCTCGACACTCCACGTCAATTCGTTTGGAGCCCACCTTCGCCCAGAGCAGAGCGACGCATAGATGCGCGTTTGCGTGATTCCCGTGCCTTGTCATCCTCCCGAATATATATATACATATATTTATATTCTTTATCCAAAGATCAGATCAGATCAGATCAGATCAGATAGACGACCGGTATGATGACGTCTGTGGGCGCGCGGATACGGCAAATCGTGATCGACGCGGGTCCAGCCTCGTTCCGCCCAACCGCTTCCTTCGCCCTTCGCATTTCCCCATCAAAAGTTCCAGAGTCTCCATCAAAGTGCCCCCCCAGGTGGGCGACGTTGTTGTTACGGTATTAGCCTTCTCGTATTCAATTCGCGCGCCCACTCCGAGAGAAGAGCATCCCATTCCGCCCAATTTGTATGCTGGAAGGGGCAGAGCAGACGTTCCAATGGTTGCCAACGAACCATATCGCAGTGCGTGCCTTGGTACAGTCAGTGCTATATCCACCTGGGCATACGTAGGTGGACATATTCATTACATGCGTACAGTCTCTGCTCAAGACTGTATACCCAGGTATTATAATATACTAGAAAATAAAATAATATAATATAATATACCTCGGGAGCATCTGAGACCCGGGCCGTTTCTCCATCTGTATACGGAGACGACCTTCTATTCTGGTTTTTGTCCGCAGAACAGGAATCTCAGATCTCGCTCTTCATAGTAGAACCACCGTTTCCCGTTTGAGCCGGACTGGGACGTGACGTACTGACCCTCGCACGTAATTCGTCTCATCCGGTTTCCAATATCTGTCTCTCCCTCTCTCTTTCTCTCTCTCGCAAGCATCATTGTGCCCTGCGCGCGTCGTGATTTGACCGCTTCGGCTTTGTCGTTTGCTATACAGTACAGTACCGTACTTGCTTACTTTCCCACTGCCGCTGGTGCTGAACGCCCTCTCAGCCCGCTGAATCGTACTGCACCACACACAGTACGGTACTTTCACTGTTCCTACTGTCCACACACACACACACACAAACACACACAAACACATACACATACGCACATCACAGGGAATATCGCCATTAAATCAATCTCCCATACTGCACTCAAGGGCGACATTGCGCGCGCGGACGCTACACCGCCGTCCCTTGCTCGTTGGGAGCTCCTTCCGCGCGCGCCTCGGATCAGTACAGCCCGCACGCACATGCGACAACCTCAAACCCACATGCGCAGCACATCACCGCCGACATGGACCTCACAGGCGCCTTCGACCCGTCGTCGATGCAGTACCTCACCACGCAGATGGTCCACCCGGGCGCACACAATCAGTACCAGGACATGTTAATGCCTGGCGACTACAACGACCACCAATCCGTCTATGGATATGCTGCGTGAGTCGTGTCCGCCGAGCGCGATTGGCTGTGGACCTACGCGCGAATGGCCTTCCTGCTGACCACAGTGCGACAGGAGCGACGACCTCAACCTTCACAGCCTGAATCCCAACAACACCCTCAAACGTTTCTCGAGCACCTTTGATGATCCATTCTCCGATGTCGTCAGCGCCTTCGACCAACAGATCCACGGCGGCGACCAGGAACCCGAAACTCCCTCCATTGAGCGTGACAACAAATTGCTGGGCTTCTCGCCGCCCACATTCGACTATAACTTGCTTGATTTCAATTACCGCCAGACGACCATCAATCTCGGCGCTCAACTACATGGAATGTTCTTCTTGGCCGAGTCGCCCTGGGCGGCCGCCAACGACGCGCTCCCACCGCCGTCCGAGCTCACATGCTATCGGAGGAACCTTTTTCAGATCACAGGCGAGATTACCCTGCCGCGAATGCTGCGGTATATCATGACGGAGCAAGGAGAGCAAATAATGATCATGGGCCAAGAGTTGATTGTGAGCGCAACGGAGTCGACGGAAGGAAACGCCGTCAAGATCATTTCGGTCCCTTGGAAGACGCCCGCCAATCCGGGTGCGCCTGCAGTAGAGGACAAGACGGAGAGGGAGCCCCACTCAATCCCGCTGGACCTCGTCAGTGTGCCAGACCTGAACACAGAATATGCGAGCTTCCCGTTTTCGTGGAAGCGATTGCAATTCAGAATCGCCACTGCGAACAACGGGCGACGGAAGGAGTTGCAGCAGCACTTTGTGGTTCGCATCAAGGTGCTGGCGACACTGTCCACCGGCGGAAAGATTCCCATCTGTGAGGTCCGATCGGGTGCGATCATCGTGCGTGGTCGAAGCCCTCGCAACTTCCAGGCGAGGAAAGATTTACCCTTGAATGCGAGCCACGCTCGGAAGACCGGAGGATCTCAACGGCCCGGCTCCGGCGACTCTACCAAAGTTCGCCTCGATGGTCCAACATCAGCACCGATCAAAGTCGAAGCCTTACCCGCCGAATCCGTCGCCTCCCTCTTCGATCCAAACGACGCCCAGCGCCCGACGGCCGGTAACTACGATTGGACCCTGCTCACCACCAACGCCCACAAGGGCGCCATGACCGCCATCCCACAAGCCCTCCCCAGTCCCCTCGAGCCCATGAACTTATACGCCACCTCCTCCCCGGACCTGTCGCGAAGTAAATCCAAACCACGCGCCACGCCGCCCTCGGCGCCCATCAACCTCTCCCTGGTCGAAGACGACTCGCCGCGGCCGGCGCGCAGCAGCGCCACCCCCGACGGCCGCGCGCCCAAGAAATTGCACATCCCGCCTCGCCCGCCGTCGTTCTCCATCAACACCATCAACAGCCCGGACGAGAGCGCGGATCTGCTGTACGAGTATTTCCCGCTGGGCCTGGACGACTGGATGCCGCCGGTCGACGCCGTGTATCGCCCGCACGTGGTGCATCATACCAAATTGCCCACGGACCCGCGCGACCCGAAGATCGGGAGCAAAGGGTCGAGGAGCAAACGCTATTTCACCGAGGATGTGAGTTGATCGGCCATGGTCGGAGGGGGTGGGTTTGATTTCTACGACGCACTGGGATGGCATCGAGCGACCTGTATCTTTCCGCGCCGAGGAAATGTGTCGATACGCACAGCCATAGTGCGTGCCACGATCCACAGGCGATAAACCTTTGGGGTTTCTATCGCAGCTCCTGGCGACGATGACACACAATCCGCACGGCCTACTACATCAACGATCTCGGGAAATGGGCGACATCTATTCGAGTGTCTTCGCGATCATAAACAATGTGATTTGTACAAGAGCCGCATCCACGGAGGAGCGAGTTGACACCAGATGCGCTTACGCCTTCAATCGTTCTTTCTGCAGATCATCACGGGCATCCTTGATGAGAAAGCTGTGGGAAAGGGTCAGCGGGTGGCACAGGCGATGCAGGAGCATCGAGAAACAAGGTCGACTTACCAGTACCACCATATCACAGGTCCCACCGTCCCGAGATGCCACAGCGAGTGCGCGTCCAACATGCCCAACCAAGGCGGGAAATCGAACAACTCCAAGCTCATCGCCGACGCCACGATCATGACGATATACGCCGGCCACAGCGTCCAGCCCTGGCGCGTCTTGCGATAGCGGTAGATGGCAAAGCTCGTCCAGAGGATGTTCTGCAGCAGGCCCACGACCACATTGGCCGCCATGTTGTACGTGTAATCGAAGCGCACAAACGACAGGTACGACACGTGCGCCAGATACGCCGCCAGGCACAGCACGGTCCAGACCCGCAGCACGGTGTCCTTCCTCGTGCTCGCATTCCGCCTGCGCCTGCCCGCGCCCTCCTCGACCGCGGCGCCCCTGTCCAACCGGAAGATCCGCACCGGCGCATAGTACAGCCCGTACAGCACACTCCCCCCCGCGGCGAAATAGTCCAGCTTCTCCGTCACGCCGAAGTCGCGCGTGTGGAAGACCATGCTGAACACCCAGCTCGCCATCCCCAAGTACCCCAGCAGCAGGTAATATCTCCGCAGGCTGTAACGCGCGGGGATGTGTGCGAGGATCTGCCCCACGCCCCAGTGATGCCCGAGCAGGTTGAAGAGCGAGAAGAGCACGCTGAAGGGCTCCTGGACGCCGAGCAGGCGGTGGAAAGGCCATTTCCCGTGGAACTGGAGCACGGGCTGCAGGTACGGCGGCTCGCGAGCGATCCGTCGGTCGGTGATGATGTGTTGGCAGGCATAGTCGCATTCGGACGGGCAGTCCCAGAGGAGGAGGCGGTTGATGATGGCTGCGCGGTGGCTTTTGGTCAGTTGGATTCCGGGGGGCATGAATTGGGGGGGATGGAGAGGGATGGTGTTGTACATACGAATGTGTAGGCCTTTGGAGCCGCAATTGGTCGTAATGCACTCCTACAATCGACAGCCATTGTCAGCCGTCGGGATCCTCATCAAATCTCTTCCTCCCTTCCTTCCTTCCTTCCCTCTGTCGTCTTCGCTCGCGGTCCTTCCTTCCCCTCTACCGTTGACTGCCCTTTGCATTCTGCTTGCTTGTATCCAGTCTCTCCCAAATTTTTCCTACTCTTCCCAAATGCCAATCCGCAAATTCCCCCTAAAAGAAAGTCCCACCTACCGCAACACACTCCCGAAACTCAGGCAAGCGATCCCCCAAACTCGCCGACGCGCTCCCGGCGAGCCATAACCCGGCTAGAACCACCGGTAGCATGCATTGTTTCATGGGGGCGGCAGCACGCATGATGTACGCGGACCCGCAAATGGGGATGGGTGGAAGCGGGCGTATGTATGTGTCGAGGGTTGCTCAGGTTGCTCGATGGCTTGATTGAAATTGAGCGCGCGCGCGGGGATGATTGGGAAAACGTCGGTTTATCTTCGCGAGGATTGCAAGCACGGCGACATTGGAAATAACGCTGTGTCGCGGAGCCTCTGGACTGAAACAGTATGTGACAACTGGATCGTGAAGGTCGTCTCGTGCGTCGTCGGTCGGGGACGCTCCCTGAAATGTTCCTGGGCGGGTACATGGCTATATTGAGGTGCTCTCTCTCTCTCTCTCTCCCCCGACGGCGACTCCGCGTCCGCGGCTTACATAACAGCGGCTCAGAGCGGCTAGCCGCAAACAATACAATCCACAGCGGTCGTCGATTTGTTGCAAGCAAAGGACTGATCTGCAGGCGGAGGTGAGCGGCGTGTGGAGAACGGAGCACTGGGTGGCCCATATACAAAATACTGGGCATCGACGTGCGCGGCACAGACGACGATGCTCAAACTAGTGGGTGCCCTTCCTAGGCAAGAAGCGCATGCGCGACCGCCGAGCGAGATGTTCCCTGTGCAGCTCGGCGCGCCGATTCCGTCCAATGTCAGCATGCTCGCGCTCTTCCCACACGCGGACCATTTCCCTCTGCCAGGCCGCATTCATCGCAGGCTTGCCAAACTCCGATTCCGGCAGCGTTTGCGTGACAAACTCGACCATTATCTCAGGGTGGCTACCGTGCATCCCACGCATCCGTCCTTGTAGGGGCTGGACCCATTCTTCTTCCGGAGGATAAGGTGATTTATCAAAGACCAGCCGGTAAGCATAACGCCATCGCCACTTCGGGCTTTCATCTTCCGGAAGCAAGCCACGGTCCCAGGACCCAGGGTAATCTTCCCACCCACTAGCCCGTAGGAGGTCTTGGACTTCCCTACCGGCTCTCTTCGGGCTACGGAAGATTCCTTGCTCAATAGAAATCTTGAAGTGTTTCGGCTCGAAGGCACGGGATGTGTACTGGTGGCCAGGTTGTCCACGTAGCTTCAGCGTCATGTCGAAATCCCCGATATGCCGTGCCTGCGTGTCGGCGGGCGAGGCTTCAGCACCGCCGGCTCCTTGCGCCGTGCTGCTGGCAGAAATCTCCCAGTCGAATGCCGAATCAAGGATTTGAGTGTGCTCGAATTGCCACCGAAGCTGCAGCATCGCTTGTCAGAATTCAGTGATCGTGCTTTGTAGGGGATTCGCACCGCTCAAACATACATACCCTGCCTTGTCCATCTGCATAGAACTCGATATCGATGCTGTACCGGTCGTCCCACTTCCATTGCTGCTGCTGCTCGTATAGCACGGAGTATGGCGGTTGTGCTGCTACGAGTGTGCCCATTTGCAGAACAAGTCGTGGATTATATGTAAATCGTCGAAGAGAGACGTACGTGACTGAGGTAAGTCCGGGAGAGCCGTGTGGACGTGAGGAGCAGCGTACAACTTTATTATATAGCAGAACGCCAAAAAGTCCTGGCTATGCCCGACGCTTCTCGTCAAGTCGGAGCCCAGGCTCCGACGTTCGACCCCTTCGCATCAGGCACGTTTCAAGGTGGCCCGGACGATGCCAACAAGGGAACGGGAACTTGCTCTCTGGCTGAGATTTCACCTTCTACGCGATGTAGACTGCACACTGCGGCTGTCGGATGTGACCTGGCAGAGATGCTGTTGAAATGTACAAAGCTACTGCGCCGCTATGCAGGCTCGCGGATATCTTCTAGAAGTTGCCTTTGACATTATCTCTTCGCCATCCACCATTGCGATCGTTTCAGGAGTCCAGAGCGCCATCGTGTTACATTGACTCATGGACAGGATCTTCCGCGAATGCTAGCCAACCGACAGGGTGTCTGTAAAGCACTCCCGCCGCCATCATGGATGAAGGTCAGGAGACGATACTTGCCCATCTGACACCGTCTGGAGAAGTAGACGAGGGCCCTATCATTCAAGCCGCAGGAGAGTCGGAAACCACCGAACTGAAGCGTCTCCTCGACCTGGCAGGGCGTCTGCCTCTGAAAGAGCGGAAAAGATTCGTCCTGGACTTTGTGTGGTCCGAACCGCTCGGTGGTGTTTGGGACACACCTCTGTTGCGCGCAACCCGCAACGAAAGATCGGACAACGTCGATATCTTGCTTCGCGCCGGTGCAGATCCAAACGGCATCAGTACGTTCTGGCAGGAAACTTATTCCTTCCGCTTCCGTCGCGTGGTAGTCGGTGACATGGATCTCCGGGCCGAGAAATATACCAACATGACGTCTCGTCAAGTAGGGTCACCAGAGACGCAGCTGCTTCCCCTCGCGCAGGAGGAGTTGGACTCGCGAAGGGACCGCAGCTCACGCTTCTGGTGTGGGCCAGAAGACCTCAACTTGGAATATGCGCCAAACGGCGAGGCCCTCCATTCCGTCGCACTCGCCGGGGGCACATCGAAGGCCATACTGAACAGACTGCTTCAGGCTGGTGCAGACATCAGCTTTTGAACTGGCTCTGAAACTAGAAATGAGCTGCCTACTTCGCCTCTGCCGCCTTCGGCGCTGTGTCTTTCTACGCCCTTGCATCAAGCGATCTCCGCGGACAATGATGACATGCTCGAAGTACTTCTCGGGCGCGGATTAAATCCAAATACCCGGTCACTGATCGCCGGCTGCCAGGCTTTCACTCCGATGGAACACGCGATACGTACCGGCAACATCAAAGCATATCGTCGACTTTACGCGCATCCTCTGGCTGATACTTCGCTTCTCACCCCCGCTTACAGAATCCATATTCTTCATCTCGCCGTAGCGCAGTTACGTGTTGACATACTGGAGGCGACGAAAATCCCGCTCTCTGAGTCACTGTCAACGGCGTTGGGGCACACCTTGGGTCATATTGCGTGCCTGCCTTTCGATGAAACCCATCTGCAGCTTTTTTCCTCCAAGGTCCGCGAGTCCATTCACGACCTCCGCAGTTTGCATTTACCCGTCGACTAGCCCTATAACCCCAGGCTTGATTTCACACTTTTTGCGGAAAGGCATTACCAGCACATATCGCGATTGAGCGAGCCGGACTATCCGGGGCCGGGCGATAAAGACTCAATTGGAATCCCGAGAGCGTTGCCACCAGTGAAAGAACGCCGATCGGACCTTCCTGATCAAATCATCTTCGGACCTCCTTCTGACCAGTTCTCGGGCGCGCAAGCAGAAGTGATGAAAAGGCTCGTCCAAGAACTTGGCATCGAGATTGTTCTCATCAAGGACTATCTAGGCAACACCCCACTGCACTATCTTGCTTCGGCACGACACGTCAATGATCCCTTGATCGCATGGTTCCGGGACCATACACAAGGAGCCTATTGCTGGATGGAGACCAAGAATGGATATGGTTATACTCCGCGGGATCTTTGGGTCGACAATGTTACAGTCATAGAGCCAGGCTACTCCTCTGGACCACATGGTTTCGACTGGACATGGCACTGTTGATGACAACAACGTCGATGGATCAGAAGTCGCAGACCACGGGTGGAACCTCACCGGACGAGCGCCATCGAGACCGCCACTTTGGTGGTCAAAATCGTGTGTCAGGTAACATCGTGCACCTCCATGTTCCATTCCAAAGTCCATTGCTTTGACGCCTGAAGGACCGGAGATCCGCGTGCTTGTGCACTCAGTGCGTACATGGGCGAACATATGGATAGATCTGATGTCTTCCGCTCCTTTTTAGGTCACTATATCCAAATTAATTCACCCATCAACCCGTATCCCACTTGATGCCGCTGCGTGATCAAGTACAATCTGTGAGTGAGATTGCTCTGCTCTCCATGGTCGAGGCGGGCACAAGGCTCGACTGGAGCGGCAGCTTCGAGATGATCGGAATAACCTATTGACCGCTGCCATTTGCGCCAGGAGTCTCCACTGGACAGCGGGAATGGAACGGGGTTTCACTGAAATAATATAATAAAACTGTAGAACATTGTTCTAATCTCCAGACCAGCCGATTGAAGTTGTGAAGACCTGGTATACTGTACCATTGGCGTTAGGGTTATTTCTGGACTGCACGGCGTCTCTTTCGTGCGAACAGCTGCTCGCGTTGAATCGTTCGCGCTTGAATTCCCCAAAGCGGCAGCTTTCAAATCCCTTCCAGGAACGGAGTGAATACGAGACGTACATGGAGAGGAGTATTTGTGATGCTGAATAATCACAATCAGTCCTGTGATCGTTCAATCAAGACTATTATGAGCAATGACAGGTCGGCGATCATCGCGTAGATCGATACCCAAGAAGTCGTATACTACCGATGCCTTCGCTGGCATTGAGCACTTGATTGAAGATAATGAAGTCGACGGAGAGAGAACGGCGTTGACAGCCGATGACAAGAACAACGCCAACTATGACGAGCATGAGGGTGAATCCCACGATCAGAACAACGACGAAGACGGCGAGCAGGATGATGATGACGATGATGATTCCGAGGGCGACGACGCCGAGCGGAGCGATGATCAAGAGGCCGATGATGAAGACGAAGTAATGTCCGATATCGACGAACAGGACCGCGGCAACGTTTCAGCAAGAAAGAAGAAATCAACCAAATCTGGCAAGCCCAGCAACGCAGGCTATAAACCTCCCTCACAGAAACGAGTTCCATGTCCACGTGTACCACGAGATCCTAACAAACCCAATCCCAACGAGACTGATCCAACCCTCTACACCCGCGGCTATCCTGCAGGTCTCTTCCAAACTCCCGCAAAGAGCATCCGAAGACTCTATTTCTTCGGTCCTCTGGACGAGGAAACCGATGTGTATCTGCAACTTCGAAAGAGGCACATCAACGAGCCTTGCCTGCCTAGTCGCAAAGCGGATTCGAAAGGTCTGGGAGGTTTCACAATCAGCGAGGAATGGAAGCGGGAAGTGGCAGCGTCGCGGAAGAACTGGGCCTGGTACGACGAAGGCGGTGGGAGGGAGATGTTCGAGCGAGATCAAGTTATGACGAAGCTTGAGGAGAAGGACATCCAGGAGTATCTCTACGGCGATACACCTCCAGCCAAGCGAAGATTCGTCGCAGGACCAATCGATTCAATGCGACTCTTCGAACTCGATCCTGGACAAGCAATGCCCTTGACAGCAGTCTTTCAAGAGGAACAGAGTCGGACATACATTCTCAGGGATTACAAGCGTGGTTTCATCATGAACCTGGGAGAGAGAATTCAATGGTTAGAATGGGTCCCGAACCAGAACGACAGCAAGCAATATCTCGCCGTCGCTGTCTTGCCTCGACATCCCGAGGACGACCCTTACGCGCAACCGCCAGCTGGACCACGATCCTTCCGTCCACAGCCGCGGTACAGATCGTCGATACAAATCTGGGAATTTGTCGCTGACGAGCAGCGCTATGTGGACATCGCGACTCTTCCCCGCAGGCGGATGACCTTGTGCATGGCGTTCGGGGATATCAAGATGTTCAAGTGGTGTGCTGTCCCGTGCGAAGCGGACGATCGATTGGGATTACTCGCCTGTCTCACGGGAGATGGGATGCTACGCGTCTACAGTATCCCTCGACCGCCTGATGATGACGACACAGACATGAACATTCTCTTCAACGAAGCCGCGTTCACTGCGAGCGCTCCGAACACAGTCTACACGTGTCTGACTTGGCTCAGCAGCTCGCGCTTGGCCGCAGGTTGTGCCAATGGTTGTCTGGCGATCTGGGATCTACGTTCCACCCTGGCTCAAACCTCCCGCTCCTCAACATCACCATCATCCTCCTCCTCACAGCGACCTCCGAATCGACCGATGGCCTACCTCAGCATCAGCACCACCTACCTCCTCACCGTCGTCAGCTGCTACCCGACTCATCCGGACATCCTCACCGCCTCCTCCATGACCGGCTTCGTCACCCTCCTCGACCTGCGACAATCCCCCGACAACAAGGACAAAGCCAACCTCCCCTCCCTCCTCGGCCGCACCGCGCTCTCCTCGCGCAGCCGCCACGGCGTCCACCCCCTGATCTACTCCCCGCTCCTGAACTCCACCCTCAGCGCCGACGACAGCGGGAACCTCCGGGCGGCGCCGCTCCGCATGCACCACATCTACTGCGGCGCCGGCCGCGAGGGGTCGCCCGCGCTGGCGCTCGCGGCGAGTTTCTTCCACCCGTTCGTGCTGATGGGCACGGTGGCGGGCAGCGTCATGTGCACGAACCCGACGGGCCGGATCGTGGGCGGCGGCAAGGTGGACATCTGGCAGGCGAGGTGGTTCACGCACGAGTGGCGACGCGCACGGCAGAAGAAGAAGAAGGACGGCGTCCCTCCGGAAGGCGAGTCGATACGACAAGGGGGAGGACAAGGAGGTGAACATGAGGATGACAGCAGCGACGGGGATCGAGGCCTCAGCCGGATCGTCGACGGCTACAAGCCCGAGCTGACCGCGCTCAAGCCCAACTCGGACGGCGCGAACCGGCACGACGGCGTCGTCTTCGCGACGATCCACGAGCTGCGCGCGGCCGTCACCGCGCTGGCGTGGAACTGCAACCCGCACGTCGCCGGGTGGGCGGCGGCAGGCCTGGCGGACGGGTTGCTGCGGGTGGAAGACATCGCTGTTGGCGGCGGCGGCGGCGCCGGGAGGAAGAAGACGGCGACGACGACGGGGGTCGGGAGATGATCTCCCTCTCTTCGCCCCCTATCTTTAAACTCGCTCTTTCGACCAGACGAAGTGGAGTAGAATTCCTTCTTCCAAAGATCCGCAATGTCCCCCGCCCCCCTCGCAAAACATACTCCCATCCACAGAAAGACAGAAACAGGCCGATCTCAAGGCAAGGAGGAGATTTTGAGAGAGCTACGGGAGACGGACAGACAGACAGCTTTGAGAGGGGGGGAGAGAGAAATGAGAAATGGAAGAAAAGAGAAAGACTCCTCTATGATTGACGGATGGGAAACCAAAGCTTTCCGATTCTCGGAGATATAGGATAGATCCAGTTTCGCCCGCGCGCGAGCGCATGCATGCGTTATACCAGTGCCACTGCTGCGGCGAACAGACGGCGGGGGGTCCGGCGAACCCGCTCCGCGATCGTGTGGGCAGTAAATGCTCCACGATATGAAGAGGGAAAACAGATATGACGGGTGTTGGAACGTGTCGAGTGGGAGGGAATAGTAGTAGTAGTAATAAATAGAGCAGTTCTTTTGTGGGACTGCTTTTACTCGGTTGTGATACAACGGCTTCAGAGGGATAGATGGATGGATGGATGGAGTTGCCGATAATTGTAAAAGAAACAAGACCGAAGGACGAAAAGGGATATAAATTGGAGGTTGGTCCGGGGACGGAAATAATAATTCTTTCTTTCTTGCTTGCTTCCTCTTCTTCTTCTGTACAGATTGGTTGAAATTGAGGATGATGGTAAAATAAAAAATAACAATAAAAGGAAAATGCATCAGAGATATGATGATGATGATGATGATGATGATGATGATTTGATGGTGGTGGTGGTGATTTTGGTAAAAGATACAGGATAGATCGATGAGATGGATGGTTGAGGAAATGGGTGGAAGAAACGCCGGGGGGATGAAGGAATTCCGAGAAAATAGACACCTAGTAATAAGAGAAAAATAAGAGTGGCGTGGGATTCAGCAGGGTGATTCCCGGGGCGCTTTCGCAAGCGATGACGATTTCTCCTTTCTTCTGTTGTTGGTTTCCCCCAGTGCATGGATTTTGACACGATTCAAAGGAAATAAAAAGAGAGAGATGATGACAGCATCGAAGGAAAGCGAGTCATCGTCCTTCTCTAGGAAAAAGATGGTCCGGTGTCGGGCGTGGGGAAGTTCGACTTCCACGCTGACGACGAAGAATGGTAAGATCGAGCATTCATCCCGAAGGTGTGGTAGATCGTGGTAGTGAGTGTACGTAAAAGCATGTTGCTCGCTGAGCGAAATGCGAGAAAGGGTCCCACCTCAATGGAAGCCAGTCCAGAGGATGAGAGGTGAGAAAGTCAATAGGACGGATGATGAAAGACCCGGAGCACTCTCCCCCGAATGATAACGCTTGGACGCAGCAGAAACGAAGAGAGACATAAAGAAAAGGCGGAGTCGACAGAGGATGGGTTCGACTATCTGTAGGCTGCTTGAGTAGCATAGATGCTCGCAGCTGCTGCTGAAGCCCAGTCGTTTTCCTCGTAAGGTGGCGTTGGCCATTGTGGGTTCACTGAAGCCTTGTCTGTCCGGTTGGGTGGGATGTCGAGTGGTTTTGAGGGCGTGCTCTGTTGCTGCTGAGCGGTGTATTGTGAGCCGATTTGATCCTTTGATGGTGACGGAGTCAGGTATGGAACATGGTAGCCAGGCTCAGATGCGACCTGTGGCATCGGTGGTCGAGGAGTCTTTTGTTGCTGAGCTGTGATGCTGTTCATACGCTTCGCTGCCCGGTGAGCCGAGGCAATGGCCTCGTCCAGGATTTCGTCTTCTTCATCAGGTGTCTCATAGCGGCTGTTTGTCGAGTGCTTCACCGATCTCCTTGCGCGCATGGAGCCAGTAGCACTTGAGACCTGTGAAGCTTTGGGGTCCGCGGAATGTGGTAGCGAGTGGTGTCGCTTTAGCGCAGGGTTGCTGTGCATCTTGATGGGCTGTTTGGCAGGGATGATGTTTGCAGGGTTCGCAGCAGCATCCAAGCTGTACCGTACGCTTTGGAGTGCGCGATCCAGCTCGGCAAAGTTGGGGTCGGCGGAAGGATCCTGCGCTTGAGGAGCGATCGCCTTGGGCTCATGGACCGACTGTCTGTTGATGTTGGACGACGCCCATGGTGCACAACCAGCCTCGGTATCCATGTCCTCGGCGGCAGGCGAGATCGGAGTCTGGTGACGTCCGGACAGCCGCCTCGCGCGCTTTCGCAGGTGGGAGAAGAAGCTCTCTCTTGAGGTTCCGGTGGGCGACTTCAATCCATTTCCTCCGTTGAGAGCGCGCTCGGCTTCTTGCCGGTGAACATCCGCGTAGTGGTTGCCTTGGGAGTTGACGGAAAGCTGGCGACCGATCTTCTTGCTGGATCGCTCCTCGGATTCTTCTGTCCTTCTCGCGTTGGCTTGAGCAGTGGCAGAGTCTGGTAGTGGTGAGATTGGTCTCACGGAAGGCAGGATGGGGATCGGGGCGACTCCGGTGGTCCATGTCGCGCGTTTCGTGGGCGCGGGTCGGGTCTTGGCCACGCTCACGGAGAGATCGGTAGTGTTGTGGTGTACCGGCGACGGTCGAGGTGATGGCTGCTGAATCGCAGGGACAGGCTCGACGGCTCCCGGAGTAGGCACCTCACGAGGACCGATCGACTTCCTGAACCACGATGACGTCTTGGTGGTAAGCACATGTTCCTTCTCTGTGGTCTCGGCAACGCTGCCAATGTTGGAAGCTTTGCGGCCGATGACGCGCGACGAGCTCGTCTTGGGGCGCAGTGGGTCGACCGCGTCCTGGAAGTAAGCGTGCTCAAGCGCTTGACGGGATGTCGGTCGGACCTTAGGATCCCACAAAAGGCACCAAGTGACGAATTGGGCAAGGCTCTGCGGCCATTGAGGCGCGGGGAGAAGAGTCTCCAATGAGTGAGGAGCCATCTTCGGGAATGAGAAGCCAAGCTTCTGAGCCAATTTGATGCCCTCCTTCCATTCACCTCCGCCAACTTTCTGGCCATGCTTGTTGACCCAGCTGCCGGGGCTGCCCATGATCTCGCATACTCGCCAGACCTGATCGACTTCGTTGCCGCCAGGGAACAAGGGCTTGAGGGTGGCAATCTCAACAGCCATGGCACCGACGGCCCAGATATCCACGGGAGCAGAGTACTCGCCAGCACGGAGGAGGACCTCAGGAGCACGGTACCAACGAGTCGAGACGTATGTCGTGTATGGCACGCGTGATTGGGTCTCACGGGCGAGACCGAAATCGGCGATTTTGATGGAGTACACTGGAGGCGTCGACGGCGGTGTGACCATTGCCGAGTATCGCTTGAACGCGTTTCCAGTGTCGTGAGCCGAGGTGGAGACCAGGATGTTCTCTGGCTTAATGTCCCGGTGGAAGAACTGGTGGTCGTGAATGTGTTCCAGACCGGCAAGGATTTGGAAGAGGATGCTCTTGACGCTTGAGCCGTCCAAAGGTTTGTGGTCGCGAGCTTTCATGAGCTGATAGAGGTTGCCGTCCATGTACTCCATAGCGATATGCAGCTTCTTGCTGAGGGGGTCCAGAAAGATGTCATACGCGGGCACAAGGTGTGGGTGGTTTGGTAGCGTCTTCAGGAAGATGACTTCCCGTAGCTCCATGCATTGTGCGAAGCTCTCAAACGTCTTCTTCATCGTCTTGATGGCCACCTGGGAAAAAACGCGTCAGTTGAGTCGGTCGCAAACGTACTACGCGCTGTCATCGCATACCAATGTGCCTCGTCGAACGACATTGGCGCCAGCGCTCCGCGTCCGACCTAATGAAACACTTCCAAAGCTTCCGTCGCCGATGTCTTTGATGATCTCGTATTTGTCCTCGAGGGCCATGTTGGACTGGCTGCTGGTCGACCAGCCGCGGTAAGCCGAAGAATCATATGCTACCGTCATGGTCGATGTGATTTCTGCTCCGATTGCTCGAAGCACACGCGAAGAATGGAGCTCCTGGTCTACCGGGACATGGAGTATATAATCTAGTGGAGAACAAAGCCTAGACAGACGATCGATCAGTACAGGCGGAGTGGAGGACAGCACTTCCTCGCAACATACCGGTCAAGCGAATAGTGTCGGTGTCTGTCCTGAGTGATGGTGATGATGATATGTGGTCGTGTCGGGATTGATCGTGTCAGTGATCGGCAGGTGATTCGTCGAGGTGGCCGAGAGGATTAGTTGTAGGATTACGGCGAGATTTCCGCTGCAGTCGGCGAATGTGGAATGTAGATGATAGAGAACGAGAGACAGGTCGACGACAATAGTGTCGGAAGGGGGGTGAAGGCGGGCGGGAGGTGGTGATGGTCCAGCAGTCCAGGGTCCCGAGAGCGCGCGTTTGATCGCAGTTGAGGATACGATGTACGTCGATGGGAGAAAGGTCTCAGATGCGAGGGTGAGAGGGAGTGTGTGTGGACGTGCGTACATGTACGTGCGCGAGAGGCCGTCCAGCAGAGGAGGATGAATGGCAGCAAGAGCAGCGACACCGTGGCGACGGGTGTGTGCGTACGTGCGCGCGGGCTGGACGTGTGTATGGAGAGAGACAGAGAGAGGGTGTGTGTGTGTGTCGGGGGAGAACTGTATTCGAGCAAAGACGTTGGCCCGCCGAGCGGTAAATCGTTGTTGGTTCGTGATGATGAGGAGGAGGACGGGGAGGGTGAATGATGGATGAACGGAATGGGAAGGGCAGCAGTCACTCCGCGGGCCACACACGGTCAACTGGCTGGAGGTCCCGGTAAATGGACAAGACAAATCGTCGTCGACCCTTTCGCCGGTGCGCGCACACGCCCCGAACCAGGCACGGACAGGCACGGGCGCACACACACGCATACACACACAGACACGCACACACTGGAATGGCAAAGTGTCAGGCACCGGGCCAAGGAAACAGGACGATCGCGTCGTTGGACGTGCCGGGTCTCTAGTGTAGACGATGGCTCTGACTCTATCGTGGGCCACAGTGGGTCTCCAAGAGGGCGTTCATCATCGTTTCAACGGAGGTGGTGAACGGGAAGGTGGGTACGTGCGTGCTGAGGCGATTCGTGTTTGCCCTTCAGCGGCGACCCGGGCCTGATTTAACGCGATGAGCGGACGGTAGATGATGAGGAGAAGTAAGGAACTGGCGTCCGAACGGTGACGGTATGAAACGACGTTTGAAGGGGAATAGGGAGGAAAAGGAGGTGGTTCGCATCGAAATCCAGTCGGACAGACAGACAGACAGCCGGCCCCGCAAGAGACGCTCTGCACATCAGCAAACAGCCAAACTACCTTGGTATACGCTGCTGCAATCCCATACTCTACTCTATTTATTATTATTGCCGTAGGTACAGTCACTACAGTGCAATTGATGGGCAAACTGGAGTGGTGGTGGTGTCGTCCGGCTTCTAGTGATTATTGTTGCAGCTGTCTATCCCCTGTTGCTCCCACTCAAATCACGGTTCGGGACGTCGCGACGCGTCCTTTCGAAGGAGCGGAAGTCCGTTCACTGGAGCCGGCGTGGACGGAGTTGCGGATCGAGGGCTTGTCGAAGAGACTAAATTGGATGCCGATGCGTCAAAACTAGTGGTGGTGGCGGAAATGGTGGAGGCTGTCGAGAGGGATCATTGATCGAGATGAGAAAGGACAATTTCCAGCAAGTCGCACGAGGGGACAAGCCGGCGCAAGATGAGGCATGTTTCCGCGACTGCTGCTTGAGGGAGCGAGGAGCGCGAGGGGAGAAATGTGAGGCGGCGGCAGTGGGAGAGAAATCAGGGCGTGGGAACGGCTGAATGAGGAATGCGGCGGTGATCGGTTCCTGCACACACATACATACATATGCCTTATGCATCACACACAATACGGGTGGTGTTTCGTACGGTCCGTGTGTTCCAAGGTTGTATGGTGGAGACTGGCGGCCAGGAGATTCCAGGCCGCAAACGTATGGGGCGTCGGCAGCAAGAAATGTGGTTGTTATCACTGTGTTATTATCTCATTATGATTATCATTATTGTTGGCAACCACCACGACCGCTGCTACTGTCCGTACCAATGGGAATTTCCGTCGGGAAGAGAGAGAGAGAGAGAGCAGGAGCAGAGGGATGAGGAGCGAAAGGGCGCAGGGAATTGGGGGCCATGAATCGGAATCACATATAGTAATAATATTGTATTTGATGGTGATGATGCTGACAGAAAACCGCCCATGTGAACAGAAAGGTGCCCGGTGCCTGTGCCTGCGCCTGCGCCTGTACCTGACAGAATGGACAGCACATCAGGCCTCACCGTGACAACAAGCGCATACATGAGGACGAAGTAGTGCCATCTTCCGCATATGGGAGCAAAATAGAATGGACGGGACCTTTTCTTCCCTCCTCACCCATCCCGTCGGAACCGTGGTGCCTGAGGACAGGCAGAGATGATCACCGCCCAGCAACAGCCACAGAGAAAACAACACAGCACAGCGCAACACACACACACGCACAAAACATACTCACAAAACATGCACACACGCCAATCATCACCGGCCGACGAGACGGGTGTCTCCTAACCCGCAAGAGGACTACTGGCTGGACCCGGAGCAGCGGCACGACGGACAGAGCATTCCTTAGTCCTCCTGTCACCGACCAGAGGACCGGCGCGGGCGGCGGCGGCGGAGGCGGCACGTTTCGCAGCGGTAGTGGCAGTAGTAATCACAACGATAAATATCTATCTAAGTAGGTGGTAATAACATCGCGAAATGGTGTGCGGCACCTCTCTCTCCACCATTCTGCGCTGGCCCCCCATGCGGCCGCCTTCCATCCTCGTCGAAGGAGAAGGAGACGTAGACCACGGAGCAAGATAGGGAAGAACGAACAAGGTTGCCGACAGGAATGCTTCGGAGACTAGACAGAGCTGGGACGGGGAAGAGTTCCCGGGAGAGCAGGAAGCATCTCCATCATTCCATGTCCATGGGCCGGTGGGTGTGTGGGAAAAATGGATTTATGGAGGACAGGGGGGCCTGCAATCCCCAACCGCGTGTGGCGTGCGTTCGCAGATAGATGTGTCTCCGAGAAGGGAGAAATTAGATAACCAGCGGACTCATCCTCGACCGTCCATGATTCATCTGGACATCATCAGGATCATCATACCAAAACGACCCTCCGATCGAGAGGGTGGTGTGGCGGGTCGTGCTCTCCCCGTTGTCTGTGGAATGCGGTGCGGAGAAAAAGGGCCCTGGTCGAAAGTGAATATGCCGTATATCAGCAGGAGAGTTGTTATCGCAGGGACGCTGGGCGACCTAAAGGAGTGGAACAGGCAGCTCTCTGCTAAAAATATGATGTTGCTGCAGGACACCTACACACCTACATACATACATACATACATACATACATACATACATACATACATACATACATACATACATACATACATACATACATACAAACATGCTATGGTCTTGTTGCATTCTCCAAAAATGCCGTAACGAGAAGGACAGACACACACACACAGAGAGAGGGAGAAGATGTATAGCAGAGACCGAAAACGGACGCGGAATCGTCGGAACATTCCAGTTTCCAGCTGGGGCACAGGTCTGAGATCTACCCACGATCCTCCCAAGGTTCCAACACATGTCGGAGAGGAAGGGACACCCTTGCTATAGGGAGCGTGAACACCGGCACGGCTGTTGAGAAAGCTGTCTCATCATCAATCTGAAATCCCATCTGAATCATGGACGCGCCACATGGGAATGATGATATTGTTTGACACCGGTCATCGTTACCAGCGATCACTTCTGGAAACGCCGGGAAACGTTCTTCTCACGGTGACAGGGTTGCCTGCTGAAGGTTACAGTGTTCCAGTAGCAAAGAAGGGGTTCACGACATGCAGGTGGTCAGCGATAAGAATACTGTACACATGCTGTCACTCTCGTCCGCGATGTACTTAATTATAGATGCTCGATTCGGCGGTCCACATTGCCCTGGAACAAAGCTGGATGCATGTGTTCTCCTTCAGCTGACGACAATCCTTCCTCTACATACAAAGTTCCGGTGTGCGCTCATCGCGCCACGCACGAAAAGGTTCACTTGGTACACTGTCCATTATTATCACTACTCGACGACTGTGGATCTCGACGGCGTGGGACGGAGAGGGAAGAACTGAGGTTGGCGGAATTTTCCTTCTTGGTAAATTAAGCAATCCGAAAGTCTGGGAGAGGGGAAGGTGGAATTATATTGCAAATGAGATGTCTATTACGGTCCCCGTGTAATAGAAATGAATGTCGGTCTCGCCGTGGCTTCAAACCGTGGATCAACGACATCTGTCTGGTAAATCATGAATGGATCTGAAGAACGACAGTCGTCTTGTACCGTATTGCCTCTGCCGCTGCTGCTGTTGAGACCCTATGATGGGGCTCTCGGACTTTTTCCAGAAGTGGCAGTGGTTGTCAGGTTCGATCTGCATCTTCTTCCCAGTTGATCAATCCTTGTCATCCATCGCTCATCACTACAGTAGGTCCTAGTCCCAACGTCCCTACCGACTCCGAGCATCTACAGGACATACAACCAACCCGAGCATCCTTCGTTCGGTGTCCTGCGGTGGTGGAGGTTACCGTGTCCACTCGTACCTTCTCTCCAAAACAGTCCCAGGTGCACATTCTTCCACGGATCTTCTTGACACGATGCGGGCGTCAGCGGCGTGGTCAGCGGCGTCGTTCCTCCCACGATTCCGCCTTGGCCCTCTCGGGAGGGGGCCTCACAATGACGGCTCTCACCCGGCGGCTCTACTCTCCCTTGCGGAGTTGGTTGGGAGGACTACCCAAAGTGGTATACAATGGGATTGTGTTGTAGATGAGTATTTGGCTACAGTGATGTGGTTTGTCTGTCCTACACCATCGTCGAGGGCTTCGAGGATGACGGGAGGGAAAACATGGACATCGAAGGATGCTCATCATGGGACACATGACGTCGCAGACCTTGAGGAGCCCTATGCTGCGGGATCTGGTTGGCAGAGGACCCATCTCGCGCAACGGATGAATGTTTACGGACGTTGTGGTCAGCCCTGGCGGACAGGGGAAAAGATTTCCGTGAGGCTGCCTACGTAAAACCATGTCATGTTGGGAAGGAGGTCGTGTTATCGCGACACAGAACAGAACAGAACAGAACGCGCGTGTCGCATACGCGTGACTTTCGCGACTGCTGGACATTCCCATTGGACCCTCAATGTGTGAGTGTGAGTGTGTGTTGTTTATCATCATTATTATTGCTGCACATCTGAAGTCTTCATCACACATACCCATCTCGATGACGAGGGTTTCATTACCACCGCCATGGTTCAAATACGAAGCATCTCGCATAACAATGTGATGGACTGCGCATGGGAAAGTGGAAGGATTGATGGCGATAATGATGAGCTCATCTCCTCCTCCTCCTCCTCACGAGACATCCTCTGAAAATATTGCCAATTTCACGCCGTCTTTCCGCCGCTCATCTCCCGCCGCCGTCGGCTGATCATCACACAAAGCACTGTAATAACAAGATGTGACGGGGGCGCTTGTCGAGCAATACACGCATGTGTCGTCGTATTCATGGAATTATCATCATTGTCATCAGCAAATGGGAACAACGATCACATCGTCTCGAACGTGATGATCACGATTAGATATGATGGTCTGTACCTGCAGCGCTTACAATGGCACATCCTTCAGCACATGATTGCATATTTTTATTTACTGTGCTTCCATTGAATGCTCATCACTGTTGTGAAGGAAGCGTATCGTCCATTAAATCCAACATCCATATATATCCCCTTGGAACGAAACCCAGGGCCGGGTCGCGCGAAAGGGTGAATCACCACCCTCCTTTGGTCGTTCTGCCGCCGCCCGACGGAGACAGGATTTCCATCGGTCAATTAATCAATCCATCATCATCAAGAGGGTGATGATCCCGCTGGATCGACCACGTCGCAACATAATTAACACAATACGATCATGGTGAATCAACTCCCAACATAACGAGGTACTACTGGGTATCGCCATCCTCTCCCTGCATCCATCATAGTTCCAGTATCCGACATCACGATACTGTCGTCTCACGGGAAGGAGGACACGGGTGTAGAAAGTCCCAGTCCCGCCTCGGCGAAACGGTCCCGCCTGCCTCGGAGGAGAGGAAACTCTCCGGTTGCGTGCCTGCCTGTGCTATTCCCGGCGTGCCTGGCATCACCCGTTGGGTACATTAGATCCTGGGGACGATCTTTCTTTGGGGGCTTTATATTTTGCTCTCGGGCGGGCGTGACGAGCGAGCGAATAGAAGCCCAAGAAGGAAAGGGAAAAAAAGGCAAATTCCCCTGGATGCTGCTGCTATGCCATAATGGTCTCGGCAGAAATCCCCCCAAAAAAAACCAAAAACCAAAAAACACGAAGAGGAGGGAAATGTTTGTTTCGTCGTTTCGTCATGCGAGCGGTCATCGCATTGTGTTCCTTCCTGCTTTGATTTACATGTATGGACAACCAGTGTAATCTTCGCAGCAAAGTGTGTGGGATTCTGTTGGCCTGAGAGGATCATCCCGAGGTTGGGGCGGGAACTACTACTTTTCAGGTATGTATGTGTATGTAAATGTATACATGTATATGTGTGGAAAGGGTCTGGCATCGCATCGTCTCCGCGTGAAGATCATTCCTCTTTCTGCGGACCATGCTATGCTATGTTATGCTGTGTGCATGTGTGGGGATGTGATGATGGTGGACTCACGACGGGCAGGGCGGTCGTTGATCGTGACGTCTCCGGCTATCAATCGATCAATCAATCAATTGGAAAGACCGAAAAGAAGGGCCACCATACATCCGCCGTTTCTCTCCCTCCTCTGTCTGGGACACTTCCCCATGCACCACCTCGGAAAAGATTTCCCAGGCCCGCCCGCTTGCTTGTCCTCCGCGGGACTCGACTCAGCCTTGCAGCTGCATACATATCCTGTGACGGCGACGGTCATTGGAAACTGTTCCAGTCCGGGGCAAGCCGTTTGCTGTATCCCACGGGGTTCCATCCATTGGGCCGTATTGATGAGCATTTCAACAGTGATAGTGGGATCATGATATCCATAATGGATAGGTGTCTCGCCCGCTGCATGCACGCTGCTCTCCATCGGGAAAGAAAGAACCAGCCCGAACAGAGAGAGACCCATTGCGGCTCGGGTATGTTGTATTGCAAACAGGAGCCCACCCATCGTTGTGATCGTTATTACTATGGAATTGTATTCTACCTTTGTTGCGGGAGGATGACGTGGTCTCTTCCTTCACAGAGTTCGTCATCGTCATCTTTGCAAATTTACACAATTCTTCCGGCGTATTTCCATCATCATCGTCAAAGCAGGCAGAAAACGGGCGCAGGGATAAACAAATAGAGTTTCCTCTGCAGAACAGCCGATACCTGCCAAGCATCAGCATAGACCCCTCGTAAAGGAATCCGAGCTGGCGAGAGAGAGAGAGAGAGGCAGGGCCCGATGTCTCGTCCATGCGGCGAACCCTCCCGAGACAGCGTCTCCCTCGTCGCAGTCGGGGGAAAACAGAGGACATGACTATTGATTGTATTTCTCCGCGAGGAAAAGGGAAGAGACATCGGACCCTTGATCGTCAGGCACCCACCCGCCAGCGCCGCTCACGAAACTCTATCTCCCTCTGTCTCACTCTCTCCCACTTTCTCTATCTCCCTCTGGTCTTCGGACACTTTCCTGCGCCTCCCACATAGAAAAAGAGGTCTTGCTGCCCGAAAAAGAAATACCCCCCACCCGCGGTCGTGGCACGGCGTGATGCTTTTCCCATGGTGAAACACTCGCCGAAATTCATCGGGCGAGAAAAGAAAGATCTATGGGGTGATTCGAAAGCCGCTTGAGTTTTCCTTTGGGGCCTCATGATGGTCGAGGTCCCCTCCGCAGATTCCCTCCTTGATGGATGAGTCGAAATGAACCATTCTACAGTACAGTGCGGGCTGGACTGTCGGTTTGATGAAACACCAGCCCCCAAAAGCCGCGACGGAGCAGAGAACGAGGTGACTATTCTAACGTGGCTGGATGATTCTTCCCATGTGAAACTTGGGCATCTGAGAAACGCGATTCTAACGGGGTTTGGAGCGTCCGTCGGGAAAGTTGAACGTCGGGTGAGAAGCGGACGGCTTTCACGGGTGATCGTGACCGTGACTCGCGCCATGAGATCCAACGTACTGCAGGTCGGTGTTTCGATATCCTACCCTATCTTAGCTGTGGTTCGACAACGCATAACGACAACATATAACCCCATCGCGAATCTCCCAATCGACCCCGTCACGTGCGTGTATGTGTGTGTTGTTGTTTCCACGCCCATCAACGTGCTCGATTGACACACGTACGCGAACCCTATGATCAAATGACAGGTCCGCCCCGTAGTCCACGGGTCCTCCACGCGAGAGGGGAGGTCGGATGTCGGGCATCGATATGGTGATGAAGGCGGCGTTCCATTGGCTTGTTTGGGTTGAATGGCATGCAGCGGCGGAGAAAAAGCCGTGGTAGAGGGGCGATGGCGTCCACAGTCATCGTGCTGTGTGGGTCGTGAAATCACCGAATTGGTTCCGACCTGCATGTATATGCCCAGGTCTCTGTGTATATGCCCACGATGACTGGAAAGGCCGAAGAGGGAACGGTTCGCGTGTGTGGGTGGTGCTGTGAGCCAGATTTCTGGGATTGATGATGATGATGATGAGAAGAAGATACAGTATTGGAGTTGAGAATCTACGACGATGTGATTGATTATGGGCTGCTCTGCTGGCTTTTTTGGATTGAGGTGTGGAATTTGGTCAAGGACTGGATACTTGGTTCAAGAGCTGGATTCGAGTTCTATGAGTTGGCAGGATCTAGAGAACAGGAGAGATAGTTTCTACCAGAAACATATGCTTAGTTTCCTGCTTTTCTTCTCTTCGAGAGATTCCGGTTCGAATCATCTCCACGTCCCATGAACAGAACTCCCGCTGCCATGCAATCACATCACATCATTAACCACATGCAATCCCAATTCGAGGAGAACCCTCCTCGTCCCCTCTACCACCCTCCTCCAGCGGCATGCGCCAACGCATTCACCCGATCCACATCGCTCCCGCCGGATTTGTTCTTGCCGACGTCGCTCTCCACGACACGATACGTCGTCTTGAGGAGGACGTCCGGCTCGATCCCGGTGAGGTCGCTCCAGTGGGCGAGGAAGTCGCGGACGCGGCGGCGGGAGATGCCGTCGACGAGGTCCTCGCCTCTGCTGCTGCTGCTGCTGCTGCTGCCGGATGGGTTGTCGGTGTCGGTGGAGAGCACGGAGTCGCGGGCGGGAGAAGTGGAGGATGGTGATGATGACGATGACGGAGGAGGGTCGTTTGACATTGTTATATCGCCGTCGTGATCTTTCGTGGTGCTGTTGGTATTGTGAGATGCATTTGCTGAATTTTCTCCGCGAGTGGCATTGCTGCCGTCCTCAGTGTCGCCATCGCCCTCATCGTGAGTGTCGGCAGACCAATATGCCTCGTCAACCTTGGCCAACCATTCCCGCTGAGCAGGCAAAACTTCCTGTTCAAGCCCCTCTCCGTTGACGATGCCCGTTCCGCCGACCTGCCGCAGTGTTGCGACGTCGCCCACCTTGATCTGGCCACCGCCGTTGGTGCATCCGCCAGGACAGGCCATGACCTCGACGTAGGCATAATCGCCATCGGCGCTGGTCCCGGCAGCCGCGCCCGGGCGACGAGCCGTACCCACTTTCCGCGCGGCCGCACCAGGCATACGGCTGGCTTTGGCAGGTTTGAGGCGCCGGACGAGATTCTGGATGTTCCGGAAACCGTAGTATCGCGCGGCCTTGAAGACGGTTTGGCCGCTGGGGTCTAGAACGGAGTATTCGGCAACGTCTGTGTTCCTGCCTCGCTGAAAGCTGATCGTGGAACCGGGCGTTTCCACCTGCCGGGTTTTCAAGATGTGATGGAGATAGCCGCCGCTGGTGCCGATCGATTCGACATCTTCCCGTTTACGCTTCTGACCGTAGCCAGGTGCGAACAGGAATGAATCGACCCCCGGGTCTGCAAATGAAGGCGCGAATTCCCCAGTGACGGGTCGTTTCGGTAGTCTGGGAAAGCTGATGTTGCGACTCTCGGCCAACATGAGAAGCTCGCGAGCGGTGATCACGCAGTCTACATCCCGGACCGCATCCTCCTCCGTCTGGCCATGCCACGAGTGCGAGGTGAGCTCACTTCGAGAAGCCTCTAATTTCTTGTCAAAGCAAGGCATGACGGCCAAATGCCATATGTTCTGAGGCGGAATTCCATATTTCTTAGACAAGACGGATTTCACAAGTACTCCCGTCAAGGCCTGGGGCGACTTGAGTTTGCTCAGATGCGGCAGGATATGCGGGTGCGTCTTCTCCGCATAGCAGATCCAGCCTGGACACGCGGATGTGATGACGGGTTTCTTCTGTGCTTCGTCCTGGGTCGATTGCGCAACCTCGTCGGCAGCGGCTACAAGACTCGCCTCCCGCATGGCGTTGGTATCGATGACCCATGCGAATCCGGAGCCATGCTGACCACCGCTGCGGACACCTTGAGGGCCTCGAAGTAATTGGTCGATCATGTTGCCCGCCTGCCGTTCCGATACTCCATATGTGGCCGCCAGACTTGCTCGTGCCTGGGGCGAGACGCTCGCCACGAAGATCTTTGCTTGCGCATCTGAGAGAGCGGGAAACTGGGATCCAGCACCAGGGAGTCGTAGTTCATGGTATTTGTCCAGGGTATCGAGGACTTCGCCGTGACTTTGCAGACTGACGAGGACCGCTTCTGCACTCGTAACGCAACCCGAACAAGCGAGGCAGTCTGTCAGTGAGATTTGTGCTGGAGGTGGCTTGCTGGTAGATGCGATCTTGTCCTCGGTGGTAACTTCATATTCATTCAGAGTCTCCGTGGGTTGTTGAAGAGGTAATGTTTCCACCGGTTTTATGCACGCGACTCCCGGGTTGATGAAGTCATTCAGATCGTCCGTGGAGAGAATGGCAGACATGACGAAATCTGTGAGGCAATCACCGCAGGAAGAGGATGAATGAAATCGCCAGAGTCAGTCACAGACGAATAAGAAACAGAACCTGCAATAATGTGAATAGAACTATCTCCTATGATATACAACTTTGTAAGCAAGACCTATCTCCATTCCACGGAAGAAGCGAGTGCGAAGTTGGACCAGTCATTGTCACGGCATTTGTCGTCTGAAACTAGGCACTCCAGGGCGCGATCTCGGCCTCGATTCCTGCGTGGCGAGAGATATGGGGGAATAAATTATCGGATGGGGACGGAGGGCCTCGTTCACCCGCACGATCCGTGCCAAGCAATCTTTTCGCCTTGCTTATCGATCAAGCAAACTTTCCCGCACGTGAGCGCGAAGCTTTTCCGCGTTACGACATTTCAACAACATTTGACAGACAACTTCCCAACAGCACGAACCGATCGCTCCAACGATCAACACAATACCCATCGCATCCTCCACCTCAACACAACACACCCAACAAGAATCCTCCACCTCCACAAAATGTCCGCCTACCAACCTCCCTCCGCAGGCGGTTCCTCCTCGCAGCAAGCCTCCGGCAGCCAAACCGGCGGTCAGAGCAGCGGCGGCGGCGCAGGAGGTTACTCCGGCTTCAACATCACGGGCAGCAGCAACTTCGAGGACACGTCGCGGCCGGTGCACTATCTCTGCGGCGACTGCGACCAGAAGGTGACCTTGAAAAAGGGCGATCCGATCCGCTGCAAGGAGTGTGGATATCGGGTGTTGTACAAGGAGAGGACGAACCGGTAAGTCCCTTCGAGGATGGGAGGGAGGTCTTGTAAATACATCAGCTGACGCGAATTGTGTTTTTTGATAGCATGATCCAATTCGAGGCCCGTTGATTGGGTGACGCGAGACATGAGGCTGCGTCGACTTGCGTCGACTCGCGCCGGGCTACCGTACTCCACCGCGTAGTCGGGGCTTCGCGCGCGTAGAAGAAACATACACGAAGGCGCTGCGGTACAATACTGGCAATCGTCAAGGACGATGTGGTGGGGTAAAAAGACATGCCTTGCTTTTGGCGAAGAAGACGAAGAAAAATCCACGAGAGATCCCCACGCCGCGACGACGACGACGACGGCAACGATGAATGATTTCGACGACTGACGATGGTGACGGGACGATGTGGGAGAAGAAGAAGAAGAAGGAAGTGCCCTTCCAGCATCTTCCAGGGAAGGAAGAACAAGGAGAGCTCACGGACATAAAACCCTGGTATATAATACGGAGACGCGCAAGGGAGAACCCCAACTCCCCAGAACAAGTGTAGCAGGGCCTCATGGGACAATCCTTCATTTTCTTTTCCTCCCGAAGGTTCCCATGCCATCCTCCACTGGGAAACACTCCACGGTTCCACCTCACGACCGCAATAGATGACCAAACGCCCCCGAGGGCTCAAACTTGAAATCGTGGAGACGGCGGATTTTTTCTCATGTCTGGATTCGTCGGGAGGGGGGAAAGGTTTGGAAACAGATCGAGAGAAAATTCCGTGTGCTGAAGAAGACCATGGCAGGAAATATATAATAAAAAACGCGAGGATTTCTAATCATGGCCAAAAGCGATGATGAAAGTGATGCATGAAGGCGCACGATTGCGATGATTCTTTTTCTCCCTTTCTTTTTTTCTTTCTCAGCGGCTGAAGGAGAAATTGGTAATGGTGGTGATGGTGGTGGTGGTGGTGGTGGTGAAGTGGAGATGAGACGACCACGACGACGAGAAATGAGCGATACATACCTTGCAACATGCCGTGGAATTTTCGGGATTTATTCTTTGGGGATGTATTTCTTCCCGTGTGATGCCCGATGTACAGGGAGCCGTCAGGGAGGCGACCGCCGTCAGCCCTGTTCCATCCGTCTCTCATCGGCAGGCAGAGGGAGAGGGAGGGTGACGACACCGAGTTCCTGCATGGTCAGCGGACGGTCTAACCCAGCGTCAGATGAGGTGACGAGCGCGGGGGAGTGGATCCAACACGTCAAAGGTCGTTTTCGATTTGTGTTCATTCGGTTCCCCTATCGACGTCGTGTATTCTCCCCATCATCTCCTGGTCCTGCTTCTTCTCCGTCCTGCTTCTCCCTCTTGGAAATTTCCCAAGATGACGGGGGGAAAGAGACAAGAAACAGGGCCAAGCACCTATTCTGCTCTCCCAAAAGAAAAATCAGAAAAGCAGGAGTGGAAATCTCTCTTCCTCGTGGAAGGCCGACATCATGTCATAATCCCACCTCTCCATCGGATCGCCCTCCATTCCCCTTTCCAATCTACCGAAGCCCTGTTCCCCAATATCTCCCCCTTTCATCGCCCACGACGTTCGCACACATCTAAGATCCCCTGAACGCATCGAACCGCTTGTAGGTGTAGCCGATGAACGGCAGGGACATGGTGGACTCGTCGCCGGCGCCGGTCGCGAGGGCGGCCTCGGTCTCGCGGCGCAGGGCGGCCGAGTTGTCGACCTGGGGGATCTCGTCGATGGGGAAGTACTGCGTGTCGATGTTGGACTGCAGCTTGGGCTCGAAGGGCGCGCGGATCCGCCGGAGGCCGTCCCAGTTCACGCCCGCGAAGAACGGGTGGTTCTTGAGGTCTTGGGCGCCGGCGAGGCGGCCGAGCCGGTTTTGGGAGTCGCAGATGAGGCTAACAGATCGACCACGTTAGACCTTTTTGGAAATTGCGGTCTCCTCACATGGACATGACACGTGTGGGGGAAAGGAGAAGTGGGAGAAGAACGTACCTGCGGACAAAGTGCTCGGCGTCCTGGCCGAGTTGCTGGTCCGGGGGGAAGTTCAAGTGGCGCGGCCAGTCGACGATCTTGCGGTATGTCTCGTGGTAGTCTTCGGAGCAGAACGGCGGCCAGCCGATCAAGCATTCGAACATGATGGTGCCGACGCTCCACCAATCGCATCCGAAATCGTAACCCTTGCCGGAGAAGATCTCCGGGGCGATGTAATCCGGAGTACCCACGGTGGAGTAGGCCAGCTGTCGACGAGACTTTCGCCAGGTGTTAATCTGGTTGCGGTTGGAGACGGTGAGCTGGATCTGGTCGATGGAGACGCTGTTGCGGTTCTGCTGCTGCGAGACGGATTTGGGCTTGTTTTGCGACATGAGTTGCTGGTAGTACGAAGCGGAATGTTCCTTGGAGAAGCCAGTGGACAAACCGAAATCGGTCAGCTTGATGTGGCCGCCGCGGTCGAGTAGGATATTGTCGGGTTTGATATCACTAGTATATGATGTTAGTCGTTTGAATCCCATTGGTCCCAAATCATTCTGCTCCCCATGGAGATCGAGAGGGTTGCTTACCGATGGATGAATCCCAGCTTGTGTACTGCCTCGATCGCCAGTGTGATTTCGGCCATGTAGAACCGTGTGATGTCCTCGGAAAAGATTTCGTACTTGATGAGCATAGTCATCAGATCACCACCTGGCAAGAACTCCATCAACATGTACAGGAAAGTGGAATCCTGGAATGAGGTGTGCAGCTTGACGAGCCACGGGCTGTCCGCGTTTGCAAGAATGTCCCGCTCGGCGCGGACGTGTGCAAGTTGGTCCTTCTTGTGCTGTGTCCGAGTGGTCAGTACTGTTGCCCTTTGCGCCCGTGTCGAGCCGAAGACTACTTTGCGACCATTCGCGACTTACCATTTCGTTCTTGATCAAAGACTTCAGGGCATAGATCTTTCCATCGTGTCTCCTCTGCACCAATCGAACCTCACCGAAGGCTCCTTTGCCGATGATCTTGAGCGTCTGGTAGTTCTGGGGCTTTTCACTGGTGCGCAAGAACCGCAAGAAGTTGGCTTCGGATTTGCGGCAGGTGTTCTTGCGGGCTTCCTTTCGGGAATCGGACATTTCCGAACTCATGGCGGTGTCCAGTTCCTTTGCTCTGTCGATCATGGCCACTCGTTAGCACTCATCCTTCATCGCGAATGTCCCTTCCGCTCCTGCTGCATACCTCTCATTTCGTGCCCGAGCCCGCTCGACATTCTCCCGGAAGAACTCCTGTGTCAGGAGCTTCTGCACCTTCATCCGCTCGGTGATAGAGCTCGAGTACTTCTCCGAGTTCTTGACTGGCGGTTCATCGTCGTAGATGGAAGGCTGAGGAGGCATCTGGGGCACCGGGGCGCTCAGATAGTTCGCATAGCCTGGGGAGCTGGTGGTGGCTCCGGCGGTGCGAGGTCGAGCATTGGCGGGAGACGGTTGTCTGTTGTACGGACTGGAGGAACGAGGGGTGTTGCCCCCGAGGTTCTGATGTTGGAATTGGTGTGCGAGACCGTTGGTCATCTGATCGAAGCCGCCCGGCGAGCGATAACCTGCGCCTGGGGAGGCATTGGCGTACTGCTGTTGGTAGCCTGCCGGGTTGTTGCTGTTGTAAAAGTATCCCTGGCTGTTGATGCCACTGCTCGCCGGCTGTGCGCCCCATACCTCTTGCTGACCCGCGGAGTTGGGGAACGGTTGTGGGAAGGTTGACGGAGTGGTCGGGAAAGCCCGACCTTGCTCAGCGGCGAAATTCGGGGAGTTTGTGAAGCCAAAGTTCAGATGGAGGCGGTTCTGAGCGGAATTTGGGTCGGCCGGCAGCTGTTGCTGCTGAGACTGCTGCTGCTGCGATTGCTGTGACTGTCCTGAAGCCGACGCTGGCGATGCTTGCTGTTGCTGCTGCGAGGGAGGCGGCTGTTGGTACGCCATGGTTGCGAGCAGTCTGTCGAAGTGACCAACAGTGTTCTGGAGCAATAGACTGATGGTTAGCGAGACCGATCGGACGCAGGCAACGGCTATTGCAGAGCATACGGCGCCGTACGAACCCCTCAAGAACAATGGCGTTGGGAGGTCAACGGGCAGTCCAGTGAGGCACGTGGAGTGCAGTTCTTCAACAGGTCCAGGAGGCGGCGGCGGCGGCAGCGGAGGCGGTGGTGGTGGTCACTCTAGTATCGGCTAGAAACCACTGCGAGGAAATGAAAAGCAGGTGATGAACTATTCCTGCATGCTACAAGAGTAGAACGCTGTACGGGGAGTGAATCAGGCAAGTGCATGCATTTCGGTGGAGTACCTAGTCGAGGGCATGCAGTACTAGCGGAGCACAATATGCCATAGTTCCGTGAGTCCCTCCAGGGCTCTCTTGCCTCATACAAAATCTCAGGGTGAGAAATGCGGGCGCGACGACCGCCGATTTTGACTACCGGCGGGGGGAACTCCTTAGCCCCAGTGGACGGACGGCGGGCGGAAGGGCGGATTTCACAGGCGAGGTCTGGCTGGCTGGCTGGCTGGCACGCTGGCCCGCTGGCTCACTGGCGGGCAGGACGAGGAGCGAGAGGAGGGAGAGAGAGAGAGAGAGGCACACGAAATTCGCAGCCACCTCTCCTCCTGCGGTACCGCGGATGTTCCATGGTTGACGATGACCTGGCATGACCATATCTGCCCATACTACGATGATTCTCTACATTGACGTGCACAGGATTATTATGATACTGGGCAGAGGTCGTGGGTGTCTCTCCCGCGTACATCTACTCCCCTTTGCTGACCGCGTGGATCGTGTGTACGGGACCAGGGAGATCTCGGTGTGTCTGCAACCGCCTCTGGGAGACTGCCTGCTTCGTGGACTGCCTGGGTACTCATCAATCCCTGTGCCTGTTCCTCTCCGATTCGATGTTCTCCGGTCCTCGGATGTCAACGCCTCGGATGGGAGAAAATATACGACACTACACGCACCGTCAACCAGGTTCGGAGGCGTGTGACGAGCGCCAAAAACCCAACCCCTGGACGGGGATCTCACATGCAAGTCGAAGCACGGCGTGATACAGGGGAGACGATGCATGTAGATTGTACACTAGCCATGTTTTGCAGGTGTTGTTATTGTAGGTACGGGCGCAGGCAGACAGTGCAGACAGACGGCACAGACCGATAGTGCAGGCAGACAGACAGACAGACAGGCCAGACGCAGACAGAGTTTGGTGGGGCAGAGGGGGGCTCTGTAAAAAGCTGGAGGGCTTGTGTGTGTTGTGTTGTGTGCGCCGGCAAAAACTGACCGCTCGTTGATGATCCTCAGGCCTCTATCTCTCTCTCTCTCTCTCTCTCTCTCTCTCTCTCTCTATTAGGGTTTGGGTTGCCTCCTCCAGTACCTGGCTAGGGTTGTCTTCGTTTGTCCCAATTCACAACAACTTCTCGTCCGTCCAATGCCCTTTTGATGCGAAAGGCAACGACACGATACTGCTGCTGTATATCGAACCTATCACTGGCTCTGGAATATCCCAAAATATGATGTGTCGTTCGGCGGAAGTTGGCCGCAATGCATCGATCTGCAAGCATATCTGAAGCTGTAGGTCGTCGGTAGCTCGAAAAGTCATGGTGTGACGTCGAGCCCAAACTTTTCTTCTTCACGTATTCCCAAGAAGACCCACGGCAGTGCATATTTGACTCACACATCGCCCTCACCTCACATCCGACGTCCACGCGCGTGAAGGTCAGAACAGTGTACTGAGCGTCCTCGGATCAGACGTCCACAACTGTGACAGAGGCGGGACCGTGCTTGTCAGGCGCACCGAAGTGAAGGTTGCAATTGTTCATCACTCATCAAACCGGCCTTGATCAGGCTCAATAGCCCCAGAAGAGATGGCGCCGTACACCAACATTCCTCTATCGCCTGCAGAGCTATCCTACCTCCATAACTCCCTCTCGCAAGATCCTCCGGTACGGCCAGATGGCCGATCGACAACACAATTCCGCCCGCTCGTCGCCGAAACCGACATTTTACCTTCCACCAACGGCAGTGCTCGGATCTGCTTCGCCGACGGCACCGAAGCGATCGTAGGGATCAAAGCCGAAGTGGAGAAGAGTCGACCGAGCCGGGGAGGGAACGGCGCGGTCGTTCTTGCCGAGGATGCCTCACAACCGACCGATTCCAGATCCGCCTTACATAGAGATGTGGACATGGACGATGCCAACGCCGATGACGAAGGCGGCGCTGCGAGAAACCAACACGGCGGGAGAGGGGACAACGATTGGCTCGAGATGAGCATTGAGATCCCGGGGCTCCGCGACGACGATGCTTTGCCGGTCTTCCTCGCGGCGATGCTGACGGAGGCGTTGCTCGCGGACGGAGCTGTAAGAGATCGCCTGTGGATCAACTCACGATTTCACTGGAGATTATATATCGATGTAGGTCCTCACCACGCGCGTGCAGCCTCTGGGAGGGTTTTCTTCCCAGACGCACTTCATCTCTCGCTGTCGTCACGTCTCTAGTCCCCTTCACATTGATTTTCCCTCTCTCCATGGCCCACCGCTCAACATCTGACCAAGACGTTTCCCGTTCACACCTCAATCACTTAACCACTCCTCTCCAACGCTTGATTTCGGAAACGACATAGGCTGATACGGTAAGTCAAATTCCCACCTTCTCTTAGATCCTACTTCTCTCCCAGCCGCTCTCCTACCCACTTCCGCTCCTCTCGCTCACCACCCACCTCGCCCTCCTCTCCACGCGCCTCCCGGCCCTCATCTCCGAAAAGGACGAAGACCCACTCTTCAACGACGACTGGGAAGCCGCGGCCTGGCTCTACCCACGCAAGAGCAGCAGCAGCAACACCACCTCCATCACCACCACACCAACCTCCAAACCGCCCATCACACTCCTGGTCATGACCGTCGGCCCCAACACGATCCTCTTCGACCCCAGCAAAGAGGAACTCGCCGTGGCCGACGCGGTGGTCGCCATCTCCATCACACCCTCCTCCTCCTCCCCATCCGCCGGTGGGACCACAGCACCCTTCAAAGTCATAGCTCTCCGCACGATCGACCCTCCCTCCCGCCTCACCGCCGCCGGCGTCCTCAACACCACGGCCGCCGTACCTTCCACCTCAGCAGCGCCCGCATCAGGAGCAGCGGCCGCCGTCATCCCGCCCGACCGCGCCGCCGCCCTGCGCGAACTCGACGCCGGGAGGACCGTGTGGCGACCTTCGCGCGGCGGCCTGAGTCGGGCCGTGCTCGCGAGGATGATCAAGGCCGTGGTGGAAAAAGGCGGTGTGGGGGAGGAAGTTCTGGGGGGGTTGGAGGGCGTGGAGGTCTGAAACGTGCAGATGTTCGCACGGGTTTGTGCGGGGGGATGGTTTCCCCTGGGAGAAAGATTTGGAGAATTGCGGTTCGGAAAGGGGAGGGTTTGGAACTATTCTCTCTCTGTCCCTGTCTCTCTCTTGCGAAACGTTGGAGCGGAGGCAGCAGCGGCAGCAGCAGTAGTCGTAGTAGTCGTAGAAAAGCGTAGATTCAATGATCCATGGTATAATATTGGTCGTGGCCCATCATACAGAACTCCTCTCTCTCTCCAATACGATCACGACCGACCCTCGGGCCCATTCGCTCGCTCTCTCTCTCTCTCTCTCTCATATCATCCCTCTCTCCACGCGGAATAAAGGGAAAAAAAGAGAAAAGAAAAGAAATTCCCATCGCGACTGCCCATCAACACCCGCCAAGCCCCCAAAACGACCCCTCCTTTCAAAGAAACCCCCTCGATCCGGATCCCGATCCGACCGTTCATGCATCTCACCACCGCCCCGCCTTGCCCCTGCCCGGCGCGAAACCGGCCGCTTCTCCAGCCGCGCCTCCGCCGGACCCTTGTTCTCCCCTCCCATCCCTACCTGCTTCAGCATCATCATCATCGACAGCCCGAGAGGAGGAGAAATCCCCGTGGTTCCACCGCTGGATGTCGCCGTCGCATAGGTCCCAGAGGCGCTGCATCCCCTGGACGTGGAGGAGCCGACGACGGCGACGTTTGGAGGAGGAGGGGGAGGAGGGGTTTGATGGAGAGGAGGAGGAAGGGTGCGGGGAGGCGACTGGGGGGTTCTTGGTGATGCGGTGGTGATGGTGGGGGGGAGATCTGAGGGCGGATGATGATGGGGGTTTGAGGAGGGCGAAGGGGTGGGTGGATGGAGGGTTGTGGGTGTCGGTGTTGGTTGGGAACGGAAAGGTTGATTGGAGTGGGAGGATTGGTGAGGAGGAGGATGACGATGCGGAGGAGGGCGAGGAGGATTCCTTCGGCTGGTGGTGGTGGTGTTGTTGGTGTTGATGGCGGCGGTGGTGATGCTCCTGCGCCTGCTCCTGCTGTTGATGGCGATGATGCCGTAATGAATCAAAGACGAGGCTCGAATCACCGCCGGCCCCACGTCTGGCATTCCATCCGTCATCATCACTGTCGCCGTCGTCGTCGTCATCATGCATCTCGTCGTCGTCGCCGCCGCTCTCGCTCGTTGTGCTAAAAGACTCTCCAGCTCTCGCTCTCGTCTGTGTCTTCGCTTTGGTCTTTGGTGCGAAGGCAGGCAGATCCCCTGCGTTGAATCCTCCTCCATTTGCGCCCGCCGCCGTGATCCTTCCGAAGAGACTGCGGCTCACGGTGTGAGCACCGGAGCCCGGCGTGTCGAACTGGTCCAAGTTGGCGCGCAGGAGGGCCTGTTTTCGCGGCGAGGGCGAAGAGAGGAGCGACGCGGCGAACGGGCTGTCTTCTGCGAGTGGACGGTGGATGAGGTTCAACGGAGTGATATTCCTGGCGCCGTCGCGGGAGCTCTCCGCGTGAGAGGAGGACAGGAGGGTGTTGAGATGATGGCGAGGAGGGTTCTGCACGAGGCGCTTCTTTGCGGGGCTTTTCGGCGGACTGCTGTTCTTTCGGGGACTTGGAGGGTATTCAGGCTCCGAGGTCATTTCCTCATCCGAGGAGAAATTGGTGGTCGTGGCGACATCGTTGAGATTGTCGTAGTTGTCGCTGTTGATTTTGTGGTTCTTGCTCGGCGAATCGTCGTTGGCTTCTCCATCCTCCGCTTCTGTCTCCTCCATGATGAGTTCTCCAAGTGGAACAGCAGCTCCATGCGGTCGACGTGGCGTGGCACTCAAGATTGGCGTATGGAGTTTCTGTGGGGAGCGCAGTCGATCGTTTTCTTGATCTGCGTCTGTCATGTTTTCGTCATCAGTCGTGGTCTTCGTTCGATCATCTTCAGCATCGCGCGCGTGGTTGGTAGGTGTGATTTGGCGGTGGCCAAAAATGTCGTCATTGCTGGCCTGAAACACAAAAGGTCGTGATGGAGGCGGCGGCGCTGCCGCTGGAGGCACTGCCCGTCGGATTGGCGCAACAGCAGGTGGTGCTTGCGAGACAGCAGCTTTGGCGCGAGTCTGCGCAATCGTCCTCCGCTTCCTCACAGGTGCCTCGTCGATCGGATCTTGACCTCGCGATTGAGCTTCCACCGCAGCGGCGCGCATAGCCTGCGGGATCGTCGCATTGATGCTCGTCATGAGCTCGGCCCGCCGAGCGAAAACATCATAGCTTTCCTGAAGCAGTGCTCCAGCTTCGGCATTCAACGCGCTATCGGGGTTTGGCTGGATCAGGAGACAACTGATCGTTTGCAGAACATGTGATAGAGTGTACGAACTATCCCAGTCGCGCTTCAAGGTCTCGACGCAAACGCCGCCGGTTTGCGGATCAACATTGGGATGAAATATGGGCGTGCGGAAATGCGCAGTAGGTGGTTGTTGAGGATATGTTGGAGGAATGTTGAGATGTAGCTTCCAGAGGCCCGCGGCGAACGGAGTATGCGTTGGTCCAGCGAGTAGGACATCCAAGGAGGTCAGATCGTCGGCGCCGCCGTTTGGGGGAAATAGGTAGTTTGGCGGTAAATCATTGTGAAGTGTGGCATGTTCGGCGGCCAGTCGCCGAAGAGCACGCGAGTTCTGCAGGCGATTTATTCAGTTGAGCAGGACTTCAAATTGACGCGGTGTTCAAAGGCCTCAACTCACCATGCTGTCGCTGACCTTGCCGAGTGCTCATGAAATGGATTGCCGTTACCCAATGCTGTTCGGATCAATGCTTGTCGCGAAGATGAAGCCCGTAAATAAACCACTGTCAACAATTTCTTTGCGCAATAAGAAATTCGGTAGTCCCAATATGTTCGTAGAATAAGCGTGATAAGTATGTTTGCGACCGACGTGGATGTATCCCGCGAGTCTCAGGTTGACCTCGAATCCAATAGACACCGAGGAAATCTCCGATTTCAAAATTGCCGTTGCGGCGAGAACACGTCATGAAACAAGTAGGAAGAATGGGAGATCAATGGGCGACTGCTAATCGTAGGGAGGACTCCGAGTAATGTTTCCAAGAGAGAGGGAGAGAGCGATCGTGTTCATATCCTTGAGGCGTGACAATAATGAGAATGGCGTTTATTGAATACATACAACAATGGTGCAGCTGGCGGCAGTGTCGCGATTGCGCATTCTGGATGCCCGACGCGTGGTTCGGATTCCGCGTCGCCACGTGATTGGATTCCCCCACAATAGAGAGATCGGGAAGAGCAATGAGCCCGAGCGATAACAACCTTGGAACCGAGTGGGGTGGGTGTGGCACGATTATTACTGTGGGAACACTTTTGTTTCACTGCATCATCCATATATGTAAATAATCGTTCTTTACAATTCTCGATAGAATAGAAAATGGAGACTCGCACTCGCGATGCAATTCTTCACCTCTGGTCAATTGTCCAACACATCCCCCAGCTTGGAAGACTGACGAACAATTTCTGCTGTGAAGCCGATGACAAAAGCAGTCGACACTCGCAACGTGAATAGCTGTAGTGAAGCCCGAATCGACGCGGGTCTTGCTCTTCCGACCCATCGCTGTTCGATTTTGCCATTGGTAACTCGGGAAATCAGAGCCAAATCTTGATTCACACCCTCAGCAGCGTTTTCATCAAACCTGGCTGCACTGCGCCGGGAAACGCCCGAAATCTCTGCAGAAAATCAACAGACCATCCAGAAACACCTCAACTCCCGAACTCCCTCATTTAAAGCGTGGGCCGTACTCATCCGGCGACACGTCACATTATCGTCCTTGAGATCGTTTACCCCGTGAGACTATTGCAACTCTTTCATAAATGTTTCGAAACCGTTGATCGTGATCCTGGAAACATCTAGACCTTGATGGCGGCCTGCGGTAACCCTGCGTTGGATGATTCTTTGGGGGCTGCCTGCGTCGCCGGCTGCGTGGCTTGTCTCTGGACTTGCGTCTCCGGCTTGGGTGTGTCATCACGGTTCGGAATGCTGCCCAATTCTGCGCCCTGCCCGCTCTGACCACGCTTCCTGCCGCCGAAATGATGCCATGCGCTCTTGTTCTCCTGGCTAGAGGTGGGTCGCGTTGCCGCGGCGTGATCGGAGTGGTCGCCACCGTCGACGATCCGAGACAGGATGCCGCGCTTCTTGGGTGGTTGGACAGGCTTTGGGTCGTCGATGTTGATGTCCTCGAAGCGATCCTCTTCTTGGGTCTGTGGTACCTGGAGAGGTCGGTTGTAGGAGTTGGAGGTCCGTGGAGGCGGAGGTAGAAATGTGCGGCTGTCGAGGGAGGCGCGTTGGCGAGTCTCGGGTTGGATCACGGGCGATCGTGCTGAGATGTCCTGTATCGATCTCGTCAGTATCCGTCGTGTGACCGGCATGTCGCGCTCCTGTCCAGGCTTGCGACTCACGAAGGATCGCCGATACGAATCGAAAGACTCGCGCGAAATGTTGAAGGGCTCATTTTCGTCGTACGCGCATCGGGTAATGGAGGAGGAAGTGGTGGATCGTGATGAAGTGGTGCCCCAGAATGATTTGCGATCGGTTGGTGGAGGAGGAAGATAGACACCCGAATCGTTGATTTCTAGTGACGAAGGAAGGTTGACGTTAGCCCACCGTTCGGCGTTTCGCAGCGCGGGAGTTCACCTGCGAAGCGACTCACCACTTAATTGATACTCGACTCGGTTCTTTGAATCGATATCAATGACTTTGGTCTCGTATCCTGTTACGACCTCGTCGGAACTGGGCCGCACGTTCTCATCCTGCTTTCGGAAGGGATTGCGGAGGATGGGCATGTTGAATAAGCCGAAGCGAAAGCGCCCGTTGATTTGGCGCTATGTATGAATGCTCGAGTGGGCGATAAGCTGTTGGGCGATAACGGTAGATGATGTGGAGAAGGACTGTTCCCGTCTATGTGCAAGCCGAGAAGACGTTATGCGTATACCGTGAAAGAGAATATGGAATGGTCAGAGTGAGGAAGAGAGAAGAGATCATGGATATTGATCAGTGAAATTACAATTGAGGAGGATGGATGCTCGAGATTGGGCGGATGCGCGCTTGCTTTGGCTTGGATCGACTGACGCAGGAGCGACGAGAGTGTGAGAGCGTCGCATAAAGATTTTAATGTACGGTACATACAACTGGGGGGGGGGTATCACAATCAGCATACGGGAGACAGATCTGGGTGTGGCAGTGGAGCGATGGGAGCACGAGAAACAACCTTGGAACCTTGGAACTAAGAGACGCCTCTCACACCGATCGGACATTCGGCATCCGTTCTCTCACGCCTTCACTCTTCTCACATCACATGTAGGCGCGAAGTCCCCAAATTGGAAATTGAGCGTGCCTGCCCGTCTGCCCTGCCCTCCGTCTGCCCTGCCCTCCGCCTGTCCGTCTGCCCGTCCACGCCCACCAGGGCTAGGTACTCCACGTCTCACGTCTCACGCTTTCATCAGCTCATCAGAAACCGTACCGTGGAAGCGTATGGGTCGGGCTTGCGGCACGCGGCTGGTGATCGGTCTCATCATCAAACATTCTGGTTGTGATGCTGCAGGTGGACATACACTCAACAATCACCAGGGCGTACATGCAGTATGTAACCTACAATTATACTAATAAACCTCAACAATCTATTACTGCTCTCGCCTGTCTCGACTCGTGTGTATCGAGCAGTGAAGCATTGGCGCCATGACGATGACGACAATGAAGGAAGAGAGAGAGAGGGGAGATGGCAGGAACATGACGAACTCGATCGTCTACTAACAATACTACACAACCGCTTGCACGTGCTCGCGTCTCGTTGATCTCTCTCGCTCTCTGTCTCTTTTACTCGCGGCGAAGATGCCGATGACGAGGATACAGCAACAACGCTCCCCCGAAGCGAAGGATAGCAATGAGAGGATGTACCTAGTTACACACCATCGTCCTGTTGTGGAATTGTGCTCAATTCAAGTGGTGGGTGGTCGGGAGAGAATCGGGCCCGGCGCGCCACACTGGCATTCTGGGCGCATCTCATCACTCATCACCGCCAACAGGAGCATCGTCATCACCCTCCTCGGCGAATCGCGATCGGGCGAGGGCACGCTTCTTTCCAGACTTGTTCTGTACAGTGAATCCTTCATGCTGAAACTACTGCTTTGGATGCATCGTAGCGACCTGTGAGAATTCTTTTTGCCCACCTCGTATGCACACATACGCATCGTTCCCGTCGTTGGCTAAGAAAGGGACGGTACATGGGGAATCCTGTATGCACTGCGCCGCTGTCATCATAGCCCTCGTCTTACTTTCCCTAAGCCAATCCCTCCATCCCTCTGCGCCTATTCTCTGGATGATTTGCTAGGACGAGCGCATGATGATCTGCCGCAGGACAGGATCGTACGGTGCATACCTACCCTACATAGGTAGGCAGGTATACGTGGTCAGAACATGGTCAAAGAATGGCCGAGAAGGACGGGCTATACCCTGCGACATGAGGGAGACTACACCGGTGAAATTTTGGCCCCAGAACATTGCATGTGCTGTATTTAGAACTCTTCAGCTGAGAGTCGATCCCACCTGCACCACGCTTTCTTCGATTTGCTCATTTAATTGATACCTAGGTATGATATTATATATCACGGCTGAAGAGACATGGACCACTCATGCCACAATACGGTCTGCTTGGACGATTGCCCATTCTAAGGAAGTGTTTCCTTTCCATACAATATCGCAGACGCCGGCAGTTCCAGCCCTCGAGCCTACCCCTCACTCTCGTCGCGTGAGAGTCGATCCGTGGTACGAAAAACCCCAGGGGTTCTGCACGCGGACCCAACGGCCGTATTAGAGCACCACACAATGGCTCACATTCGGTAGGGCATACATGGGCACAAAGCAGATCTTGTCACAGTGGTTTTCCATCGGGGCACGATGGAGATCACTGGCTCTGCCCCACCTCTCGCCTGATCTCGTGGCCTTGCCCTGTGCACGTAGAATAGGCGGGCGATGGTCCTCGGCATGTTTCATTCCTCTACACACGACAATCAAATGGAATTCATATCATTGCATCATGTGTGCCAATGCTTCTGAGTACCGGCAGGATGTGTGGAATTGCAAGTAACTCTACTGAATTGTCATCCAGGAGGGAGGAAGTATCTATGACATGATATCTAAATCGTCAGAGGAGCCACCGAGTTTCGTGCTCTCCCACCAGATCATCCTGTGAATTGACGAAGATGTGGCACGGCTTTTGTTGAATTGGGAGGGCTTGCGTGGCGGAGCCCATCGCACTCCAAAAGAGGCGTCCAATCCTGTGCAAATCTCACACACATATTGTATTGCTATTATTACTGTACAGTATCTTGAGCCCAAGGGTCCCCACCCAAAGCAGGCGATTCGTTGCCCAACGCCTGCTTTTGGGCGAATTCGAGACCAATGCAAGGAAGGGTCTGGATCTTCGCATACCGGATTCGGTGGTGTTCAAGTGATCCTGTTTTGATTGTCTAGCTTATCGTCTGCCGTGTGTCGCCCTGTGGAAACAGGCCCGTCGGGTTTTGGTAGAGGTCTGGGTTGTTGGGATGGATGGAATACGAGAACCCCATTGATTTGTTTCACATTGGTGGGTGGACGCAGGGATCAAACGGGCTGTCATGTCAGGGCAGGTGTCAACTTGTTCTGACCGCGGCCGTGTTTCGTCGGCCGCTCACATCCATGACCACAACTCGTCGTGACAGATGAATTCCCGTAGATGCACCTGTCAGGTCGACATCTTTCGCACTCGCGGGTGCGATAGACGGCGATGATGGCCAACATCATCCCGTCTTCGCTACTGCGAACGACTGCAGGGAAAGGGGAAGGGTTGTTCACGAAACGAGATGGGAACACAATGTCAATCACGTGAATGGTCAGAACGAAAGCGCATCAAAAAACTTCCTTCTCGGGGCACAGTCGAGCTGTAACGTAGAGTCGGCATCGTGATGCTGGCATAGCGGAATCCGTAACTATTGTTTGTTCACTCCGGACTTCTACTCCGGGTTTTCTCTTCATCGAGCAACGACCGTTGCGCCGCTTTCCCAAATAGGTATTTTTGATATCTGCTGGTGAGAAGATTTAACAACAGTTTTCAGCACGGACCCTTTCAACGCGGTCAATGCATCTCCAAATACACATGTTTCGAACAGCGAGATAACAACTCTCGTGGTATGACATACAGGAGACATCGGTTGCAGGACCATGGCGGTGCCGACGATTCTCGCAACAGAAGCGACGGCGCTTGACTCTTCCAAGAAGCGGAAACTGCAGGACGGTATCGATCTGAGCAGCGGCGACGGTACCGCCACTCACACAGCCATCATCGTTGAACCAGAATTGGCGCATCACCACGGACACGTCTGTGATGGTAATCACGACCATGACCACCACTACCACGGCGATGACGATGATGGCGAAGACTACGAAGACGACGAGAGCGAAGGCGACATCATGGAGCAAATCATGGACCAGCTGGAAGTGGACCCCTATGTTCCAGGTACGCAATCCATGCAATTCCACCAAGTGAATTTTCTCACATTGTATGATCAGACGAGTCCTTCGGCGTGACCAAAGAAGCCATCAGCCGCGTGCACGCGCGCCTCCGCGAAGTCGGCATCGAGCAATTCTTCCAGGAGAACCTCAGCAACGATCCCGCCAGCGCGCGGCGACTCGGGCCGATATTTGGCCTGGATCCGGAATTGGAGATCGATGATGGTTTCTACCTGCGCGTGCTCAGCGCGGCGATCGTGCGGGCCTACCACAAACGCCAGAAGTTGTATCAGTACAATACCATCGACGACGCGGCGAGGCTGTTGACGACATGCAGCAAAATCATGGTCATCACGGGAGCTGGAATCTCGACGTCGTTGGGGATCCCCGATTTCCGGTCAAAGGGTACTGGCTTCTATGATAAAGTCCGACAGATGGGATTCGATGAGCCAGAAGACGTCTTTGACATTGACTATTTCGAGGAGAGACCTGAGTGAGTTCAGTCCTTTTTCTCCGAAGGGATTGCGCCACATGCTGCACATCTCTAACCCGCCCGTACCTCACAGAGTCTTCTACAGCTTGGCCGGCGACATCCTCCCGGACCAACAACGCTTCTCGCCTACACACGCCTTCATCCGCCTTCTGCAAGACAAGGGCCGCCTGCAGACCAATTACACCCAGAACATCGACAACCTCGAAGCCGCCGCCGGAATCGATGAGGACCGCATCATCCAATGCCACGGAAGTTTCGCCACAGCGACCTGTCGGAAATGCGGCCACAGAGTCAAAGGCGTCGAAATCTACCCGGACATCCGCGCCAAGCGCATCCCGAAATGCGAGAAATGCATCGCTCGCATGGCCTCGGAAGACTCCGCCGCCGATACTCGTCCGCCGAAACGCAGTAAGCCCTCCAACAAATGGGAAGGTGACGACGATGACGATCAAAACGACGACATCCCCCAACCGGGCATCATGAAACCCGACATCACCTTCTTCGGCGAGCAGCTCCCGAACACCTTCTTCGACCGGCTCACCAACACCGACGCCGAACACACCGACCTGGTGATCGTCATCGGGACGTCCCTCAAGGTCGCCCCCGTCAGCGAGATGCCCAACTACATCCCGCACACCGTCCCACATATTTACATCTCCCTCGAGCCCATCCGCCACGTCGAATTCGACATCCAGCTCCTCGGCAGCTGCGACGTCGTGGTGCAGGAACTCTGCCGTCGCGCGGGCTGGGATCTGACGCACGAGATGATCCCGGAGAACGCGCCGAGTCCGAAGGTCCTGCAGGTGCCCGGTCGTCCGCATATTTGGGCCATCGAGGCGGAGGGTGGCGATTCCGTGGGCGCGGCGGCGGCGGTGGCGGCGACGGAGCAGAGGAACGGAGCAGGCGATGCACCGTCCAATACAGCGGCGGCGGAACTCGTGGCTCAGACGTCGACCGTGCAGGACGCGACGCCGGGCACCGAGGAGAAAATCCTTCTCGCATCTCGTCCGGTCACGTCGGAGAAGTAGAATTCCTCGGGCGGCAGCTTTCGGATGTGGTTGAAGAAGGCTGGAGTCCGCGCTTATGTCTGAGCATTGTTGTTATTCTAATGAGGATGGAGGGAGTCCCCTGCGCATTAGCCAACGTGGGGTTGATTTGTTGGAGTTTGCTTTTTCTGTGTTGATTATGCCATCGGAGTTCTGCTGCTTGCGACAGCATCCTTGTGTGAGCGAATCGCTGCGGCGCCTCGGGAAGCGGTGATTTGGGTCCGTAGATCTAATGCATCGTCGGTGATGGCACAGTGTTCGCGAGATCGATCTCGGAATCGAGGTTCATCCAGTCACTTCGCCGACCGCTCTCTCCTGATGACTAACATCTGTATCTCTCCTCGTTCGCGAGAACATACACCCATCTCCCCAATTCACCGCCATCCTCCCACCCGTGCCTCGTCCCACCTCGCCTTCCTCTCCTGCCTCAGAAACGCCAACTTCTTGACCTCCTTCACCCTCCTCACAAGTTCCGCCACCTCCTTCTCCGACGCAAGCCCATCCTCATCAAGCCAGCCCTCCTCCACATCCCTCAAGAGCTGCTCCTGCTCCAGCAAACTAGCGTTCAACCGCTGCTTCAGAGCCATCGGGCTATATTCCCACAGCGCGGCCTCGGCCTCTTTGAGTTTCGCTTCGTGTTGTTGTTTCAGGCCCCGGAGGGCGAGGAGGCGGGACTGGGTCTGGGCGCGGAGCTCCTGCAAGCGGGACTCGAGCTCGAGGGTGTTGTTCGCCAGCGCGATGTTGGCGGTGAGGTACGGTTCCAGGGCGGCTTCGGAGGCGGTTATCGCCGGATGGGTGGTTGCGGGATCGGAGACGAGGGCGGATTGGAGGGTGGGGTCGGAGAGGAGGGTCTGGAGATCCTGGGTTCTGGGAGTGGGAGAATTTCAGGTGTTGTCAGTCGATCTCTTGGGAGTGCAGGGTCGAGTCGACTTACGATTTGTCGGCGAGGATCTCGGGGAGCCAGTCGCTCTGGATCGGAGGAATCTGGGTTTGCGCCGCGGGATTTGGCTGCGGACGATATCCGTTGCCGTTGTCTACATCTGTGGATCCATTATGACTGTAGCCCGGCGGAGGCGGCGGAGGCGGTGGAGGGCGACCTTGTGGAGGTGGTGCCGAGTCCAACGGTTTCGGTGGTGGAGCTGGTGGGGTGGATGTGTAGAGAGTTGATGGCGGCGGCGGTGGAGAGAACGTCTGTTGTGGATGTGACATCTTGTAATGAGCCACGGATGTGTGTATTTCGATCGCTGTTGATGCAAGGGCGAGGAATCTCTGTGTATTATAATCAAGTGTTGACCCCAAGCCATCAATGTTCTGATGCAGATGCGAATTGAAGCTCTGGTGCACAAATTCGTCATTCGGGAAATCGTGGGAGCATCTTCCCACGTGGCTGAGCGTCCGTGTCATGGTATCGGACCCATCACCGGATCCACCTTTTATCTGTACTTGAATCGAAACTCTTAACATATTGATGGAAAATCATTGCTCGTCCATGGGGAGCTTTCGGGGTCACTACGATGCATCGGTACCAATACCAATGCCTGCTCTCACAATTTTGTCCTACAGGAAGCCGTTCATCATTGAGCAAGTGCTTTAAGAGGTTTATTCGGTAGACAATGTAAGCCTTGAAGACTCCCAAGGTTAATGTCACGGCGGAGTGGTGGAGTGGAGCTAACTAGGACATCACGACCGACGAACTTTTAAAAAATGTATCAAGAATCGTTCCTCAATCTGTGGGATGTGATTCGAACGTTACGACGTACACTGGACATGATGTGTAATGCATTGTTATGATCACCTGCAGTGCCAGCTCTGTTCATACATGTGTCGGTGCCGAGCGAATTTGGTTCGAGTCTACAATTCAGACACTACCAATACCTTTGCTGCATCCTCTCTCTTGATATCTTGCCGCAAAAGCCAGCCGATGCCAACAACAGAGTCGACCAGGGCTTTAGCTCCAATGCTCACATCCGAGGTCAGGACCCAATGACCATGAGGGCATCCTGTGGTCAAATTTGTCAGCTATGAAGACGGAAGAAGTTTTTATGAGATCTTACCTGGATAAAAATCCATCTTGGTCTCAACGCCAGCGTCTTTCAACATCTCGTCATACACCAGGCCATCATCCCGAAGAGGATCCAGTCCGTCGACCTGGAAATAAGTTCGAGGTTGTTCATTTATCGGGGTTTCAGAATTGACCGCGAAACGCAGCTCTGATTTCACATCACCGCCCACCAGACGTGCATTCATCTCCAGGTTCGACTTGCTCAAAATCGGCGCGTCTGCATTTTGTTCTCTTGAAGTCCAGTAGGGCTTGTACTTCTCCGGCACCACGCCTTCCCACATGAGCGATGGAATGCACAACCATTGCCCAGTCAGAGCAGCAGCGAACGGCTCGCGTGAAGCCAATCGTGACAGACATGCAGAGATGTTCGCTCCGGCGGACACGCCTCCGATCACGAATCCTTTGGTTGGATCGGCCCTCAAAGACTCTGCGTTGGCGGCGATCCAACGAACGCTGTCGATAGCATCTTCCTGTGCTTTTGGGAATCTGAATTCGGGACCCAGACGATATGTAATGCTTACGACAGTAGCTCCTGCTAGTTGTGCGAGCGCACGAGCAACATCTGTCTGTTGCTCGTTGTCGCCAGAGATGAAACCGCCTCCAAAGCTGAAAACAACCAATGGGCCTGGAGCAGAGCCTCGTGGTCGAACGATTCTCAGAGAGCTTTGGTGGCCGTCCCGCAAGGATATCTTCTCTTCGAGCTCTTCGAGTCCGTCGGGAAGAGGTCCAATACGAGCCTTAGTCTTCTGATTGATGTAAGCCATGATCGCGCGTGTTGGAGTTGGGTCATCACTAGGCCCGTTGCCACCGGATGGAGGCAATTTAGACAAGGCCTTCCATCATGTGAGCATATTGATTTCACGAGCAGTGATCCTATGAGGAAGCTTGTTACCTGCAGCACCTCCGGGTGAATCTGCCCGGAACTGATGATCTCTTCCTGGGACAAAAGCATGACGGCGATGTGTTCTGTACGAGCGCGAGATGAAGGCGAGGAGAGAGGAGAGCTAGCTATGTGACCAGATCTAATGACGAGAAGCTGATATAAGTGACGGCAGTCTCCCAATGTGAATATATGTACACCGAGGTAGAAATAATCGGTCTATCGGTACACATGTCGGGCGATGTTCCAATATGTCAGCACCGTGGGGAACTCGCTGCTGATCCATTATACATTTTGTACACCAAGGACAGCGACTACGACATAAGAACTTCCCTGCGGTCCGAATTCTGTTCCGATTGACCGAGATCCTGCCAACCTTGGAAAGAAAGGATATGCTGTCGGCAGATTTTCTGGTCTCTATACGAGTGATGGGTTGCGGCGCCATGATCGCCTGATTCGGCGATCGCACAGCAATTATGCTCACAACATCTTGAAGGGAGATCTGCGAGGACATAATTTAGTGTGACGAGAGCAAGAACCTTGGGAGTTCCGAGGCTGCGATAATCGTCCATGTACGTCAGATGTGTGGAGAAGCTTGCACTGGTCGCTTTGTGCAGGACAATGACCACTTGGAATTTCGTGTTCGTATTCAGTCATGCAGCATATTGAGGTCATTTCCAACCATAATCCTTACATTCCTCAGGCAAAAGTCACACATGCATGCAAGGTGGTGTCTCGTGTGCAGTAACTGACATTCGAAGCATACGAACAATATTGCCATGGAAAGCCTCCGCATTCCATAGAGAGTATCATCGCCAGGGTATGGCCCATCGCCGACTCCCTTACACTACCTAAAGCCTTCCGGTACCATTTCAAATCTCGCCAGCGACCACGCCTTGGCCTGTCCACCTATGAATGCATCTGCTGGACGTTGACCAGGCTTCAGCCATTGACTCACAGAGGGTGAAGTTTATCGCGGCGCAACGGTCTCGCCTATAACGCAAATCTTAACTCGTCATGAGTGCACAAAAGAAGGGCGGCTGGGGTTCGGTCTTCTCCGGAGCCGTCGCTAACCTTGAATCGCGGCTCGACAACATCCTCGCACCTGAAGCTGAGGTTGCGACCCGAGAAGCTGCGAGAACTAGGGTCAACGATCGACTGGCGGAACGTCTGGCGAGAGCGACGCAACAGAGAACACCTTCACGAACATCCACTCCCGTTAACGACGCCACTGGCGCTCGACCTAGCATTGACGAGACGCGCTCCGCGGACCACTCACGACCCACCACTTCGAATGGCACAGCACAGCCTGTCGCGAAGACAGCCGACCAGAACGAAACGCAATCCTCCCAACCAGCCGCGGAAGACCTCCCCAAGCCGACAACTTCATCGGAGGTCAATCCACTACAAAGCTCTCGACTGCCAATCAATCCAGCACGTCTTTCGCTCGACAGCACTCGATTATCTCTAGACCAGTCGCGCGGAGATGTTGCGTCGGCAAGGCAGTCACTGGACCTCGCCAATGGCGCAGGCCACAGTGACCGGGATGCCGCGGAGCTGCAGGCCCGGATAGATCAAATGGAGGCGGATTATGTCCAAGCTGAGCAGCAGCGACAGGAGGAGATGCACACGTATTTGGAGCGCATCGATGCGCTGCAGGCAAAGTTGACGTATTTAGCTAAAGAGACGGTTGCAGCGGCAAAAGAAGCCAACGCTTCAAGTGCGGCGTCTGAAGCAGATAAGCAGGTCGCAGAGAAAGACGAGAGGATCGCGTTGCTCATGGAGGAGGGCGAGAAGCTGAGCAAAGTCGAAATGCGGCATCTCCAGACGATAAAAAAGCTGCGAGCGCAAATCGCAGACAACGACAAAGCAGCGGCTGAACACAAGAGGAAACTCGACAGGGCTGAGCGCGCAGAACTAGACTACAAATTGAAATTGCGGAAATCAGAGCAGGCTGAGCGTCATGCTAGTGAGAAGGTGAAGAGCATCGCGACTATTGAAGCACAAGTGGAGGAATTGCGCATCGATCGCGAAAATGCGTCAGAGCTTGTTCGCGAATTGACAATGCAACTCGCCGAAGCGAAAGAGAAAATAGCAAAATTGGAGAAAGATCTCAGCACAGCACGTGCGGATCAAGCGACAATAGCAAATCTGCAAAACGAGCTGGAAGACGCACAGATTGAGAAGAAGCTAGCAGAAGATCGCGCTGCGGCAGAGATCCGAAAGGCGAATGAAGCGGCGGCACGTCAAAAAGAACGATACGTCGCACGCGACGAAGAGCTTCAGCTGGAAATTGCGGCTCTGGAGTCCCGACTCGAAGCAACACGATCGCGAGCCGAGGAAGCCAGTGCAAACGCTGGCTCAATCGGTGTAGACGGAGAAGGCAGTGTCAAACTTATGCGACAGATGGAAAGCTTACAGCAGCAATATTCGCTGGCAAAGGGCAACTGGGATACGATCGAGACATCTCTGAACGCGCGTGTTGCGGCATTGGAGAAAGAACGCGACGAAGCCACGCGACGTGAAGGCGAAGTCCGCAAGAAAGCACGCGATGCCGCTGCTCACTCTCGAAGCCTAGAGGAAGCAGCCGAGGGCGGCGCAGAACAAGTCAAACAGCTCGAGCGAGAAACGCAAGTCAAGCAAGATCAGATCTCTGCCCTCGAAGCCAGCCTCGAGCACGCTGAAACCACCCAAGCGGACCTCAAAGCAGAGATCGACCGTCAGCGGAAACTCTTCGACGCTGAACTCACTCAACGCCTCGAGGACGAAAAGCAGAAATGGCGCCGCGAAGTCAGCGGCTTCAGCCCGAATCCCTCTCGCACCGAGTCACCAACGTTCAGCCGCAAGGCCTCGTCCATCTTCGACTCCTCCAGCGGCCTGCAAATTCGCCGTGCAGGCGCCCGTCTCGCCTCCCAAGAACTGCCCAGCGGCACCCAGCACGACTCGCGCATCCACAGTCGGCGCAGCAGCGCGGTACCCATCCCGGGCCTCGCACGAATCCCCAGCCTCCCCAGCGACGTATCGCCAGGCCCCATCCGACGCGAATCCGGACCGCCGTCTGACTCCCAGAGTATTCCGCCCACGCCGTCGATCGAGATCGACCAGCATCCCGGCGAGGACTACGAGGATGTATCTTCGCCGCACCAGACACTCGGCGATTTCTTCAGCACCTCAACGGCGGGGCCGGGGGTTGGGCCGAGCGTGCAATTGGTGGAGCGCATGAGTGCGCTGGTGCGCAAATTGGAGTCCGAGAAGGCGAGTTTCAAGGACGAGTTGATTCGGCTCGGTACACAGCGCGACGAAGCGAGGAATCAGGTTGTGGATCTCATGCGGGAGGTAGAGACGAAGCGCAAGGAGGATACAAAGGTAGCAGATCTCGAAAAGGATTTCGCAGAGCTGAAGAACCGCTACGATGCGTCCTTGGAGATGCTAGGCGAAAGAGAGGAGGAAGTGAATGAATTGAAAATGGATGTCAAGGAGCTCAAGACCATATATCGGGAACTGGTGGAGACCAAAGTCGGAGGGCGATGACCGAGGAGTATGTATGATGTGATGATGCTGATTCCTATCATGTTTTATGAAATCCAAAAGGAGTCAAGGTGGTGGAATCTCAGGCTTGTTACGTTTAACCTGAATTAAGACATTCGATGAAGCGAAATTGAGGTTGTTCCTATTTATTGTCGCTCGCGCTCATTACGATTCCCAACTGTAACAAAATAAAGGGCGTTGGTCAGGAATTACGTTGAGCCAAGACTTCATCGCAAGCCATGATAACCGTCCACACAAGGACAGAAGTATTTTGTCATCCGAAAAATAAACCGTGATTCAAAATTGGGACAAAATATTCAAAAATTGATGTTCTTCGAGAGACCGAGGAAGTGCAAAAGAGAAGCTATCATCGACGTTGGCAGGACTCGAACCTACGCCCCCGAAGGGAATTGATTTCTAGTCAATCGCAGTAACCACTTTGCTACAACGCCTTGGATGATGAGAGACTGCTGAAATGTACTCATTATATACCCTAATCTTGTGCTCTTCCCCAACATCCAACGCTCTCCACCCCTTTCCACAACACCACCGTCACGGCCTGCAAAATTACCCGGATGACGCACTTTCTCACAATCTCCATAGCAAAAATGCGAGCGATGAACTCCCCACTGATTTAAATTCAATAGAACTAGGGGTTCGCTGGAGCCATTACACAAACCCAAAATCAAACATGAGAAAAAACCCGAACTCCGCCGAGCGCCTCGCCTTGGGTCGCTCTCCCCGGATCACTCTGTCGGTCTCGATGGAGACTCCTCCTCGATGAAGCCCAACCGGTGGATTTTGTATCCATTGTGATAGTATCTGCAGCGCTCGCGCTCGACGCGGAGATTGCCGTGTTTGTCGTAGGCGACTCTGAAGCCTTTCTTTACGCTGTTGCGAGCACGCCTGTAGTCCCTGGTGTCCTTCTCGGAATAGTATGGATCCTTTTCGCGAGATGGGCAGCACCCCATGATGTTGGATTTGATGGCTGCGAATGTGAGGTGGATCTGTGTCAACGACCGTTAGCTGGAGAATTCGGTGATTACGATCGAGGAGTGGGTTACGTACAATGATCTTGGGTATGGTCGAAGAGAATGATGCAGTATTTGGACTTGAATTGATTGAAGATCGATCCGAACAAGCTGAAGAAGATGATAGCGAGAGCAGATCGTGAGCCTCTGAAACACCCAACAGCTCTGCTGTATTTATACATCCATGAAAATCGCATTTTGTGGAACTCCATGGTAGAATTTTCATGTCGTCTTCTTCATTTGCTTCAATATGAATGTGACAGCCGAGATGTGAGAGTGAAGTGTGGTCTTTTTCATCGGTACCGTGGGAGAACCAAACTACCAGTGGTGCGACAGCATCGTGTTTGGTACTGCGTCAGTCCGCCACACTAAATCGGGCTCAAATTCCCGGTTATCGCTGCACTGTATTGAAGGTGTGTAGTGCTTTGAAGTTCGGTTGTGAGGCAAGTGCCCTCCAGCGCCGAAGAAAATGACGAAAGCCGGCAATGTTGACCATATATTTTGTCGAGCTCCATGTGATTCGTCATCTTATTGCACCAAGTGCGTTCCGATTGTTCTGTAGCATTTTTTTTGAGTGAATTGCTGTCTTCGCAAGTGACCGAATCGGCTACAAGTCCTCCCGTTGTGTGGCCTTCCAGGTTTCGACGACCTCCTTAGGTTGGCCGCCAGATATGGCCCGTTAGTCGTACCTGGTCCTTGACTTGAAGCCCTAGATCTCCGGGTATACATCACTAAAGCCGACGATCATCAGTATAGATCAACAGGCCTGTATGATGCCGTACTCACGTTCTCCTTGGGAGTGGGATTCTTCTTCGCACTGCCTCAAGCTCTGAGAAGTCTATCTCTGCCAGAATAACCTCCGGCTCCTCAGTCTTCTCTCCGCCGAGCTCGGCTATCACTTCGCCCCATGGATTTATGACAATGCTGTGACCGTAGCTGGTCCTCTTTTCGTTGTGAGCACCAACTTGTGCCGCCGCAATGACATAAGCTTGACATTCAATAGCACGAGCACGTAACAAAGGCTCCCAGTGAGCTTTACCGGTCGGGATCGTGAAAGCCGAAGGAAATAGAATAACCTCTGCATTCTGACGCTTCAGGGCAAGCGCAATCTCCGGAAATCTCAGATCGAAGCATATCGCAGCCCCGACTTTGCCTACGATGGTATCGAAGGGCGCAAGAATCGTGCTACCTGGTTCAGTGGTATTACTCTCCTTGAGGACAGGCCCCCCGGGAATGTCTATGTCGAACATGTGGAGTTTTTGGTATCGGTGTGCGATTTGGCCGGCCTCGTCTATCCATAACAACGTGTTCTTGATTCGATGGCTACGAGGGTCATCGCTAGGCTCGTGAACTCCAACGGATATTGGCAAAGAGTGTTTTCGCGCATCCTCTTGTAATCCGATGATGAATGGAGATTGGTTCGCGGGTTTACAGAGTGCTATGCTCTCATCAGGAGAAGCACCGATGTAATCGCTGGCCTCTGGAAGGAACACAGCCTGAGCGTGATAAGTTAAACTCGAGGCACACCATGGGGCGTGAGTTCAATATCACCTTTGCACCAGCTGCGACAGCCTTCTGTATCACAACGCGGCATTGGGCCAAGTTATGTGTCAATGAATTGGTCGAGCAGATTTGACCAATCGCAGCCAAGGCTTTTCCCTGCGACAATCGTGCTGCCATTCTGAAGTGTTTCTTTAGATGAGGGTGCACTCTCAAATGGATCCATCAGAAGATGATGAATTACTTTCATCAGGTGATCGTACTCTGCAGCTATTGACCAAGATCAGCCGCTGGCGCGCGCGTCGACGGGGATGCTCAATGCAGCCGCACGGGCAACATCGTTGCCAAGACTTCCATGACCTCCGCTTGAAAAAATCTTATGGCTGAAGTTCTCTCTTTCTTGCTCCAACATCATTGTTTCAAATGCTTCAGAACGGGCTCACCACATGTTTAATGTCAGGTGTATAGACCACTGCGACCGCGCAATGATCTACAATGGCTTTGCATGTTGCGCGACACGGCATGGCTTCACGAACATAGCGACTGGGCATCACGCCTTGAGGTATGCAATTGGTCTATTCATTCGTCAAGCTCTTATCTCACAAGGATGTATCAACACGAACAATCCAAAGCCTATGAAAACCGTGAAGGATTCAACCGCTCTAGAATTACACTGACTTCGACACTGCACCCAGCGCTTTTCTGCAAAGGCTCACTTTTGACTAAATTCTAACATGCAAGTCAGATGTTTGCTTTGATGGCCTGAGTTCCAACCATTAGCCGACCACATTCCAAAGGTAAGCTCCTCCATTCATCCCTTCCACCCCGATTTTGTGATGATATTGTGACAATGAATTGGCATTCCTCGATCTAAATCTCCATGTCGATTTGTCTACCTTAAGTTTCAGCCTTGTCTGACAAACAAATCTACACAAACCTCTTGCTGTTGGCAGTTTGAGAGAGCTTGCGCTAATAAGCTACCAGGTAAAATTTCTACTTACCCCTGCATCGTTCCTACACACCACTCTACGGATGAGACCTTCAACGCAACGGGCGGGCAGAGTGCTCTCAAAGCCTGGCAGCCATCAAAAGTGAGGCGTACAAACCTCGCGGCTGTTCGGGTGATGAGATGCTTGTTGAGAAAGCGTTTTCTGATCAGAGTTACCATCTCCGCACATATGTCATGTCGTCAGATGTACTCGCCAACATCGACTGACTCAATTTCAGGTGAGTTTCCATTCCTTATTCTTCTGTGCGACACTGCGATGATGAACACTATTCACACTGTTTGAACGACCTCAGGTCGTTATGAACGTACATACACTGAAAATTCTGATTTAATGAGCCTGATCGCATTCGTATCCTTCCGACCGCTGCATGTCCAGCAATCACGACACTTGATGTACTGACATGCTTGGCAGGTAAACATGGAGCATAGCCCCCCTTCTTTTCCAACTCAAAAATGTCGCAAACGATAGCTTTCGAACGGTTGAGAAACCATTTTGAGTAAGTTGAACAACCAGACTATCTACCCTGTCCTGATGAACAACAATATTCGCTGTGTTCTTACCGAATTACATTGACGATACAACATCATATTCACTTTGGAGACCTGATCACACCCTTATTGTCATACGAGTCACTCATTGCTTTTATTTGATGTATCTCGCTAACGACGCAAAGCAGTGAAGCAGATTTTGACCATCGCCCACCCAAGTTGTAGAAGCTCTGATCTGAAGCACCAGGTAGGCTCGACTATTTCCTTTCGTTGCGAACACTTCGCACAACCTTCGAAATCTTGTCTTCTGTCCGTAGAAACTTGTTACAAATACATGCAGTATAAACACGAATCGGATTAAACTTGTCGCTCGAGAACCGTCATCCCCTCACCCAGAGAGAAAGTCGTGTTGGTGATACACAATGTGATAGAAACTCCTCCAGTCTTGGTCATTCTGGAATGCTCTTGTGGCAACCGCATCTTTCACGTTCCAACGTTCACCATAACCACAAAAACAATAGGAAAAGGATGCCGATGAAAGCCCCCAGGATTATTCCATCCCTTCGCTTCTTGCTGCCGATCCTTTGCATCAAGCCATTGATACCTGGGATTTGAGCCGCGGCGCCAGTAATTCTCCTCTGGATATTCAACAAGCTTTCCCTTTGTAACCCGAAGCTCTCGTTCACAGCATATGCCTGTGATAGTACAGAGTCGACTACGTTGTGGCTGTTGTCTAATCGAGACCTCTCGTCGAGCATATATTCTGCCTCCGCCGCCTCAGGATTCGCTGACCGATACGCTTTGATGTCGCTTCGCACATTTGATAATAGGTTTGCTCGGTCCCGAGTATGCGCGATCTGCGCCTTCAGCCTCGAGAATTCTGTTCGGTGTTGACCCAGGATTTCGCGATGTCGGGCAAGGTTGGTGGACTTGAGAGCCGATGGTGTTGTCTCGGAGTCGAGCACACGCGCAAGCTGTGCAAGTAGAGATGATCGCTGTACATAATGTCAACTCCGCTCAGCCCTCCATATGTGTGCTCCAACTCCCAACCCGACCAGATGCTGCCCTTACCTTTTCCAGAATATCGTTCAGCTCTTTCTCGACGTGCTGCTCCTCATCGCTGGATTTCGACGACAGGTCCGCCTTGGAGGCGAATTGCGAATATGTGTGAAATAACGATTCTGTCTGAACGCACTGTCAGGGGCACCCTCTGGTAGTAGTCGCCTGGGAACGACTGACTTGTGTTTCCTGTGCTCTCGCTTGTTGGCGGAGTTGGGCCCAATTCGAGGCTGTTGCTGCCATGTTTTTGAGCGTTGTTGTGATGTTTCTGTAAGGATGGCCAGGCACAGAGCTGTAGGGATGGCTGGGCGCACGCGAGTCACAAGTGCAAAGTCCAACTGGGAGCGTGTCTGTTGCGCAACTTGGTCAGAAGACCCTGGAGAGCATTAGATCACGAACTTGACGTCTTCGAAGCCCAACCAGCGGAAGAGCCGACTGCCACTAAAATCCGGGGACGATCAGAAGTCCGCTTGACGCATGGCGCAAGTTGAGGTGCCTGAGGCGGCAAGAGCAGCCTGCATCGGCTGAACGTTTCTCCGACGCTAATAATCTCAATGTCTTGGCCATCACACCTGCTCGAATTTGCGGTGCATAGAGCACGAGAGCGCATCCAGTGACGACAAGTTAATATTCACCCGACAACATTCATTCAAAATGGTATGGAGAGCCTCATGCGACTATCAGGATATGCCTGGTCAAATTGCTGACTCGCGATGTTCAGTCGACTGGAAAGGTTAAGGCCGCCCAGCTCTGGGGCAAGAACAAGGATGACTTGAAGAAGCAGCTCGACGAGCTGAAGCAAGAGTTGGTGCAATTGAGGACACAAAAGATCGCCGGTGGCGCGCAGTCAAAGTTGAACAAAATGTACGGATATGATTCTCCGGTCATTCATGGAGCTTGAACATTGGATAAGCACGTGTGGATGAGGGATAAACATAAGCTTATACGGCCACAGTCACGACGTCCGCAAGTCCATCGCCCGAGTTCTTACCATCATCAACGCGAACCAGCGAGCTCAGCTTCGCCTTTTCTACAAGGGTAAGAAGTACACACCTCTCGACCTCCGCCCCAAGCAGACTCGTGCCATCCGTCGCCGATTAAGCCCCGAGGAGGCCAAGATCGTCTCCGCGAAGCAACAGAAGCGACAGAGGCATTTCCCTCAACGCAACTACGCGATCAAGGTATGACCTACATGGATGAAGGAAACCGGGGGAACAAATAGCTGACAGCTGGATAGGTTGTGCCATGAATACAGTTTACCTTGGGTGCTATTTCTTACAGGGTGCATGCATGAGCGCTTCACTTTTTCACGGCGAAATGGACGGTTGGGCGCAGCGATTTGCTAGTTAAAAGCCTGGCACGTGTCGCAAAGAGAGACGAAAATCAAAATTACTCAATTCATTTTGGTCTCCAGTCCTGTTTCCGATGTCAACCTCACACTGCCAGTTCAAGGACGTTGGAACACTCCCTAGATACCACGGATTTCTGTTCTGGACGCAACAATCCTGACATTAGACTTTTCGGGCCGACAAACTTCAAAAAGCGAATATGAAAAAGTGATCAGCCCTGTCATGTGCCGAAATCACATCGTCGTCAACCGTCGCGGACCATGCTCTTTTATCATTATGTCTTCGATGCCATCACCAAAGCTTCCGGGGCAGCATCTTCTCGTTGTGACCTCGTCATGGAATGTTACATTAACCCAGGCTTCTACTATACAATATAGAATCACTCTGCACTACAGCGACTTCGGCTCCGCAGGCAGAGGCATCCGCGGACCGACCGCATGTTTCTGCGCCCCCGAGGATCTCTTGGGTGCTTTTCGGGCTTCCTCGATCAGACGTTTCAGACCGCGGACCATGCTCTCCCGCTCAGCAGGCTCTGCGACAGCATTACCAGCCCACCGAATCCTGCACTCCTGGTCGACCAAGTAGACGTAGCCCACACTTTCGTTGAGCAGCCCAATGGACTCCTTCATCTCCTCACTCACACCACGCCGTACCATGAAATACCGCTTCTGCTCCTCCACTGACTTGCCCCGGCGTAGATTGCCTTTGAACAACTGTATAAGCCACCACCGCAAAGTGTTCGGCTCGTAATGGATCCATATTCGTTGCGCCACGTCCTTACTGCTTTGCAGAACATGGTCCAGCTCCGGATTCTGTTTCGCCGAGCAGAACGTGTCTACTTGTCCCTGCGCCCATTGACTTGACAAGATGCTCACTACAGACACCTTGCCATCCATTGCCGTGCACGAATCCCTTCCTTGTCCACCGTACCCATCCTTGACAGCCCGTGCCGACTCCTTGTGAAGGGTCTTCCCGAAGAAATTGGGAAACCACAAACTATACTCTCCCCGGAACAATTTCTCATTACTCGTGAACATCTTGCCCTTGTGAAAGCGGAGATTGCTCCAGTCGCGGAAATAAGGTTTCGAGATCTCCTTTCGCATTTGAGCTCGCTTCTCGAGGTGCTTGTCGTAATTGACGAAATCCTCCCGTTTCTGCGCCAGATTTCGTCGATCTATGCCCATGTTGTCGCCTGGTCGCGGCGGACTGTGCATGCCTATCGGTCGAGCGAGCGGCTGTGGCTGGAATTCTGGATCATCATCTTTGCGACCGCGCAGGCTACGGGGCGATTGTGTCAGAAGAGGACTGTTGATTGCTCGGACGGCTGGACGATCGGATGGAGGAGACTGAATCGGAGGTGGTGGTGGTGTTGCGTAGTGTCTCCTCGCGCCGTGGAGACATGGTTGGGCGACTTCTGGGAACGCTATGAAACGCAGAGCACGAAGGCCTAACTGTGAAGGCGCCTTGATTATGTCCTTCATTTTGGCGCTCGGAATCAGTCGGTTGAAATAACGAATTGTTCTGTAATCATTCCCCAAGAAGAAGGTTGAACATTCCAATGTACCCAAATAGGTTTAAAGCCTCCGCATTGCCGCTCTTCTGTTATCATTGCTCATGGCAGGCAGGGCTTAGGGTTGACCGTGGCACCTGTCCGCACGCCCACGAAAGATTTGAACGCTTGTTTGGCAAGTGGCATGCCGACAAATAGTCCTCGTTGTGACACGTTATCTGAACGTATCCTTACACCGAGATCTTGTTGTGCAACGTGTGGAAACAATGAAAAGCTCGTGGTAGACAAAGCAAGGCATGGAACCAAGTGAAGAAGGTCCCACAGGTCACAGCGCTTTCTTCACTCCCTGGACGCACAAGCGAACTTCACCTCGTCTGAATGTGGAAACCCTTCATTCGTTCGCGAGATGGAATTTGCATTGCTATCTTACATTTCCAACGACTCTGTTCAACATACTAAGAAGAAAAACATGCAAAAAGTCGTGCCATATCTAGAAGCATAAGATCCAGTCTTGGTGATAATGGCAATGATGATCTTACACTCTCACTGAATATCTCGCATGTCTTGGATACCACAGCCCGCTGGGGCCTCGCGCCGACTCAAAGAAAAGCAAAGCGTCCTCAATCAAGACCTGCCGATGGCCATGGCGGAGGCAAACTCGGCTCCATATCAAAGTAGGTCTGTATGTGGTCGTACTCAGAAGAAGTCCCAGTCGTGAGAGGTTCTATTGGTCCACGCTGTCTATGATCGCTGCTCGCTCTGGCGAAATTCTCAACACCCGTACCCGCGCCGAGCATCGGATCGACGACAGTGCGCGGTGCAAAGGAAAGCTGTCCATAGCGATGCTGCTGGTCGTGGGCTAGATTGGAAGCCGCAAATGTCTGTTGTTGTGGCAATCCTGAAAAGCTTTGGAAAGGCTGGCCATACTGTGGCTTCCGTGCTATCGAACTCATCGATGATGGGTACATGCTCGTCGATAATGGAGACGTGCTTGGAATTCCGTACTTGCCCAGCGAAGGTACGTTTTCGGCGACGGCGGGCATCTGCAAGGAAGGCATTTGTTGCACCCTCAGATTCTGGTCGTAGTGATGGTCGTACGGAACCATAGGCATCGGCGAGCGGACATACATGCCGGTTTGTGTCTCGAATGAACGATTTTTGGAATCCCACGAGGCGCTCGAAGAGGACAAGGAGTCTGCACCATCGTATTGCGCATGCGGCAGCCCCGAGGTTGCGACATTCGTGTCCCGGATGTGGCGCGCGGTTTCGGTAGCACGCCGCTCGTAGTATGGCTGCGATTCAAAGCTCGACATGCCTTGGTCCATCGACGACACAGGTTGAATGACCAACCTCTGCCTTACGTTTCTGGAATACTGTTGCGCGTCATCGTTCAGCTCGCCAGCGAGCTCCTCATCGTCCATCACGAAGGCCTCATCGTCAGCAGCCCCGCCACGCTGACGCTTGGCTGTGGCCTTGCTAGGAGAGAACTTGTAATTTGGATATGCGAGTTGGTGGTTGGTGCGCTCGATCTTCGCCCAATTGTCAAATTGATTGCGAATTTCTTGTGGCTCCATCGCCCAGCTCCTGCCGGAAACTTTGGATACGTGCTGATGATTGTTCTGTAGAAACCACTGTTTGGTACGATCGGCATATGCTGACCGATACAGCATGAACGAATTCATGGGACGAGGCACTCGACCAAGCCGGCGTGCGGTCTCAGCATGACGTTCAGCAATGGAACGATTGACCCAAGCATTCGTATCCTTGATTGGGACAGGAAGATTCTTGGTCAGCTCGGACAAGGGTGCATCCAACTCCGGAGTGCTGGGAGTTTCTGTCAATCTTCGCTTTCTCGCTCTGGGAGTTTGCACTGGCAGCTTATATCTTTTGCTGTCGTTGCTGTCCCGGGGCGAGTCTGATTGTCTGACAGAATGACTCATTTGTGTAAAGTCATCGACACTCGCCGTGTTGGACGATGATGATGGGAATTCGCCGACACGACCAGAACGGCTCGAGTAACTGGAAATCATCCGATCGTTCTGATGAAGAACAAGTCCTGTTTCATCCAAAGGTATGAAAGACTGACGGACCTGTGGATCGCAATTGTCAAAAGTGGCGAATGGTGGGAACAATTGCGGGATGGCCATGCCGCTGTGCTGACGCTTTGATTGGTGATTGAAGCTGTCGGCGAGCAATTCCGCGTCCATAGTGGGATACACCTTATGCTCCGAGCAGTGAAAGGTCAAAGATCAAGAAGCGTTCTGGCTCGATACACAAAGCACAGCCACCAAGAAGGCCTCGCTTAGAGTTCCAGAGCAGTGAACAATGTGCAAAGAAAGGCCTTCAGATGAGAGCGTTGCGTTTCGTCTAAAAGATAATGAAGACGAGGAAGATGTAATTGTCGCTTTCAGTTGTACAGGGAATGTAACGATGATATATGCGTCTGTCATCTCCTGCAGCGCAATGTGTCGTCGGGCCTCACACGACACATACGGCGATCATCTGCTTGTCAGTGATCTCCGAGAGCCAGTTAGCCTTCCTCTAATCGAGATCACGACAGAACCTCAGACTGGTGCTCACTGGTCGCATTGCGGACAGACTACTATCGAGGTGAATCGGGCGCTGTATGTCTGGCTGTGTGTCTGATGGTGAAGGTTTTGATAATGTCATGAGCAGGTGACATGCCATTACAGCAAGTTTTCGGGTGGATGCACAAGTTCTTGCGCCGCGTCCTTCCCGCCGTGTATCACAGGCCTGTAAATCGCTGTGCAAAAAGGTGGTGGTAGCGATTACGCTCGCGTGTGCCCCTTGATCCACCGTAAGCACCCAAACCGCAGCCCCATCACCAACGGCCAGGTTCCAAATCTTCAGCTGTAACTGGGAGGCAAACGAACACAAGCAGAATGGGTCGACCCTTTTTCGTCTTGTGTCGTGCTTGCAGCGTCATGAAGTCAAGACGCTTCGCACGAGAATCCACATTCCTTTGCCTTGCTTGTCGTTCCTGAAACGCATCTATGTTCCCTTTCAATTGCTTAACAATTGGACACTTCAAGCACATTTCAACTCGCGACACAATGCTACTCATAGCCAAGGGCCAAAATTCACCCTCGATCATGTCGTGACAGGGCAACACAAGCCGGACATTACAGCCACGAAATTCGGACATGGCAACGTGTTTCAGTATATTTTTGGCGCCGTAATATATTCCTTCAAGGACTAATCCAGGTTGATTGAGAAAAGCGGACCTCCGTAGTGAGCCGCCACACATTGCTATTGCAATATAAAAGGACCGAAGCGTGAGCCGATATACCGTCGTTGTGGATGCTGCCGAAACCCGCAAGCAAAACTCATCGGCACCATCCGGGAAGGTCGTGCGTCGGTGTTTCCCACTGAATTTATCATTGGGCGAGCGTGTGAAATATCAAGCTACCTAAGTCGAGGTACATTCTTCAAATGCTGATGCGCTTCCCGGTATGCATACGCGGAGATCGTCGCACGCTGCTCATGACACCAACTCTAAGCAAGGGTAAGGCGATCGAGCGTGTGGACTAGGCTGGTCGAAGACTGTTAGCTCAGCAGGCTCTTGTGGTACGACACCATCTAGAGTGGAGATAGCTGTGAAGGCATGCGCAAAGTCTGCTTTGGTACAATCCTGCATCGGCGCTGGCTTGCGCCGTGCCAAATGGTTCCTGTCATACACACGGGCTTGACACGTCAATCCACCCCACCGTTGAAGGTGGATCGACCAATAATCTCTAACTCTCTTGATGGTAGCTCCACAGACGTCAAGAATTAGCGGCGCTAGGAATGCACCAGGCGGCGAACTGAAGAGCTTGTAGCACGAGGCACACGCGTGGCACACTTCTTCTCCTTTAGCTTGTAGCCACATCAGCGCCAGATGCCCAAGTGTGAGGACCGGAGTTCGTACGTTGTGTAGTCGGCATCGCCGAAACCTTTCATCTCATGATCAAGGGCCCTGAGCGGCTGCAAGCGTGCAGAAAGTTTGTGGAAGCACTACAAGCGGAAGGTGCAAATCGCTGCAATCCACGGAGATGGCTGAAGACAGGGGCATTGATCTGTGTACAGCTCACCCACGACATCCCACGTCGTATGAAGTTCGTTGCATCCTCATATCATCACGAGACCCGTTGAGACTCACGGTGATCGATCAAGACTCCGCCATGCGAGCGTCCCCATCGTCGTCGTCCTCCAACTGATCATCATCGTCACCCTCTTCGTCAGTAATGCCTTCCCAATCATCCTCCGATTCTTCCTCGCCATCACCGTTACCCTTCCCTTCCGCTGGGCCGAGTTTCTCATCGAGCTTGACTAGAAGTTCCTGGACATGAGCAAGGAGTCGGTCATCTTCGTAGTCTTGAATTTTGAAAAGCTTCTGAGCCGATTGTAGCCATCGCCGACTTCCTTTGAAGGCGGCTTGAGCCAAACGTTGAGACTGTTCTTCGACCGTCAACGTGGGGGCATCGGTGCCTGCTGCCGATTTGATTCCAATACCGTTCTCATAGTCTTCGGCGACGAGGTATTGGCACCAGCCTCCAAGATACCAGGCTTCCACACTTTGGTCGTCTTCTTGGATCAGACGATTTAGGACCTTCCAGGCATCTGTGTTCAGCTCTGCTTCCATCAAGAGCCTTGACAACGAAATCTTCGTCGCAAAATCAGGCACAGCGGGATCTTCGGGCTCAAGGTCCTGCCACACTTGCAAAGATCTTCGCAGAGCAGCTTGTGCATCTTCCTTGCGTGTTTGTGAGAGGCGTATAGATGCAAGAACTTGCAAAACCTCCGCACTAGTTTCATCTTCGACAGCAACAGCTTGTGTAATAAGGCTTTCACAACGTGCCTCAGCATCATCCTCCCACGACAAGTCCGTCATGTACACCTCGATAACAGCACAGAGTGTGTTGGCGAGCTTACGCTTCTTCTCCGCGCGCAGTTGGAGTAATTGCTCGGCATCAAATCCGGTCACCTGGCCGTTCTCGATCGCAGCGATTTCATTCTGAAGCGCGTTCACCCCACGCTCGTACCACGAAACACTCTCCTGGCCACCTTCTTCACTGAGCTGCGCAAGCCAGAGGAACTTTTCAGCGCCGGACATTTGTGCTGCGGCGATGTCGCCGTTCGGGTCGAGTTGCACGGCTTTTTCGAACCAACTTCGAGCCGAGTCTACTGCGCCAAGCTCGATGCTGATCTCACCCAGTAGATTCAACGCGGGCAATTGTTCTGCCTTGGGACGATTTTGCACGTTGGTCCATAGCTGCTTCGCTGTGTTCAATGCATCGGCTGGCTGGGATTGTTCGACCTGCTGGAGAGCAAGCTCGTACAACTGCTCCCGCTGGTCTGTCATTTTTTGTCGGCGCTCACGTGCTTTTTGACCTGGTTTATTGTTCTTGGTTCTGCTCATTACGCGGTGAACTCAGGCCGTAACAGATATATGTTGAAAATGTGTTGACCGATATCTAGTTAAATTTGTGAGGTTGTTACATAAAATTTACCCAACGATGATGGAGGGCCTCACTATCGATAAGCACAATGATCGTGCAGGGAGCCCGTGCGCGCAAATATTTTGGTGCAGCGGAACACCCGCCATGACGATGCACGCTAGCAGTCAAATGGAGAAAGTGAAGAGGATGCCCCACCAGCGTTGAAGCAATTAATGAATTGCTCTGCGACTCAACACCTGGCGCAAGCATGGGTATCGAGGAACAGCGCGAAGAGCGCGAAGTTCTCGACTCTATATTTCCGGACGAAATTCAAGATGTGGGAGAAAATGGATTTCGCATCACAATCCAGCTAGATGTGCCCAAACAAGATGACGATGAATCGGAAGATCCTATCGTAATTCTGAATGTGCGATATCCGGAGGCGTATCCTGACGAGGCACCAACATTGGATATTACGCAACCGCCAAACGCTCCGAAATATGCTCATTTGGATATTCAAGATGACAAGCAAAGCCTCCTTGAAGCTCTGCAGCCAAGCATTGAGGAGAACATGGGGATGGCCATGATCTTTCAGCTCGTTAGTGCATTGAAGGAAGCCGCAGAGCTTCTTATCGAGGAGCGGCGCCAGAAGATAGAGAAGCAGAGGGAACAGGAACTTCTCAAAGCTGAACAGGAGGAGAACCAAAAATTTGAGGGAGAGAAAGTAACCCGTGAGAGTTTCCTGGAATGGCGGGATCGATTCCAAGCGGAAATGAGCGCAGATGCAGCGAAAAAGCTGGCAGAGCAAGAAGCTGAAGAGAAGAAAAAGCGTGGTGGGAAACCAGAGGAAAAGAAGCTCACAGGCAAGCAATTATGGGAGCAAGGTCTTGCTAGCAAGCTAGCGGATGAGGATGAAGACGACGGCGAGGACGTCGTTGAGCAAATGAGACAGATCAAGGTTTCATGAGCCAATATCCATGGCGAGTACTCAAGATGTCATTGTGCGAAATGCAAGCCGCCGCGCCATTGCTGCCATGAAAATGATGCTCCACGACAGGTCTAGCACCATCAGGCCACTCCCATTTGGCAGCGATTGACCATCACGTCGACGTTGCGGCACTTCGCCGTTGAAAATCCACAGATGCACAAGCTCAGCGCGCATGCTTTCCATAGGGGCATGTAAGGAATTTTCTCTTGGTGGAGAGGAACCTCAGCTGTCCGTGACAAGAAGGCATTGAAGCAGCATATTTATTTGAGATACCCTACCTCTCTTTCGCCGAGTCGAGACTATTCAAAGCAATGAAAGGTCGCATAGCTCACCCAATCTAAAATTTGCGGGAGCCGTGATGCTGCGATCATACAGCGCGAATATTTATTCATCGCCGGACTATTTAACACCTGTGCGGTGATGAACGCGACCGATACGCGTCAAATCGTGGCAACGGAATCGACAATGCACTCCTGTACTCAACACAGGCCAATGTAGTCAATCGAGTTTTGAATATGAGCTGCATAGGAAGCCGTGTCTTGATGAGTAGTATGCGAATTCACAACCTGCCCATAGGAGACTACTTTGACTCATGATCACAACAGTCTTGGACACGGTCTTGGGCACGCTTCCGCCGCGGCAGGCGTGAAGAAATTCCACCAGTGGTAGGCCTGATGACTAATGACGTCGATCGCCAAATTGCCGGCAACGGCATGGTCATCATGCGGGGACAGGGTGCGGGCCGGTAAACGGAGGGTGCAGAATGCTGTTGTGTGTATCAGACTAGGTTCAATTGACGTGCTGTGCCAAAAAACTTCGGTTTGCGCCGAACTCTACAATGACTATCTCCCAGTGTCACCACAATTTTCCTCCTCTCTTCCTCCTTCTGTCAACCTCTCTCCCTTTCTCACTTCCTTGACACCACGTCTGCGTTGGAGAGAGAGATTGTTCGTCATGGCGACCAACTCAATCAAATTGTTGACCGGTAATAGCCATGGCCAGCTCGCTAAATTGGTTGCCGAGAGGTGTGTGTTCTTTCACGATCTCATATCCTCCGCCGCCAACGCAAATTCCGCGTGAAGAGGAGAGGGTCTGACTGTGACTTATATACAGGCTCGGTATTGAGCTTGCGAAGATCGTGGTGCTGCAATATTCCAACAATGAATCAAGCATCTCAATCGGAGAATCAGTTCGAGACGAAGATGGTAAATTCCTTGCCGAGCACACGACAGTCTAAGCGCAAACCTGACAAACGACCCAGTCTTTGTTCTACAGTCCACTGAGCCCGGCAACATCAACGATCACATCATGGAGCTGCTCATCATGATCAATGCCTGCCGAACCGCCTCGGCTCGTCGCATCACCGCCGTCCTTCCCAATTTCCCATACGCGAGACAGGACAAAAAAGATAAGAGTCGGGCACCGATTACCGCCAAGCTTATGGCGAACATGCTGCAGACAGCCGGTTGCAACCACGTCATCACAATGGATCTCCACGCTAGTCAAATTCAAGGATTTTTCAATGTGCCTGTTGATAACCTCTACGCCGAACCTTCGACGCTGCGTTGGATCCGCGAGAACCTGCGCGTGCAGGATTGCGTCATTGTCTCGCCCGACGCCGGTGGTGCGAAGCGCGCGACCAGCATTGCGGACAGCCTCGACCTGCAGTTCGCGCTGATCCACAAGGAGCGCGCGCGACCGAATGAGGTCTCACGCATGACGTTGGTTGGTGATGTTCAGGACAAAGTCGCCATTATCGTGGACGACATGGCCGATACCTGTGGAACTTTGGTCAAGGCGGCCGATGTCTGCATCGACCACGGCGCGCGGGAGGCGATTGCCATTGTCACACACGGAATTCTCAGCGGTGATGCGATCAACAAGTTGAACAACAGCAAATTGAAGAAGTTGGTGGTGACGAACACTGTGCCCCATGAGGAGAAGAAGAAGCTTTGCGATCGGTTGGAGACCATTGACATCAGTCCCACGGTGAGTACAAACGTTTCCGATATGCGGAAATGGAATCGCTAACATGCTGCCCAGCTTGCCGAGGCCTGCCGGAGAACACACAACGGCGAGAGTGTATCATTCTTGTTCAAGCACGCACCACTATGAGCGTCAGTCCGGCTTGACATTGAGAATGGTCTGGTACAGAGATATTGTTATAGTATCCTTTCTGCGAGTGTCGCCGTGCTTTGGATCGCGCTGGGGATGTTTTCGTACGTCACATGAAGAATATTGTCGTCGCTATGGCATGCAAAAGAACTTGGCGTTTGGGGATTTTTGTACCCATCACACATCTGGAAAGGATCTTTCTCGAAAATCATGAAATAATTTTGCCGAACGTCTACGATTACCGTGACGATCTCCGGTGCGGCAGTCAACGGTTGACAGCAAGTGCGCGAGAGGATCAAGTTGCCATACAAACCTGAGCTGCAATGCTTTGAGGATGATTGCTCAATTAGTTATACTCATGATACTGAACGCTAGCATACTGTCATATTTAGAACTGAATTCCGTTCTGCTTCAGAAGTCCCACATCTGGCCATTCCCGGGGCGTCCTTCCACTTCCTCCGCGTATTCACGTCCTCACGTGTCGGTGGGAACATGGTCAGGGTAACGCGCACCCGCAGTGGTGAAGTTCTTCAACGTCTCATCAATCTCCGCCATCTCCTCATCCGTGATGTCGATCAACTTGCTATTCTCCTCGACTCGCTCCACGGTCGTCGCACCAGGAATTGGGATGATAACTGGCATGCCCGGACGGCGCCCTAACGCAATGGTCCAGTTGATAGCCAGCTGCGCCGGGGTGCAGCCCTTCTTCTTGGCCATGGCCTCGACTTGTTCGACAAGCTTTAGGTTGGTGGCAAGGTTCTCTGGCTGGAAGCGTGGGAAGTGCTTGAGCATTTCGAAGCCCTTGATGTCATCGACGGTGCGGATTTTGCCTGATAGCATGCCCTTGCCGATGGGAGAGTAGGCGATGAGCGGGATGTTGTATTTAGCGCAAGCATCTGCGACTCCGTTCTCGAGGACTTCGGTTTGGAAGCTGATAGGAAAATCCATGTTAGGATGATGCATCATGAAGTTGATTGAAGGAGCCGTTTCATCCCCGCACGGCTCATCGACACTTACAGAGACAACTCGACTTCGACACCCACAACCTTGATGTGCTTGACCGCCTCGTGAATGGTCTCAGCTCGGACTTCGGACAAGCAAATTCCGCCAACTTTGCCAGTGTCAAGATATTCGGCCTTTTCGGTGTCGAGAGTGAGCTTGAAGTCGGCATTCTGATCACGACGTGCGTATTCAAAGATGTCGAGCTTCTTGCGGCCGTTGAGTTGCTTGATGGTGTGATCGATGGTGCGACGAACACCCTCCGGGGTACCATCGGGCTTCATGGTCTTGAGGTCCGCACCACCCTTGATGCTGAGAACGATCTTGTCGGCATCTTCGGGGTATTTCTCAAAGTATCGCTCAAGAAGGACGTTGCTGTTGTACTCTGGAGGTCCGTAGAATTCGCCTCCGTTCCAGAACGTACCTGAAGTGAATCATATCAGCATGGTCAAGCTTAAACAAGTGGTGATCAACCTACAGCCGTTGGCGATAGCGGCACGCATCGCTTCAAATGCCTGCTCCTGTGGTGGGGGGCTCTCTCGCCAGGTAAAGCCCATCAGGCCGAAGCCGATAGGGCCAATCTTCTTGCCGACAAGTTCAAGGGACGACGACATGTCGAATTATCCTTTTCTTAGTTAATTCGATTATTGGGATCGGATTATGTACAAATGGATTGCGTTGTCGTCGCCGACGTGAACCAATATATAATATTTCTAGTCTAAACGCTATCGTAAAGCTGACGCGGATATCCGTCGACGTCACCGATCTCCTGTACATGTAGGTGTTGCTGCGGGGATTGCGGGCATAAATCCGATCGGAGATAGAGTCTGTTCAGCCCTTCGGACCGTCGACGTGCATATCGGTCCGCGCGGGATCCATGAATCCAGACCCGAAATGGTCGACATGTCCAACAGCATCTTAGCGTGCTGAAGGACTGCTGCCGCTTTTGAACATTGCCATATTTGGTCATGGTCGAATACGGCTTAGAAGAACTCTGGTTTGAACCTGACACCAACCTTGGGCGAGGGCATGCGATCTGATAGGATTGCTCCAAATGCTCAACTTTACATCCTTCTGTTCAATCCTCAAGCTCGCGGTTTTGTGTCTTTTTCGAAGCCATGGCTTGCAATGTATCACTGGACATCTAAATCGCGCAAAGAGTAGCTGACGAGACGAGCTCGTCCAATCGCTTAAATCCGTTTTGCATTGCTGCATCATCTCGAGAGCAGTTGATCGATGTCTGGATTATCCTTCCGCAACGCGGTCAGGATGTCATACCAGACTTTATCCTGTAGTAGTTTATTCTCCTCTCCTTGAAGCATCGTTGCCGGCCTAGAATCACAATAAGTCAGCAATCAATGCAAAAATCCCTCACGATCACCTCAACCACAATCCAAGAAGAATTCACTCACGGACGAATGACATCCGATGTCCAGAATTGCCCATGTCCTTCCCTGCCAAGGGTCAGAGCCGAGATATACGTCCGCGCACCTTCCTCGGTGTTTCGGGCGAAGATAGATCCCAAGAAATCCTTGAATTGGGCGAGAGCCGGGAAGTAGTCCTTGTGAATGTCTGACCAGACGGCTCCGGGGCACACAGCTACACAGTAAACGTCTGGCGGGTCGCGTGCCAGTGCTGGGACGTCTTTCAGCAAGCCAGCTTGAGCGTACTGCAGAGAATGTAGATGTTAGCAAAATGGGTTCCTGAGCCTCGCCACTCATACTCCTCTCGTAGGTCTTCTGCCCGATCTCATGTGCCTAGAAATGGATCATCGGGCTTGCGTCACTCATCTGACTCGCTCTGCCACTCACCATCAAGAACAACTTCGAGTAAGAATACTGCGAAAACGGCAAAGTCCCCGTCCTCCTCTGATTATACACCTCCAACGGTCTCTTCGCCTCCCTCGTCCCAGGTAATAGCCCAACCGGTCTGGGCACCAACCAGTGGCCCGTGGAACTGACAAACTCCAAGACAGGCGTGAATTCCTCCGTTCTCGCCGCCTCCAACAGCGGTAAAAGCAGCAGCGCCAACAAGGTCGTGGAGAGCACATGTACCTGCAACATCGTCTCCCACCCATACATCGACCAAGTCAGCTCCGCCGACAACGCGCCCGCATTGAGAACCACATAATCCAGTTTCCCATCCAACTCACGCTGCGCGCGGTCCGCAAGCGCTCGCAGACTGGTGTAGTCCAGCATATCGCAGGGCCAGACCTCAACGCGGGCATTGAAGCGACCGGCGCGTGCAAGGATGCTCTCGCGAGCCTTTTCGCCCTTTGATAGGGTGCGTACTGCGAGCACGACTGTTTTGGCGCCCAGCCGGACAAATTTCAGGGCCGCTTCAAGGCCAATGCCTGTGTTCGCACCGGTGACAATCACACTGCGGCCGAACATTGAGGGATGGGTGGCGGCGGGAGGGTACCATTTACCAATGGCGAGTTCAACAATGGAGGACATGGTCTATCGGGTTTGATGAGGACGAAAGAACTGGTGATTGCTTTTGTTTTACCGAAGAGGGGGATGGGACGAGATTCGACAGATAGAACAGTCGTCAGGTGGTCTCGCGTTCGATGTAGGACGAGGTAAAGACGACATGCAAAATGGTCCAGTTGGTGACGTTCGTGATCGCCATGCGCACGTCCACAGCGGAATTAGCGCTGTTTTTATGAGTAACGGTGCTGTGCAATGATGGTCACTTGCAGGCATTCGGAAACTATGACCGCTGGGTATACTAGAGAGAATTTCAACAAAAAGTGCGTCCCTGGGAATGCACAGCACGGATTAGTCCTATGAAGTACTGTATCTTGGACCGACCCGTCGAACGTTGCGTTGACCACGGCCCAACGCAAGCACAGATAATCCGAGGAACGGCAACGATCGATGGACTGCATATGCGAGGAACGAAAGGATGTTTCTCCTCGATCTCGGGAGATGCATTGAATTCCTGCTGGTGGTGGTGTAGGGCTGGGGGCCCCAGTCACTCCGGCCTTAGGGTTCTGGTCCCTGAAGTGGGACTAATAATACTGTAAGACGAGTCTTGGGGCGGAGAGAGACGAACATAGTGATGACGACGAAATTCTTCGGACACGTTCCCGAGTCGGCTCCAGTACGACGAAGGCGGTGCATGAATGTACAGTACTCGCGCCGTTCCAAGCTTGAGGGTCATACTGTACATACGAAGGGTATATGTAGGCACAAATCCCAAGCGTCACAGCCCAGCCGAGGTCCATGGCGGCGCTGTCATCTCGGAGACAGACGTTATCATTGAGGTTCCAAGTTATTATTATTACAGCATTATTAAGTACGACACACGTTATGTTCGTCAGACTCGATGCTCCCGTACAAATTCATCTCATGTCAGAGGCGACCAAAACACGATTTCCAGCTGTCAGGTGCAGATGCCCCTCTTCTCGGAGCTCGTTTGATCTCGAGTATTTTATTGTAGGTCGCCCGACGTGCTGATTTGTGTCTGAACCCTTTCCTGCCCTTTGCAGCCAGGTATTGAGCTTTTCGGCCTCCTGAACACGCCAGGAAAGGAGACCAATGGTTCGGCTGCAAGAGCCGGCTGGGCCAAGCCTGTTCAGATTGATACTTTCGCTTCGCATTTCGCATCTCTGTGTTCACACACCCTACGCAAGCATCCGCCATTGTTTAGCCCGCTGCTGCACTCTGATGATGTCGAAACGAATCTGGGATGCAGCGAAAGCAATATCCGACGTTGAGCTTGTCATCAAGACAAACCGAGGTCCTGGACTGACTTAGCAAACTCCGCACACGACGACAGGAATCCCAGGTTACGGCCACAGTTATATTCCACCGCTTTTTGAGCAAAGTCCGGACTATCCGTAGCGCACGCATCCCGCAGAAGGATGGTATCATAGTTTCTTGCATGGGCGTCGATCAACGTACCCAGAACACATTGGTCGGTGTTCATACCGGCCAGGAGCAAAGTTCGCTTGTTTTGCGTTCGAAGAAACTTTGCGCATTCCGATGCGTCATCCCATAACCCGGAGTTTCGTGTCTTATGGATCAGTACATCCGGCGGTGATAGGCGCTGGCCATCCTCGTAAGCCTGTAACAGTGGGCCATGAATCGCTGCATTCCAGGAGTCGCGCATCAAGGCCCGGCCGGCTGCGACCTGCTTTCCATCTACGGTCACAGTACCAAGATCTTCCCCCAGACCTGTATGCGACCTAATCTCCGTGTCTTGAGATAGGTCGGAGGACCAGTGTTCATCGCCAGTGGACGAATTGTCTCGCTGCCAACCAAAGACTCGTAGGATGCCAGGTCCAATGGTGCGCAGATCGTCATCCGTCAAACCCCAGTTCAGCCATACGATTTGAATACCGGCTTTACGTGCAGCAGGAATCGCAAGCTCGAGCAACTTGCTTTGTGCACGGCAGTATGGTGCTGGAACTTCTCCCAGCAAAGCGCTCGACATCGAGTAGTTCTGCATATCAATTATGACAAGGGCGCTGCGTACAGGGTCGATAGTCACACAACTAACTTCGCAACGCAGGCGCAAATTCCTCTGGTTGGCTGCTTCAGCGGTGGAGAGGCCCGAAGATCTGCGAGTGAGATCCCATCCCGTTGACCGGGACCATTTCCAAAATTCGTCTGGCGGCCCGACGGTCATTTGTTGGTCCATGGCGAGTATCATGTGTAGAGAATCTGCAAACGGCCTGGTAGGACGCTGTGCGGCCCAGTCACCGCTTTCACAAAACCATGGATACTTGTGTGGTCTTTGAACCTCTGGCCCGTCTTATCTAGATTGCAGCGGGCTGGACGGGGGCTGTGGTACGCCGCGTACGCCACAACACAAAGCGTTTATGCGCTAGGACCGGTGAGCCTGCAAGCTGATCTTGGCGCATGCAAGCTATGTAGGAATCACCTCCGAGCTGCGAAATCAAAAGCAACGCTCGCCTATCGATGCGGTGGCGTACACTGCATTGGTGACTTGTACGCCCGGATCTGTCGGCTCACTGGAGTGCATGACGCCCCGCATATGCGCATATGGGATGACACTCATCCCTCTCACTCAAGCCGCTGTCGTAGCTGTTTCCTCCCGGTGATCACTTAATGCTGAGAACGACGCAGAAAGTCGTAATTCCCCGAGAATCAAGACATGCTGCATTCGTTTGCACGACTGCAACCGTATGTGATCACTTTGATGGTGCTGTCTTCCCTTTGTCGCCCTCGAACATTTAGATCAGTGATCGCTACCATGTCTCGGCACGCTGGACAAGAGACCAAAGGTGATAACAGATGAATCCATTCTGCCTACCTTCGATCTGATGAATCTTCGCAGCGCGAAACGTTACGCGGTCTCTGCTGAACATGACTATCGAGGAAGCTGCCACATATCTTCAAGAGGGAGCGTTCACATCAGTGGACCTTACACAAGCATACCTCGCGAGCAGAGGTGGCCACAAGCAAGTCAAGCAAGTCTGGAGCCTGGACTTGGCTTGACTTGAGGCCTCAAAACCGTGGGCTTGACTTGCTTGAGAGGTCCGAGGGGATGGCTTGACTTGCTTGACTCGGCTTGAGCCAAAAGGCCAAAAGTTCAGCCACCTGCGAGAATTGAATTCGCGACCTCGGAGTCTACGATCCCCTTGCTCTACCGCTGAGCTAAGATGGCCAGAGCCATAACAGCTGGACCATTTGTGCCGATGTCTGACCCGGTGTTTTCGGGGCATTTCAATGCTCTCCGAGGGGTGGTTTCTCGGACCGAGTGTTCGGGCCGACACGGAGGATGACGATGTCGTAGCGACGTCGTCCGCGCGACGCTGGAGGTTGGTAGTGGCGTGACGACGTGTCGTGCGTGACGTGGCGATCAGTCGCCGTTCGAGGTTTCAACCGACAGACGGAGATCGAGGTATTGACAATACGGCTGAAGTCATGCTGTTAAGCCGCCGCATTTCGTCTTTCGTGATGCTGACGACGTCCTGTTGAAGCCAAGACTTCATAATCATCAGTGATTCAGTAGTGTCGTCCTGCATCATACGTCTTCTCGGTGACAACGTGTTTCCAGCGTTACTGAACAATCGCTCTGGCTCGTCGGACATGGCTGGCACGGCGAAGATTTCTAGTGCCATTGCTGACAGCTCTGGCCACGTTGTACGCTTGCTTAGCCAGTAGGACACTGGCGATTGCTGAAAGCCAAGATCACTAGATGGAGTCTCCGCCAAATAAGATGCCATCTGATCAACATGCCGATGGCTCCTCATCGCTGAAAAGTTGAACAGGTTGGACTCCAGCTTCTGCTGGATCACGATCGCGTTATCCACTCGTGGTTGTGCCGCGGCCTTGCTCTTTCGGTACGTCTGCCATAGCCGATCCACGCTCTTTTTGGCGGCTTCAGTCCAGCTGCCCTTGTCACTCTTACTCGACCAGTGCGTCTCGCAGTAATCCCACTTGAAAAAAGGATGGAGAACCATGGCGGCGACATAAACCGGCGTGTCATCGAGACGAGTGTAGTAGTCATCGAGTTTGATCCATCCGCGATTCACCGACGTAGCCAGATGGCTCCAGAACTTGTTCTTGTCGTCGTAGCTTGGCTCTAGCTGTGACAACGCGACTTGAGAGTTGATCTCGGCTTGGCACTTTAGCTTCTTTTCCTCAAGTATATCGAGAAGGGACTCGATTGTTGGCAGTACTAGCCAGATGGCGCCGAAGTTGCCGCCGGCATGTCCTTGGAGGGTATCTGTTGCAACTTGTAGAGGCGTTAGTATCTCACGGTACTCTTCAAGGTACGACCAGTCATCCGTCGTTAACGCGTCGTGAACCAGCGACGGCGTCGGTTGATCTTTTTTCTTATGCTGGTGCCATTCACCGATGACTTTGCTCGAGTAGTTATCAATAGCTAGTCGGAGCTGGATAGCACGATCAATCATACTGCTTACGCTATTCCAGCGTGTAGCAACGTCTAAGACAAGACTTTTGACCGAATGCTCAGCACCGTTACTAGATGACGCGATGACGTGTTGCAAGTGCTCAAACTCGGCGATCCTCTGCGGCGAGGCGCGAATGTATCTAACCACGTTGTGAAGCTTGCTAACAGGTCCCCTTGAGCGCCATTCAAGGAGGGCGGCATCGACGTCGCCGGCATACTCGTCAAATAGCTCTTCCCTAGCCTCTATATCATGTCCGAACATTATGGCAGTGGCGACAAGGTTGAAGATATGGCCAGCACAGCGGAGTCTGATCTGGCGCTTGTCGGCGTAGCACTCTGGCAAGTGCGGCAGCAGAGACTCGATGCAGGTGTCGTTGTTAGACGCGTTATCACAGACGAAGTAGCCGACCTTATCCATGATATTGAACTTCGTAAGCAAGCCTCGGAGACTTTGAGCGATGTTGGCGCCGGAGTGTTGACCATATTGACGTTGAAG